>NW_008795487.1:20292-24523 GCF_000699145.1 Aptenodytes forsteri | reverse complement strand
ATGAGAACAATCAGCCATTGGAATAATCTCCCCAGGGAAATGGTGGGTTCCCCAACATTGGACACTTTTAAGATTCGGCTGGACAAGGTGCTGGGCCATCTTGTCTAGACTGTGCTTTTGCCAAGAAAGGTTGGACCAGATGATCCTTGAGGTCCCTTCCAACCTGGTATTCTATGATTCTAATATATTTAAAATTATCTTTCTCTTTAAGCTCTGTACAATGAAAATACCACACATGTGAAACTAGAAAAAGATATTTTTGTAGGAGCATAGGAGTATTAAAATATCAGAATGCGTTCTTTCCATTTCCTCTTCTGTAGCTAAAGTCTAAGTTCATAAAAGAGGCTCTGTGGTTTTCACTTACGAATACACTTTAGTTCCATTAACACCATTAAGACTTAATCACAAGCTCAAGTGCTTTCTGAATTGGAGGAGTCTTAAACGGGTGTTCAACCTTATGGATAGGCTTAGATAATCTACATTTTCATACTACTTCCACTGCTCCCTACACCTTTTGTGTACAGATGAATTCAAAAACAAAAGAAGGTTCCACGGAGCTGCAATTTAAGCACATATAATCACATTTGTCAAAACAAACTAATAGTTGTCAAGTGCCTTATAGTCCTCTCATATTTTTAGAGTATTAACAATAATCCTTTCATGCTTTCCTAGTCAGGAATTAATCACAATTTTGTCTGAATGGAGCCCCCATACTCACAGACAGCCTCAGAAGAGGCAGCAGCTTCTGCAACACTGCCTGCCCCCTTCCCAGGCCTGGGGTTTTGCCTCCCCAGACACAAAAATATCTTTGTCTGGCACCTGTGATTAAGCAGAACAAAGAAAATGGGCAAACCATATGGACAACTGTGGCACCCTCCATTTTAACACTTGCATTATAAAGCTACTGTTGCTTTTGTCACACTGGTTTTTATGGCATTCTGCTGGATTGCATCTCAGTACTGCAGTCCCACGTTTAGTATGTTTCTTAAAAAAAGTTCACAAGCTGCATCTCTTATGCTTTAATTGTCGACCTCTTCAACATATGTTTATTTTCCAATATTTAAACAGTATGTAACTGTTCTCCTTACTAATGTCATGACCTACCAGCAGTAGATGAGCTCTACGGAGAGCTCTTTTCCTAGCCATAATAACCTGGGGAGTTGTACAAATAACATCTTTGCGTTTGGCAACTGCAACAAAGTATGAAAATATTAGCCAGTATACGCTGAAACAGAGGAAGTAAAACTAATTTCAGGCTTGCAAACAAGACCCATCTGTGACAACACTTGCTAGGACTCTAGCTTTTCCCTTCCCAACTTTATGCCCGGTCAACATAGAAACCCAAGAGTCTTTTCTTCTTTCCAGACAACAGATTTAAGCTCAAGCAATAAATATTTGTGTCTTTAGCTCTGTAGGGCCTTGTTTGAAAATGCCATACTCTGACTCAACTGCTTTGCTTATGTTTGCAGTCACTTGCCAAATGCTAGAGCATGGCACTTAGCCATAATACTGCAGTAACAAGTGGGCGCTCAGGCCTTCTGTAGGTTTGTATTTAAAAGGTGTGATGCTAGGACACGCCAACTCCCCCTAAACTCATGCTCAAACTGTCCAAGCCTTTAAACAATGTCAATTGGCATTTAAAAGATATGAATTGGCATGTGGTAGCTACCATCACATTTCAAAAACTAACCCAGATAAAACAGTTCTGTATGTACAAGGTGCAAAATAACCCTTGCTCTGCATCCCACAAGGCTGGCTACCTTGACCACCCCTTTTATGCACCTGTGGGACATCTAAATACAACCGTAATACAACAATCCAAGAAATGCATGGGGAGATTCAAGCACAGGGTGAAACACTGACACAGAATTCAGACTGAACTCACAAAGTAGCCTTTTCCTATTTTTCCCTGTTCTAGTGGTGTGAATTACTTCTGGCATGAGTCAGACACAATTTTTACCATTAGCTTTAGCACAGTTTATTGTACAGAGTTGTAGGTCTAGGCAACAAGGTACGATATCAGCAAGAAGGTCAGAGAAACACAAAAGTCATCTACAACAGAAGAGCTGGAGAGGATTAGAAAAAAGATGATAAAAGTAACGTAAGATGCCTTAAAAAGACAGCATTTCAGCTAGCTGCCTCCTGTGCTACTTGGTCACAGAAATGCTGCCAAGGGGAAGAAGTCTAAATAAGATACTTTTGCTTTATTTTTGTAAACCTTTATTAATTTTAGCTATTCACATTTTTTATTGCTTGTCCTAAACCGAGACTACTGGGCAACTTTTAAAAAAAACATGCACAAAAATTAAGATCCTCAGTAGAATAATTCTTATCCTCTATAGCACAGAGTTGACAATAAAAACCCATCAAGCTGCAAAGTATGAATTCTAGACAGAAAACAATGCGGCAACTAAAATCACCCCAATATTTCCACATGCAATGCAAGTAAAGACAGAAGATAGTGAAAGAAAATTAAAAAATGATTATTTGAGTGAGGGGAAATACACCTGCATGGTTTACCCATAAAACCTATAGTGTACAACACAAACCAGCGAGCCTGTAACAGGGATATGGCAGATCAGCATGCCCTCCAGTCAGCACTGAACTAACACTCCAACATAGGAATAAACTGTGCTTTAATCATACTTGTCAGCTTCTGGATTGTAACCAAAAACTGAGTAGTCCTTTTGCCCTCGGGAGATCTATTCAATCTCTATCTATTTCTTGTAAATCTGACTATTAACATCAAATGTAGCTGAAATCAGTCTAACCCACTCATCACTACCATTGATGATAATTGTGTCTGATTTTTTCAGAGAACTGCAGACATGAAATATAACAATTCTAAGATGTCATCAAATAGCATCAATTTCTAAGTATAGCCCCTAAATTCAGAGTTCTTCATGCTGAAATATTATTCACATCCTATTCTTTTTTAAAAATATAATATCTTTCCAGATATCCTCCTTTGTATATCTCTCACTGATCTTGACCTGTCATGGGTGAGGGCTCTGAACTGAAGAAAATTACCAATAAAATGAGAATGGGAGAAAAATACGGACTTTAACATCACGGATCCTCCATGCTGAATACAAATGCCTCATGCGATTGAAGGAGAACTAGACTAATATGGTAAGTTAGGAGTGGATGCAATTGTGGGTAAACGGGACTGATATGAAAGTAAAGCCATGTAAACAACTGATTAGGAAAATGACAACCAGCAACCTCAGGATTACTTAGAGTAAGGGAAAAAGTACTAAAGGTCTTTTAAACGTCTGAAAACGAAATAGCAATAGGAGACCCTGTTGGAATTAGACGAGTGACTAGTTTGGTGACAGAGAACTCCTTTCTGCAGAAGCAGCATGTACATGTTCTGCTCAGCACCTGAGGACGAACAGACAGTAAGTTGTCTGCGCTTCACAAAAAAGCAGAAGAGGATATAACTGTACTAATAACAGCAATTAACCTAGAGATAATTGTGTTTTCCATAAAACAGATACGCAATAATATATCAAATAGAATTCTAAACAGGTGGCAGGTATGATTATTCTAGCAGTCACATTTGACTGATTAAGAATCTTAACATGTTTACCCATTTGTTCATTCATTATACTCTGTAACACAATGAAACGTCCATCAGCTAAGATGAATGGTGGTCTAACCAAGAGTTTCTACAAAATGAAAATTTCCCAGAAAAGTTTCATTTGTAACCCAACCAATGATGAAATGCTGACACTAACTAGCAACACTATTTTTTAACAAGTTCAGAGAAAACAATAAATCTAACACAATTTTTCTTTCTTGGATAAAATAAAGATTTCCACAATAATTCTAGTTCCAGTACAGAAGACTTTTTTTTTCTCCTCTGCTTGTGGGAAAATAATGAAATGTGCCTATCTATACTCTTCCCACATCTATGTTAGGAAGAAGTCATTTTCATTATGTAAATGTGATGGATTGCTAATTAAATGGAAGAAGCAAGGCAATATGACAAAATTTACTTTAAAAGTGCTTAAAAAAGAAAGTGGTATTCCACAAGAAGAACAGCTGAGTGGTGTTACCCAGAAGAAAACAAAAAACAGGTAAAAAGCATGAAACTGAATTCCTCGAAAACAAGGAGGGAGCAGATTTCTGTAGATGTTACCCACTATCTGCTGCAAAGTAGGTTGAAGAAATATGCGCTCTGCACAAAAAAAAAAAAAAAAAAAAAAAAAAAAAAAAAAAAAAATTC
>NW_008795487.1:17496-20226 GCF_000699145.1 Aptenodytes forsteri | reverse complement strand
AAAAAAAAAAAAAAAAAAAAAGAGAGAATTCCATTAAAAATCAGTGTAATATAACCTCAGGATAAAGAAGAGTCACTGCAGAAGTGCTTAGCATTTCAATGTGTGCTTACATAAAAGGGAAAACAATGTAAAAAAAGTAAATACTTTTGTTTATTTCTAATAACTGTAATTACTGTTATTTAAAAGTAATTACTTTATAAGAATAAAGAAACAATGACAAAGTTTATTGTTCCCTGCTATGCACAAATAACGTACTTGCTATCCTGACTTCAGGGACACTTTTAGTGAAAACAGAATTGGTGGCAAGTCACACACGCAAGTCCAGCAGGAAAAGATCCTTTACCTTTCTCAGACCTGAGATATAATAATGATTCCAATACACGTCGCAATGTAAAAGAGAGACCTGATTTGATAGATCAAAGACATAAAATGAGACCTTTAACAGTTACTGTTACTTCATAATTGCAGAATATTTTCCTGTGACATTTGTTAAATTTAAAGAACCTTCTGCCTCCCACCACTCAAAAGAGAGTCATAAGCCCTGGCATCCACCGAACACCGCATTGCCTTTGATCTCACACAATAGAAGGAATCCCTGAGCTAGTATATTTGACAATATCATTAGTTGTTGTAGCTGTCCAGTTAGGTGATAATAATAGAATAACATAGGGAGGCTTTTACAACCACTTGCCAAAGACTATTAGATCTAAATGGAAATCAAAAGGTTCACTTTCACAGTGGAAAAATAAAGTTTCAAAATACACTGAGAAAACCTCGAGACCTTTATCTTCAAGAAGAAACCTGAGGAACAGACAGAACAGTTCCGACTTGCTAACATTTTTCTGGGAGGTAGCAACTGTGGATTGAGATTTCTGTTCTGTCCAAGTTGAAACAGGTCTTGCAACTCGGTCTTTGACACCCCGCAAACATACCTTACCACTCAATAATTCACTATGGTGAAACAAAGAAATGAGAAATCTTCCTAAGAGGTATTTATTCAAACTGACACATAAACGCAGATATTGGAGCACTGACATTGCGGTGCAACTGTAAACACCAACCGAAAACAGTTCTTAGTTTTACTTATTATCAAATTATACTGGGTTTGCAACATACTCTAAAAGTTTTAATTAAATGATAGTTCTTCTCTAGTTACATAGAAACATCGTCCTTTATCACTTAACACTAACATCCAGAGAATTCAGTGAATCAAAGCAGAATAACAATGTAAGGCATTTTTTAGTGTGAAATCACATGTACGCTAGCAGAGTTAAGACCCATACGGCATCAGTTCTTTGGGATGGAAGGAAACTCTTCTGCTGGAGAAATAAACTAAACCAGGAGAAAGGAGAATCAAAGTGGCCTTTTCATTTATGCAGTGGCAAATACGGGTTCTGAAAAGCATAAACTTTCAACATGAATTTTTCTTGCTTGTCTAACTGTCTAACTTCACATACCAGACTTTAGCAAAATACATTAAAATGAAGGGGAGAAGGGGAGGTTGTGTTACTTGGATCCAAACCTTAATATTGTGGAGGAGAAGAAAGCATCCATACCGTTGCTTTGTAACTCATCTGAAATGTACTACTTTGCATCAGCTCCACAGAACAGTTAATTACATTTTCCTAATGAAGGGAGACAGAATTGTAGTTTTGGTCATGATTGCCTTGCCTGGTCTGGTCTCCTGAGGATACCGTTGGCCAAACAAAAACACGCAGATACACTCTGAATGCTGCTGCCTCCCAAGGGAGTCACGTCACGTATGCATTACAGGACGTGCAGCAGAGAGCTGAAACTGTTCTCTATACAGTCAGCTGGGGGCAGGGGGGAACAAAAGCAGTTAATATTGAATTGACTCACCTATGATTTAGGGTGGCTTCAACAAGCCAGAGTTAAACATTCTTATTTCAGACGTATTGTCCTGGTTTCAGCTGGGATAGAGTTAATTTTCTTCCTAGTAGCTGGTACAGTGCTGTGTTTTGGATTTAGGATGAGAACAAAGTTGATAATGCACCGATGTTTTAGCTGTTGCTAAGTAGTGCTTACACTAGTCAAGGACTTTTCAGCTTCTCATGCCCTGCCAGCGAGAAGCTGGGAGGGGGCACAGCCAGGACAGCTGAGCCCAACTGACCAAAGGGATATTCCATACCATATGATGTCATGCTCAGTATATAACCTGGGGGAAGGCTGACCGGGGGCGCTGCTGCTCAGGGACTGGCTGGGCATCGGTCGGCGGGTGGTGAGCAATTGCATTGTGCATCACTTGCTTTGTATATTCTTTTATCATTATTTTCCCTTCCTTTTCTGTCCTATTAAACTGTCTTTATCTCAACCCACAAATTTTACTCTTTTTTTTTCCTGATTCTCTCCCCCATCCCACTGGGGCAGAGGGGGAGTGAGAGAATGGCTGTGTGGTGTTTATCTGCCTGCCGGGTTAAACCACAACACATATTGAAATGCTTTGGATCAAAAAGTAAATGGTGAACATTTCTGAGAACAGTCTTGTCAAGACTTATTTGGCAAAAAAAAATTAAATTCTAACTTTTTTAACCATGAAAACAGATATGAAAACAGTACCGTTTCACATGAACAGAAATTCCAAACTTACTCAGCTTTCACTTTTACATAGGACTTGGGAAAATGGGAACACAGTGTTTGTATACATTCTCTATTGGGAAAATGAAATTGTTCTGTTTTGCCAGGTCTACAAGGTGACATCTCAGAACACGG
>NW_008795487.1:2496-17479 GCF_000699145.1 Aptenodytes forsteri | reverse complement strand
GGAGGGGAGCAGGCGGGAAAGACAAAACACGCACTTACAATTTTTGTTTACTTAGAAGATTTTTTTTTCCCCATGATCCTCTTGTAAGTGTTATACTACATACTCTCTGGAGCAGCAGTAAGTGTAAAAGAGTGAGGAACAGAGAGTCATGCTTTCATGCAGAAATAATCTGTGGGATATAAAGCTAGTCTAGTCAACATATCGTTTCTCTAGATGCTGCACAGGAAAAGTGTCATGAAAATAGTTTCATGGTCCTTCTCCCCCACTCTGCGATGTCCAGTTCCAGGGCATGAGAACATACAGCCACTTCAGCTAGCTTTGCTGTTTTCTGGAATTGACCTTGAATTTTTAGGAAGATGTTGATTGATGATTGGAGACAGCTGGCAAAAAAGTCATCCTTATTTTGTACATCCCTAACTTTCTACATTCCTTTGAAACATTCCTTCCAGTTACATAATTTTTTAGCACTTTGCCTTTTTTTGTAAGGTATTTAGCAGTCATAATTGGGTATTTACTGCCTCTTACATTCTCAGAACTGATACTTTCAGGTATCCATAGTAGCAATAGATGCTTTCTTGTTCTCTTCCACCTTGTGTCTCAGTCTTGAGCTCAGGGGTTACTAAGCAGAGCAAGAGGTAAGTGATCCTACTTTTCAACCAAGACTATAAAGAGATTCCCAGGTTGTGCCAAATGGGATCATACTAACTTATTCAGAACTTCAGTGGGACCTTTCATTTTCAGTTTCCCGTAGGATAGTAAGTGATAAAATAACAGCTTGCTACACTGATGCTAACAGTTCAGAAGTTTAAAACCCCACACCTCACAACTGAAGGTCTCAAATCATTCTTAAAGGCAAAGTCTGTTATACGGCTGAACTGTATCATCCTATTACTGCAAATACTGCAGTGGGTATCACTGAACACATTCTACTAACAAACCGTTGCCCTATGTTCAGGAGAAACACTGTAAGTATAGCAAAGTGTGAACATGCCCAAGGAGCATCACAGAAAAATATGCTTACCTAGTCCAAACAGGTGGGAAATTATGCTGATAAAGTTGCAATAATCTTGACTGTTTCCTATCATCACATACTAGGGCAGTACAACCCCAGCAGATACAGAGGCAGGATCCCAACTCAGCCATCCCCAGGCCCCTTACGAGCCAAGGAGCAGCAGCAGCCTGCTGCTGAGTCCAGCTGTGAGCTTGCAAAGAAGGATGCACGTGAATTTTCAGGCAGCATTCAGCGCTCCAGATCTTGTTCCGTATTTCTTAAAATAAAAAACAGCCATCCATACTGTGCCACTGTCCAGGGGCTGGCTGGCTGGTAATTCGTATTTGGGACAACATCCCTCCTCTCCCAATATAATGTTGATATATTTACCCCTCTCTCAATATAATATTGATATATTTTAAAAAACTATTCTAGATAAAATAATAAATATTCAGAAATTACCTCGCACTCAGAAGAGACATTTTGCTGCTGCATCTCTCATGCAATTCTGATTCTCCAAAACTGTCCTCATGTCTCTACATGAGACTTTTACCTTTGGTGTCTTTCAGCCTTGAGGAGAAAATGGCATGCTACCCTATGATTAGTAGCAGGCAGGATCCTTCCTTAAACTCCAGGGACAGTTGCTAGCCACTTGAAACAAAAACCTGTATAAATGTAAACAATTTGTGAATGGAGGAAAATAATTTTGGGTGAACATTCAGGTCATCAAGATATTGAAAATGAAGACTTTAATTCATTCTTGAACAGAAAATGTTCTGTTTTCTATGTAAACTTTATGCAAATTTTATGGAATTAATATTTTACAATTTTAAATAATTGCACAGCAAAATCTTGTTTACAACTGAGGTACATTCTCAACTTCAGTCTGTACTAGCCTGCATGCAGACTGCAGAAGCATTAAATTAATTAAAGGTTATGTTGGTGAGCCATGCATGTAAGTCAAGAGGAGAGAACACGATCTGACATTACAGAACGTTAGTAAACAGCCTTAACTGTAAGAAAGTCTATTTTGAGACAAAGTCACATCACCACTAACAATACTACTTTATCTATGATGACCAGCTGACAAATCAGGAAACAGAAACTGAAATTCTGCAAAATCTTTTGTGATGCTTATTGAATCTATCATTACAATTTATTTTTAAAATAATCAGATTTAATACTTTTGCAGATTGTAAGTGAAACTTTTAATGAAAATGAAGGATTATGCTCTAATTGCTTGGCTCAAATTTTAATTGAAGATTTGAGAAAAAATTCATTTTGTTAAAAGATAAAGCTGTTAGGGTCTATATATCATGTTCTTCCTGCCTCTGTTTGCTAATGCAGCGCAGATGATCAACATGCAAAATATCCCTCCTAATTCTCTCAAAAAAATTAGGTCTATCTAAATTTTGTGTAGTTCAGTAGCCAAAGGTCAGAAAATCCATCCATATATATATACATGTCAGAATTTAGCCTTAGTCCAAGAATTACATGCTGTTTTCCACTGTATATCACATATTTCTCATTTCTATAGTCTGTTCCTGAAATACATCACCTTTTCTTCC
Organism: Aptenodytes forsteri; assembly: GCF_000699145.1. NCBI lineage: Eukaryota > Metazoa > Chordata > Aves > Sphenisciformes > Spheniscidae > Aptenodytes > Aptenodytes forsteri. The sequence goes on along the minus strand of NW_008795487.1, from coordinate 14,920 downwards.
ATATTTAAATTATCAATTATTGATATACACTACAATACAAACAGTGAAACACAGGACAAAATATACATTCAGGGATATTGAAGACTGAGGATAATATTCTCCACAGGCATATGAACACAAATCCCGCTGCAGTTAGTGGCAGCGCATCTGTGTGTTGTGTGTTCATCAACAATACTTCCACAATATTTCAGTCACCAGCGTGATTCACCCAGTTCTGAAACAGATCTGATGAACTAGCCCCTGAAGGGGCCCGTCTCTTTCACGCACTACAGAAGGAGCCCAGACCACGAGGTCAGGCTGGATGCTTCATTTCAGACGAACTCCTCAGCCTCTCCTACATTTGTTGCCATTTCTGCCACCCCAGCAGCAGCTTTCAACTAAGGGAAAAGCCCGAAGACCACCACAGAGATGAAAACAGGTACCAGCAGGATTTCCACCTTCCAACCTCAAATCCCACGTCTAAATCAAAAGCAAAAGAGGATGGTAAAGTTCCTGACATTTTTACTAAAGGATATAGGATTTGAAAACAAACCATGGATGGATGTGGAGTTTCTGTCAATCCTACTATGCTTGATCCCCAATATGCAATACCTGGGACCTGATCTAGAAGTTCAAGACTCATGAAATCAGGAACTCATGAACTCAAGAACATGAAGCAATCAGAAGTTGTTCATGCATCACCAACACTAGGAGTCTTCCCAAGTTCCTGCACCTTCCTGTACGCATGCATGCATGCTGTCTTTGGGATGATACCTGGGCACGGACCAGCCCTCCCACCCCCTACTCGAGTTTCAATGAAATGGAAATCCAGATAGGAACTGCATCATATACCCCCCAGCGAGTCCCCCTATTTCCCCTCCTCCTCGCTATGTACCTCCATGCCTTTTCTGGCCCTCTGGAGATATCAAGATCTGCATGCTGGGAGTAAGTAAGTCTTGTCACAGCCAGAGGTCAGAAAAGACACACAGATACCCAGCAGTGCTGCTACGCCTGTACCAGCACGTTCCTCATTGATTCATGGAGACATGTCACAAATCCTGCACAAACCGAAGCTGGTGAATCCACAAAGGATATTCTTTCCCTTTAAGGTGTTATCAATGCTCTCACTGAACTAGGAAAGTTTCTGCTGTTTTTCAGATTTGATGTAAAAATCAGCAACATAGAAACCTCAGGTCATTAAAGATCCTCAGACAGCTTTGTAAGACTAGAGGCATTAGCCTTACTGTCTCTGTGAATCCCTGACTAGATTCTTTTTTAAGTTTCCCTTCCTGTTATGCATTAAACACTGTTGCTGATTTTAGGCTGGAAGTGGCTGTGGGGTAAGAAATCCCAGTGTATATTTTATATATCAACTTGTTAGGTAAGATCATTATTATTTTATCACACAAAACAGTGCTGAAATTTCACTACCACATCAGTTGCTGTTTACCTACCAATGTGCTCACATCAGATGTTGCTAAATGATTAAATAGCTTTCTGACTTAACCCTCTCAAATTCTTTTCTGAAGAAAAGCGGAGAATATTAACTTCTACCACTTCATACCATAGGCAGTGGTTCATTCTGCAGACCTTCTGGAGATACTGCTATTGCTGACTTTTTTGTTAGCAGTGCTCTACAAAATGTTTTAAATAGAATAGACCATACCTTCAAAAACTTATGTTCCTCTCCCACTCTAATTTTGCTTGTTTTATTTGTTGCTTAGATGTCAGTTCAAGATATGGCTATTCTTCCTCCAGAGTATCTGCCATGTTGCTGTAAGTCCTTAGCCTTTCCTGCTAGCAAGAGGCTGTTACAGACTCTCACCCTCACCAACATCCATGGGACTCAGAACAGTAACACGGACTGCAGCCCAAACTTTCTAAAGATGTTGATGTTGTGTGGTTTTAGTTTTCAAGATCCTGAAGTGAGAATGCTAATGTGAGGCCATACAAAATATCTAGTATCCTTGGAAAATTCCATCCCATCCCCACTACCTGAAAACTAACTTTTGTTAGCAGTACCACACTTGGATCCAATTTTTGTTAACGGTCGTTGCATTTTTCAGTTCAGATTTCTACACTTACAGAGAGAGATGAAAACAAAATAGTACATTGTAAGGGGAGAAGTATAATTCTAAGACTCAAGAAAGCTATAAAAGCAGCAGTATTCAAAAACTGTCTTGAGAAATTAATAGGAAATTTGTTCTTAAAGGAAGAGGAAAAGAAGAGCTACAGAGAGGAAGAGTCATTGCTGCCATCCAGCAGTCTGCTCTCTGCATCTAATTTGTCAGATAATTTAGTGAGAGCAGGACTTAAATGTCTCCATGGAAATTTTAGAAGTTCTGCTGCAAATATCCTCAAGTATCCCACCACACCAGAGTTAATTTAATTTCACCTCCCTGGTACATTGGAGCATGTTGATCCTATACAGAGCCTGCACCCTCTGAGCAACCATCTTGGTTCATGTGCTCCTACCAGGACAGAGGAAAGCAAAAGCCAGGCAGTGGACATGGTGCAGGCAGATCCATAAGCTTATGGATTCGTCCTTCATTTGAGAGCTAAGAGAAGCTCAAGAGTTCTCAGAGCATGGGATTTCCCTTCAAGTAAGCGCCACTAGTACTATTTACATTTATAGTAACTTCTAAAAAGACTCCTCTCCCACGTGTCCAAAATAAAACTTCCATAAGTTTTAAATTACCATTTCAAAAATCTTTCTCTACCTAATATATTTGGGTCATAGTAGGTTTACTGGAGTTAACTATAAATTAATAAATCCAGCAAGAAAAAAAAAAAAAAGAAATATATCTTCAACTCATGTATAATCCAACAAACTTAGCAAGTGCAGATAATAAACTAGAAATTTCTAGTACATGTGATATTTCATTAATAAATTTAAAAAAACACTTCAAAATTGGAAGTAATTTTAAATTAGCTTAAGGAAGTAATGCATAAAAACAAAGATTAGCAGAGTGGAACTAAACTAATACAGAAAATCAATTATTGCATTGCAAAACAAGAGAAATTGGTTTATAATCTTCGATCATGAAAAACAGCTGATTAGGAACAATTCTCAAAGATGCTACTGTGTTTTCTGAAAGGATTACTCAAAAAAAAAAAAAATCAACACAATGGTTTTGATGCCACATAAATCACTAAACATGGTTAGAAACTCACAGAATGCGACCGTAAATGTTGGCACATACTGCAAATGCTTAGGGAAAAAAAGAAAACTACAATCCACTATTTTAACTAATTTCTGGATCTTTCAAGGCACTAAGCTCCCTGTGTGATGGAGTTTGCAAGTCAACACACAGCTCTCTCGAGCTCAGCTGTTTCACATGGGACGGATGCAAGAGCCTACTGCTAAGTGATCAGATGTATCAGACACCATCCCCATCACAAGCCCCCACCCATGAGCATGCTTCTGCTACGTGTGACTTGGCTTGTGTGTGGTCACGTGGGAAAGGGAGGGCACCTTCCCACACCACGATTAGCAGAGAAATGGCAATCGTGACGTTCGTGGTATGAGTCTCAATGGCACAGACCTTCCAAGCTTTGTGATGCCAGTTTCCAAAGCTTCCTCCCACAAGCTGCACCTCAGTTAAAAGTACTTCCTGGATTCACACTGCTGGTACGGCTGTTACATTCTCCTGCGATGTGCCAGGTGCTGTAGAGGTGTTCAGTTGACGCAATCCGTGATTTAAAACACTGCTGCTGTAAGAACCACTATCTCTGCTGCCAAGCACCCAGTGGCTGGAAGGCTGACAGCTGGACTGTGTGCAACGCGTCTGTTTGCAACGCACTTCAAGAGCCTTACAAAAAGTGCCAAGTATTGGATTATTACCACTTGGCAGGCCTAAGACGTGTACACAGAGTAGGACTAACAAAGTTTAGCAATCTGACCTGGCTACCTGTTCTAAAAAAAGGGGAGAAAAATCACATCTAGAACAGCTGAAACATGTACACCACAGGCAAAAACCTTACAGAAGAGAAAGAAAACATAAATCACTCCTCAAAGATGAGGGAATCTTCCCTTTTGAAAGGCTTCTAAGCAATCAGTCATCATTCCTAAATTCAGTCAATGTGCATGACAGGAGAAAGCCAGACTGGGCCAGGAGGAAAATCAGCACAATCAAATGTCCATTTGAACTAACACCAGTGCTGACAGAAGAAGATGGGAGGCAACAGACCAGCACTGTAGCCCACCTTGTCAGTTTGCTGGGCACATACCTATTTGCTAGTTAAGCTGATCAGGATGTGTAAAAATAACACTTCAGGAGGAACCGGGACGCCTGTGGCTGCAAAGTCTTTTCAACACCTCCTCAGTCTTAGGCTAGTTGCCGTCCAGCTCTGAGTTAGACGCTGCCTGCTTGCACGTGGTGGGTCCCTATGTATCATGGTGAAATCAAGGTCCTCTTTTCAAAGTAACAATTCAACTGGCTCCATAGTAGTTTGCCCTTATTAGTAGCAATTAACCAGCACGTGATTAGAAATATATGAAGGTCTCCTGTGCAGCTCAGGGATTACAATCTGCCATGTGCACAACTATTAGCATACCACAACTGAGCCAAGCATAAGTCTGTTGGAACAGCTATTTGTGCACATGGTCAGAAGGGGCTGCTGCTGCTGGTCATTTAAAACTGAGGTCAATTTGTAATATGAACCTGCTAAACACCTGGCCTATCCAGCAAAACTCCTACTACCTTCAATAGACCAGGACTTAACTCAAAAGAATACAAGGTGCCATTTGTAAGAGATGCACTGTTTCATTCCAGATTTGGTAACAAAGCAGCAAAGTTTCACGGAAATTCTCCAGTCTGAATATTCTGTAAAATTGCTAGCACTGCATCATACAGACCTTGTGATCTGTACTCTGTTTTCTGGGGTATTTTAAAATCCAGTTTGCATCAACCATGATCTTTTGGTTCACAATCCTTCTTCCTACCAGCATGGGAAGGCCTCGCAGATACTAAATAATTTTTTAAAACCCTCAGTTTTTTAATCTCTTCACTAAAATAAATACTGACACCAAAACCAGTATTTAATCAATTTCTAAGAGCAAAAAAGGAACTCCAGTCACATTCTTCTGAGCTGGCAGTGGGCAAGGTTGGTTTTGTTTTTAATTAATTATGTATAAGGGAGAACATTAACAGCGGTATGACTAAGGGCACTACTGAAGGAATGTTTGAGCGAAGAAGCAGGCATCACATCTACTTCTTGGTGATTCACAATTACTATTATTATTACTATTTGTCATTTTTATTTCATCACTACTATTCCACATTAAAAGAACGTGGCCCATCCACAACAAAGCTTTCACCCAGCAAATCCACATCCACAACACTGACATTTTGTTCAAAGTAGCAACTTTTTTTAAACAAAAGGAAATTACATTCAACTCTTGCAGAAAACAAGCTATCCACACTTCCCACGTAGCTTTGAGAACACACCTAAAATGACAATTCTTGATATGCAGTTCCTCTTCTACTCCACTTACTTGGGGTTCTTGTACCCAATCTCACATTTCATTCCTAGTGCCAAAGCTTGCTTTTTTTTTTTTTTTTTTAATATTGACAAACATTTATTTAGATGTATTAGGTTGAAGGGGACAATAGAGCTGTGCTGTCAATTGCACTAATGGTATGAAAAAGTGTAGTTGTATAGAAATAGATGTAGAAAATAAACCCAGTCTTCAATTAGTCATCTTCACATTATATTCCGTAACTTCTATTTCGCTAAAAATAGTACACTTGATTATGTATTTAAGTTGTCACTGCTAAACAAATAATAACCATTCTACTGCAAGATAAAATGTTAAACCATTCCAGAGAAAACTGCATGTAATTTAATTACCACTAAGCTTTTTGTCCACATTTAATTATCAAAAATTACATTTAAATACTGCTTATCAACGCAAATCCTTTAAGCCTCCTGTTGAGTAGGCTCTGTGTGCGAGTGTCTACACTCACAAGTATGTGTGCAAACATGTACGTAAGACTCATTTTATGCACTTTAAGATTGAAGCCCTTTGCTAAGTCATTGCCTTGCACTGCATCACAGTTTGAGGTATGAAACCAAGTTATAAAGAATATAGTTTAACTGCCAAAATTTTCTTTTCTTTAATGTTTGCAGAGCTGGAAAGTCTAAACACAGCATGATGAGGTAGACCCACCATGCCAAGTCACCTTTATTTGGGGATACTGATAGTTGGCAGGAATTCTTCAAGTAGCCACTTATAACCTTCAGCTTCTGTGGTGGCAAATGCTGATGGGAGGCTGTATGACAAAGAACGCACTTGTTATTAACATCTACAGTGAAAAGTATGCCATATATATCCCACACATTTCTTAATCACTACTCCACCTTCCTCATGCAAATTTAACAAATGACTTATATTTACATGGAAAGCTTCCAGTTTTATAAAATTAGGTCCCACAGGGAGGTGACTTTCATTCGTTCAGTAACTATGTAAGAGTGATCCACAAATATACCCTTTTCTTAAGAATGGGTATAAATAAACCTACAGAAATACTACAATGGGTCAAGCAAAATAGATTATGAAGTATTAGCATAGGAAACCATTCAGGTAATGTAGCTGACCAAAGGAAGTTCACTGTTAAATTAGTGAGCATACGCAGTGAATACAAAAGTGCCTAACAACTAAACTCAACAAATCCTGCAGGTGTTCACCAAAAATGAACATACATGGTTCAATTCACCTTTGAGAGGTAATTTTCAGGCTGTGTACCAGTTTCTCCATAAGCTCACTGTTTTTGGAACAGCTTCAAAGCGTAAAATGATCTGGTAGAAAACTCCATCTACAGAATACTGAGTCTGCTCCAGGGATGAGCTGGAACGGAGCATGTTGAAGACCACCAAACCCGCACCTGTCCCCGGCCAGTATCATGCACTTTAGCTGCATGGGTAAGCTTGAGCAGTACTCACTAGCAACAGACCTCAGCTCTCCAAGGTGAAATAAATATTGTCAGTCTGCTTTGCTGCTCTTTTAAAAGAAACCTTTATTGAATGTCTTACCCAAAAAAAAGCATGGTTATGGTTTCTTTTTTCCTCATTTCTGATGAGGCAGGAAACATCAGACCACGTGACCGATTTTTTTTTTTACTAATTAACCTGTCAGGCTGAAATATCAAAATAAATATATTTCCTTTTGATTTAAAACAAATTATTTATTTGTTATTCTTCATTCAGATTAAAAAAATGTATTTAGGGACAAAAAAGCAGAACTCAACATTAAGCGTATCTTTAGTTCAAAGTGAAGCATTCTCTTCTAGATACTTATAGGAAATGCAGAGGGAACTAAAACCTGGATTTTCTGAGGCTTGGTAATAATGGTGATGTTCTTTTACCCAAGACTTCGGGGATTAAATTCAGTCACCCAGAAAACGAGAGATCCAGACATAATTTTTTTTCCTGTGACCAGTAGGAAGTAGATCCATTAGTCCTAATTCATAGGAAAGTGATACATCCACTAGGCTATAAAAGGAAGTGACACCTCTCCATACTAACTCTTCCACCTTTTTGCTGTGAACAAAACTATTGCAATATATTTTCACAGGATATAGCATCTCAGCAAAGAGACTAGCAATCTGAAACACAGCTGCCACATCGCACAGTATTCCCTGAAGAGATTATGTCTAATGAAGAGTCTGGAAGATAATTTTACAGGTCATTTCAAGCAAGATAGTTGAGGCTGGAGATAAAAATGATGTTATGCCAATAGCAGAAACTGTTATATTGCAGGCAGGAAAAAATTATTAAACATATTATTTAACAAAGAAAGGGTTTTAAAGTGGCATGTATTGGGTTTGATAGTGCCGAGAAACACTTGATCTGAAAACCACAAAAGCTGAGGAATAATCTACGCCTCAAGGCAGTTATGCACATCAGAACCCTTGTTTCCCCTCTTTTCATCTGATAATTTGTGCGCCTCATTTACTTTACAAGTGACATTTTAATGCATAATTGTTCTTCCTCACATGTATAAGAAAATATATTTATTTTTCACAATGCAAAATATTCCAAAGTATAAATAAGCAATATAACCAGATGTCTGACTGAATTAGTGTATTCTCACTAGCTTAGTACACTGACAATCTGTTCTTCAATAACATTTTTTCAGCAGGGAAGTTTACATACAAGTACTATCACTTTCAAATCCCACTGCACATCAGCACTCAGATTTCGGGTTAGACCTTAAAATGCACTTTCCATCCTGCTTTAAACTACAAAACCAGGCTCTTTGCCAATGAAATACTTGCACAAGAGGAAAAAAAAAAAGTATCCACATTTTTGTATTTCAGGAGGCAATCTTCTGACATGTATGTCCCAATGTATTTTTTGATACATTAGGGGCCAGATTTGATGACTAGATAGAAGAGGACTACTAGAAAGAATTTACTTGCATATAATTGCTAATATATGATCATTAAATTCTTAAAAAGTAGCCTCATCTTTTGGAAACCATTTAATTACAAATTCTGCAGATAGCCTGGAGTGTGTTTTTCCTACCAAAGGTTCTGAATTCAAAAGAAAAGCAAGATTTTTCAGCACAAAATCCCACTAGAATTTCATTTTGCATCATACTGCAAATAAAGGTAAGAGTCTTCTATCCACTTACTGCCAAAAGACTGTGTGACCCTACTTGGCACGGCTGCTGAGCCCAAGGTACTTTGCTGAAGTCTTGTTTGCAACTAAGGTAGCAGCTACCTCAGACACAGTAAAACTGTTCTTCAGAAAGAGTGGTACTGAATTCATACTCAATCGATATGATGCACATTGTTAAGCACAAGTACTGAAACTCAAAAAAAGCCTCAAATATATGAGTAAGTCTGTCAAGTCTCTTGCTACTCACAGAGTCAGTTAACATTGACGGGTCAGTATTTCAAATATTTTTCCAATTTACAGGTAATTTAATATTTAAGCACACCATACTGTCTCAGCCTAAACGTAACAGAATAACCCAGTCAGTGCTGCTGAACTCATTGACACAACCTCAAGCCAGCTGGGCTGATCACTGACAATTATTCTGATTTTTAAAGTGACCATGCTATTTTACAATTAATGAATCATCTGAAAAATCATCTGGAAGATAAAAAAAAGGCAAACTCGGTGTCTTTTATTAAACAGACAATTTTTTGCTGTTATAAAGGGACTGTATATCAAGGCTCAGGAATAATACCACTGAATTGAAGTAGTAGTTTGAAGGATTAGGGCTTTAGCTACAAATACAAGAAATAGTTCTCTTAAAATGGTTATTTTAGAATCCAGCCACTACATCACTTAAATGAAGTCACAAAACAACACATGAAAATAATGTTCTACAAACACACGCAATAACGTCAGCATTAGCACTAAATCACCACTTGAGGAAAACTATTCCTTGGTATCAGACCACTTTTCAAGTGACAGTCACATGCCATATTACACCAGTAAGTGTGTCACCCTCTCAGTAATGTTTAAAAGGAGGGACACCTCAGCTTTTTTTGGACCTCAGCTGTACTCCACATTACTGTTCTGCACTAATCACCATCACACAAGATGTTCTCGAGGCATTTTTGCACGTGCAAATGATACCTATCATTTTTCAGTTAGTTTGAAAAAAAATACCCTTAGCAATTGGTTATACCAAGAAATACTCTAAGTGAAATGTAAGTAGCTTTAGTTAAAACATTTTAATACACCAACTGATGTAATCTGGAGGGTTATTTTCTTGTGTTCGCATTTAAGCGCAGACATACCATTCGATCTCAAGGGACATGTAGCTCCATCTTAATGGACAGACCCACAAACCCCATGGTTTAGACTCATAATCAAATGGTCACCAAAGATTCATACAAGGACTTCAAGGAAAAACATGGCACCTAACAGCACAACCAGCTCCCTGAGCTGACACATTTCTGGAGAAGTAGCTAAAGAATAAACACTGACAAACCGTGTATGGACAGACTGGATAAGGCATGCACACTGAGTCCAAGCAGATTCACAGCACATGAAATATTGATTTTACATTATTTATCTGTCAGGGTAATACAGGCCCTTCAGCAGTATCCTTGGGATCTCCAGAGACCTTATGACTCTACAGATAGAAGATAAGATTCATATAATACTCTCTACCATAATAACATCAAGAAATACTGGTCATTTGAGGATTTTCAAATAAAGTAGAGAAAAGTATTCTTACTGCACGTAAATGACAAAGATTATAAACAGTATATCCTAAACATGGGCCATCTGATTATGTTCTTGGCCATATGAAGGCCACTAGTAAAACTAATGCCTTCTGGTGAAAAAACAGATCTGCAAAATGTACCTAAAACGTGACGTAGGTGGAATTCAGGCAGGAAAATTCAAAATCTGTGCTTAGTAATCACCATACCCTGGAGAAGCCTATAGTCACTGCATTCACCCCTGCCAGGACTTCAAGGAAGTCCTTGAAGCAGTTGCGTGTAGGCATTGTCTACGGGTGCCTGTGAAGTGGTTCCTTTCCACATCCAGAGAAGCCCCAAAGGACAGCTTCCCCATGTGGCATCTAAAAAACAAGCACGGTCCACTAAAGCACCCTTTTTAGTAGCAAGTATATAAATTTAAGAATTGAATGTTTTCCTGGAAACATTCAAGGTCAGGTTGGACAGGGCTCTGAGCAACCTGATCTAGTCGAAGATGTCCCTGCCCAAGGCAGGGGGGTAGGACTAGATGACCTTTAGAGGTCCCTTCCAACCCAAATGATTCTATGATTCTAAGGGGCATATTCCTCAAATTTATACCCACCACATATATCAGGTAGCTTCTGTCTATTCTCTCAAAGACTGATGGAAACACCTCCATCAGGGAGGGACTCCAGGGTCCTGGACCTACCTGCGCCACTGAATCAGTCATCTAAGGCCTTGACGTGACATGACATAACTGGAGATAAATTCCTGCATTTAGTGCCACCCTATTTCTACAAAGCAACTTGATTAGGATGTAGGCTTTCCTTATCACCACTGTGAGATGATGACAGGTGATCTCCACACTTGTGTGCTGGACCAAGAGCCACTAGCATAGGCTTATACTGCTGAAGTGAAAATATCAGCACCCCACAGACCTTGCAGATTTTGTTTTAGGAGATGCTTTGAATAACTTATGCAAGATATATTATATCCTCTCATAGCTGCACAACCATTCTGAATGAGTACACAGCAAAGGAACTTCAGAATTGCCATATTAGTTCAACGCTGAAGTCCACTAGTCAGAACCAATCTCTGAACTAATCATGAGGTTTTTCTTCGGAAAGCATTCATTAGACAGATGCATTCATATAGTTTGAGACAGGGTTTAAGTCCAATGTGCAATAATGTACGCTCTTATGAGCATACTGAATTAGTACTGCAGAAAGACACTTAGGAATAGTAATATAGCAGTGAATTCTGAAAACTCTGGTTGTTCTTAGCTGAGTTTATAAATAATCAAACACTGTGAGTGTTGCCAGTTTCATTGCTGTTATTCCTTTCCTAGATCCAGGTAGTTGGTAAGTGGCTGGTAAGTCCCTCATAGATAAAACAGCAAAAACCAGGAGAGATTGATAACTGGAATTTACCAGTTAAGCAAAAAAATACAATTTGTACAAAAGAAAGTACACATCTTCTGGTAATCACCTGAGATTTTAGGACTCATCTTGCATTGCTTAATACCCATTTTCCCCCTCTGTGGGATAGCTTCTCCTCAGAAGCATTAACAAGTGGTAATTACAGAAGTCATGCTGACAACACATAACCAGAGGGACGCTGTCAACACTGAATGTCAATTGATCTGGATGTTAAAAATTGCAATTCCTGGAACCTTTATAATTTATGTTTCATTTAGTTTTTATTGTATATGTTCTTACACCCTACTTTAAATGATAACTATCCGGCAAAACTTAAGAGAATCAAATTACACGAGGCTACATGATTTTGACAAAATGCAGTAATGAAAGGATTACGGTTTTATGAACACGTCCGTAGCGTGCAATCTCGCTGTGGGAGCAACTTGTCGTAGGAGCTAAAATTTCTGTAACTATGTTAAACCCATTAGATACCGCTAGTTTTAAGTAAAACCGACGTCTCTCGCACCACTCTCCACAGCAAACGGAAGCCATCCTTCGCCTCCCTTACAGCGGGGCAGGTATCACGGTCTGCGCCTAGGAAGGAGACCTCCGCCAGCTGGGCACGAAGGTGCTACTGCTGCTCCTCCGCCCTTCGCAAACGCAATCACCCCGCTCCTCCACCGGCGCCTCCCTTACAGCGGGGCAGGTATCACGGTCTGCGCCTAGGAAGGAGACCTCCGCCAGCTGGGCACGAAGGGGCTACTGCTGCTCCTCCGCCCTTCGCAAACGCAATCCCCCCGCTCCTCCACCGGGGAAGACGAGGAAAGATGACCAGGACCCCACCGCGGCTGCCCACGAGCG
>NW_008795487.1:0-1074 GCF_000699145.1 Aptenodytes forsteri | reverse complement strand
CGTCTCGCCCGCGCTTGCACGGTGCAGCCTTCTGAGTAGAGGTGGACGTACCTGTGCTCCAAAACAGCCCAAAAAAGAGGGGTTATACTCCAAAGACAACCTCAGCAGGGACAGTGCTCACCTTCAACCACTTTGTATACAGCATGGCTCACGGTGGTCTGAAAAAAACCGCGCAAAACTCTCCCCCAGGAATCTGGCAGGACTGCAAGTGTGCAGCTGGCGGTTAGCTCCCGCTGTTAGGAGGCAGGAGCAGGTCTTCTTCTTTCATTTTAGCTTGGAAATAGAGCGTGTGCTGTGCTTGTGTCCTTTTTGCAAATGATGTTCATCTGTTTCACAGCAGAACTTGTTTTCATCACCTCTAATAATTTCAGATAAGAGCAGGGGCAAAATACCACCTTTCTTAGCAAAAAACCAATAGTTTTGCAGTAATAACACTTTAGCAAAACTCAGTCCACTTGTATTTCTCAGTTCTGCTTCACTGGTAGCACTTTGATGATATTTTACTTATGTAGACTGTAAGAGCTTAAATATACTAAAATACAAATTTTTCTAGGAAAAAATGTAAGGCACTGAAGAAATAATGTATGATCTATAGGCACCTTTCACATTAAACATAATAGACTTACTATTTCATAAGGGAATATTTATAACTAAATGTGGTAAATGTACAGCTAAAATGAGTGCATCCTGTACTGGTTTTGGCTGGGATAGAGTTAATTTTTCTTTACAATAGCTAGTATGGGGCTATGTTTTGGATTTGTGCTGGAAACAGTGTTGATAACAGAGGGATGTTCTAGTTATTCCTGAGCAGTGCTTACACAGCGTCAAGGTTTTTTCTGCTCCTCACACCACCCCACCAGGGTGCACAAGGAGTTGGGAGGGGGCACAGCCAGGACAGCTGACCTCAACTGACCAAAGGGATATTCCATACCATATGACATCATGTTCAGCATATAAAGCTGGGGGAAGAAGAAGGAAGGGAGGGACATTTGGAGTGATGGAGTTTGACTACCCAAGTAACCGTTACGCATGATGGAGCCCTGCTTTCCTGGAGATGACTGAACACCTGCCTGC
>NW_008795486.1:1824406-1829070 GCF_000699145.1 Aptenodytes forsteri | reverse complement strand
TATATATTATTTTATATATATAAAAATAAAAATATTATATGTATTTGTATGGTTATACATATATTAAAAAGACATGCTGTAAAATTTCCTGGCCACACAGGTGAGGAATTGGAAAGCCATACTGTTTTCTCCACATTATGCTCATAGCTAACCTTTATACTCTCATTACTCTAGTCCTTTGACCTATTTCTCCTTTGCCATGAGCTACACCCACCTAGCACATCTCTTAATTGCTTTGTAAATTTTCCACCTAATTAGTTTATAAGTTCTTTGAGGAACAAATTGCCTTTTACTGTATCGACATACAGTGCCCAGCACAATCTGATTGGGGCCTCTTGGCACTGCTGTAATATAATAATAAATCTTAAATCAGTAAAATATAATAAATGTTAACCTTCAGGGGCTCAGGATGTCTATGTACCTAGTAGTTAAAATGGAAAGTTTAACAGTACTACTGTTAAAAAATTTCTGTAGTTATCAGTAAAGGAAAAAGGAAAGTACCCCAACTCCCTGTCTTAACAACAATAAAATTTAAAAAAGTTAAGTACTCACTTGGCTTTATGAGGATCCTCTATTTCTAAATCCCAAACATAAAGTTTGCCAACCTGATTGCCGAGAGCAAGCATCTTTAAAGGAAAGCAGAGGATACAGAAGTTTTAAAATACTATCTCAAAGAATGGAAGACGGAATATCTTTATAAAAGGCTCTATAGCTGATAAATTGCATGTGAATGTTTGAACATGAATGACTTAATGAGTTTGTTGGAGGGGCTAGAAATGCTATAAAAATTTGCCTCCTTTCTCCAACTTTATTATCCACCGCTGCAGATGGGGGAGGAAGATACCAGTAAACATATCTTTAGTGGAAAATAAATATATCTTTGGTGGAACTTTTTCCATCAGGCAGTACCCAGAATGAAAACTCAAGCTCCTCCAGTTTCATAGAAAGCCCCTTGCAGTAAATCATTCTGCTTCTCAAACATCACATCACATGAGCCAAGACTTCCCATGTCCTTAAATATGGAATCAATGAAAAGCTACACACCTTCAAATACAGCAAAGTCAAAGCTCACACATACCTTTTGCCAGAAATCCATTGAAAACCTCATGTACCATATAACACACTGGCTGTAATCAAATCTCCCAAGTATGGTCACATTTGACTCACTGGGCTTGATTTTATCTATATCATCTTCCATTTTGCCAGGTTTCCAGCACACAATGGCATTTTCACAAGACTGGGGGGAAACAGTGAAAAAAAAAAAATCACCTATATTTACAATTTATACTGCACATTCAGTCTAACTATAATTATAACCAAACACTTCATCTCACAGCTTCCCCAACTACATTAAAAATAACCATAAAACTGAAAATCTCACCTCTGTCCTTAGATCACAGCCACATCACCAATAATATGTCACTGCCCGTTGCTAGGAGCCTGCTGCCCTCACAGCTTTGCCAGGTAACAGGACTGCGGGAGCCCTCCCTCACCCACTTCAGAGGAAGTCAACCAGATATGCTCAAACACACTTTCCTGAGCAGTTTAAATTAACCTAGACTTGAGGATTGTTCACCCAACCCCTTCAACCAACAGGACCGTGCATGCAACAATTTCTGGCAAAGAGGCAATAAGACTGCTTAGTTTAGTATCTGCAAGTAAATGGTGGTGGTGGACACAACAAACACAAATCAAAGTTAGTTCATTATGGGAACCCTCATTTCTACCTTTAGCGGCAAGACCCCTTATCAGTATCTATATATTCTCTTTCTGTATTCTCTACCAATCCCTGTACTTTTAGCAGAGGTACAGCTGTAGTAATAATTTTATTTTAAGTACAAGCTGCTTATCCACACATCCCGACAGCTGACAAAATTCACAATACACTGCATAAAATCATTTGACCTAGCTAACTAAGTTAACCTACAACCCCAATTCTAGTAAAACTTCCACTGTTTAAGATCCTCAAAAGCAAATATGAGTAATACAGCTGAAATAGCTGCCACTTTACCTTGGAAAGAATTAGATCTCCCAACCATCGTACACAGTCAACATAGTTTCTATGTATGTCTCTTGTAGAAAAGTCAGGAAAGTGAATTTTCTGGGAAATAAAAGGCCTATGGAGAAAATTGCCAAGTGAGGTTCAGAGAAACACAGACGCACAAGTCTAATTTTTAATGACCAGTTTTAAGATATCTCAATGTTAAAAGGACAAGCCTGTCTTTTTTGTTGTTTTAACAGTTTTATAACAAAGTCGATTTTGTATGTTGTTTTGTTGTTTGTTGGGGTTTTTTTAAATAATGGGAACAGTCCCTGTTTTCATCCTCATTCCTAATGAAATAGCGTTTCCCACTGTACAAGACTGTGCAGAGACAGTGCTAAACAAAACCACTCCTTCAGATGCTGAATACAGCTTCCATTGACAGATACTTCAAGAACTAATTAAAGCTCAGTTTTCCTGATGCTGCTTCTGCAACATCTAAATTGTTAAATAGAAAAGCACACTAGAAAAAAAAAAACCTTAATTTAAAAAAAAGCACGCTAAAAAAGCATCATTTAATATTTGGTAACATTACCAAAAAAAGCGAGAGTATTTTCACAGCTAGTCTCATTGCTGAACATGTTCAGCGTGTTTTAGACTCTTCAATTCTCTCAATAGTTTAACTGGAAGTTAAGACTAAAAAGTTGATGAACTTCATAAAGGAGGATTTATCTATCACGTATCTAATTGCTATGTTTACTTGACAATTTGCTCATATCTGAGGTCAGATCAGAGAATGATGAAAATTAAGGTTATTACTACATAAACAGTTTTTTCCCCGCCCCAAAGTCAGATAACAGATACAATAATTAGCAATAAATACCCAATATAAAACTATTTGCTGTATTTAATTCCTTCCTAGAAATTTTGAGGTGAGAGAAAGAAAAGCCATTGACATCTTGAAACACAGTGAAATACAAGCTTTAATTAAGAATGAGAGAGAGAATAATTCCAGACATTTTCTAGTCAAGCAGATAAGAAACAATTAAGATATTTTTAAATAAGTGTGTCAGGATTTTAAATCTGAATTCAATAAAATTCTACTGAAGCAAACATCAATAAGACACATCTTCTAGAGAGATTCCATATCCAGCACAAACCCCAGGTCACTCACTATCCTCAAGAACTCCCAATTTGGATAGGAATTAACCTGGGCCATTGATGAGAATATTCATGTTTTGCAAAGACAGCCAAGAAGATGAAGACTACGTACCTGTTGGTTTTATTTGGGTTGTACTCATAAGACTCTTTGATGGCATTTATCATTCTCTTGGAATTAATTCTCCAGAGTTTTAGAGAGTGATCCATCCCACAGGACATGATTTTTTCACCAAGAAGATCATAATCCTATGTATATGAAATAATTTTGAGGACCCACAGCCTAAGCCGCATTATATCAACTCAGATTTTATTCCATCAAAACAGCATTTTTGGCTTAGAGAATGCAATAAAGCTGTGTATTTCAAATAGAAAAATACTAGTAACTTAATCCTGCTCACTGCAAACAAGCACAGTATCTTAATAATTATATTTACTCTCTCTCAAGAAAGAGAGACATATTCAACAGCACTGACAGACAATGAATCTACTGCTAGTGCTCCCCCCTCAGTAAATTCCCTAGGTTTCGTTTTATGGAGCAACTCTGGCGGAATTCCAGGGCTACGACACGGGTGATGACTATTTAGAACCACAAGAGAATAATATAGTGTCAGGTTTCATATAGATGCACCCCTCACCTTTCAGGTCACACAACAGGAATGGAAACAGTTCTTAAGAGCAGCGTATTAAAAGTCAGCTATTCTAGTTGATATTTGCTGGGTACCAGTGTCTGTTCACAGCCACTGAAAAGCAGCATAACTCACCTGAAATAACTTCTTCCCTTCACTACCATGTCTCTCAAGGCTTATTTGTTCTTGCTGCTTTGGCTTGGCAAGACCTCAAGAACTTCAAAAGTGGGACCATCATGAAAACTTTTTACTCTTTCTAGCCCCACTGAGCTCTATTTTGTTTACTTCTAGGCTGCACTGTGAGAAAACTAGCTACTGAAAGACACAGAAAGTGAACACCTGTCCTGTATATTGAGAGGTGGCCAGATCAAACCACCTTAGATTTAAACTTGTCTATCCCCTTAAAACAGTATTTATGCACTTCAGGGCTTTTTTAAGTAGGTATAATAGCAAAACAGTGCACAAGAGGATAAAAAGTTGCATATTGTAGGCTTACTACCCTTTGTAAATCTAAATCACTGCCCCACAGTCTTCCACTTACTGCACTTAACACCTCATCCCTGTGCCCTTCTACTCCTCCAAATATTGCAACCAGCGTGTCTGTCTGGATGTTCCACAGTCTCAATGCATGATCTATAAAGAACAAATAAAATTACATGCTGCTTTTTATATGTACATATGAATAATATATTTCAGCTTAACTACTTTCAATAACAGGTGTTCATGTAAACATCAAAAAGGCACTTAATTCTTCTTCACTTGTAAGAAACAACGGAACTGCGTTAACTAAAATTGCTATTACAACTAAACTATTGTTAGAGTAATTCTGTAACTGAGAAAGTGTGCCCACCCCCCTCCCCTAGGGACAGCTTCTAACAAAAATATACGTCGATCTT
>NW_008795486.1:1812193-1824249 GCF_000699145.1 Aptenodytes forsteri | reverse complement strand
ACAAGTATGCTTTTATTCAGTTTCCTCTCAAAAATAATTGTATATATCAAAAAATGCTAGAACTCCTTTCAGCTATTCTTACATCAGCATTCACAGAAGTTTTGATTTTCTGGTTTTTTAATCTTTAAAATATTATTCTTTATGAACCACAGACTTTAGCGATGGGAGAAACTGTTTCTAGAAACAATATGTACTCCAAAGTCAATCGAACTAAGCCACTTGTTTAAAGAAAGTTTTAACCATTTCTAATGAAGAACCTCTACTGTATTTCCCATTTGGAAATGGGGACCTCTACTGTATTTCCCTTTCGGATTCCGCAAGTACACTGCACTGAATTACAGCAACATCAACTGGAAGGCCACACAGTCCCAAATATTTTCCTCTTTTTCTACTCATCTCTCAGCCAAGCAGTTCTGAGACTCCAATATTCTCCCGCCTCATGCCCTCTCGGAGATAGTACCTGGTCCAGAGACTGTACGTTAAAACTTTTACTATGGCTGACGTCAAAATGTTACTAAAAAGAGAACCTAAAAAATATACAGAACTCAAGAAATTCAATGTTAACAGACCCACAGCACAAACTTGACAGTTGCAAGAACCAGAGAGGTTCCCAACTCCTATTCTTGTGTAGCTTCATCAGTAATACCAAATTCGCTAAAGCCAAAAGTCCCCTTATGTGAACATTTCCAACTGTAGCATTCCTGAAGGCTTGCTCTTGCGGCAGATCAAGTATTCCCTTACTTAATAAAACAGTCAAGATTAGGAAGTTGCGACTGTTTAGACATTCTCGACAAGTCCATAAGAGACCATACCAAAAACTCGCTTCTCCCTGCACTAACATGCTTTTTACACAAAGTCCAGTTAAAGTCAGAGCTGCTCCTGAGCGACAGAGAATCGAAGTTTTCCCCATGAGCACGGTGGCAAACGCTGTCTGCGACTTTAAGACATCCCCACTAGATGGCAACATGATTCAACAACTGAAAAAAATGTAACTCAACTGTTAGGAAGGAAAGCGCCCCAACGCTCGTGTTTCTTCTTTCCTAAAAGCAGTACTGTTCACAATCCCTTTGCACCACAGGTGGAGTTATGTTTATTGTAGGCCATGGATTTAATATGTACAAGATATATAGCCATAAAAGAGCAAGATTTGCTCTCAACTTTCAAGGTAAAATTGTTCAGTGCCATTCATAAAAAATTCACGGAGGTTTTGGCCATTTCAAGACCAAAATCCAATCCAAAGTACCCTGATTTATACGAAAACAAAAGAGGTTTTTTTTTCCTCACCTTTGCTTACAGATAAAAGGAGATTTGGATCTCTTGGATGGAATTTCAGTTCATTGATTGCATTTCCATGGCCCACGTAGTGCTGGGATAGAATTCAGAGACCAAGTTATCATTTCCCTTCATGTTTACGTGTATTTAGAAGACATACGTTTCATGCCTTACTGAAACGCAAGCTGTATCTCGAAGTTCTGAGCACTCACCTTTATGCACTGCATTGTAATAGGATTAATTATCCTAATGATACCCCTGGACCCTGCTACAGCCAGAAGAGGATGGCTTGTATTGCTATCATATGTCCACGCACAGGTATAGAAATTTTCATCTGCCTACAACATCTTACGTTAAGGAACACAGAAGAAACAGGAGATTTGTTTGTTTGCTCGAAGTTCTGAGCACTCACCTTTATGCACTGCATTGTAATAGGATTAATTATCCTAATGATACCCCTGGACCCTGCTACAGCCAGAAGAGGATGGCTTGTATTGCTATCATATGTCCACGCACAGGTATAGAAATTTTCATCTGCCTACAACATCTTACGTTAAGGAACACAGAAGAAACAGGAGATTTGTTTGTTTGGTTTTTTTAAACAACATGATTTTTTTTTTAAGTACTTGTTGCTATTTTATGCAAGTGCCCAGGAGTCTCTACTGGACCCAATAAGAAAAGATACATGACCCTGCTACAGCCAGAAGAGGATGGCTTGTATTGCTATCATATGTCCACGCACAGGTATAGAAATTTTCATCTGCCTACAACATCTTACGTTAAGGAACACAGAAGAAACAGGAGATTTGTTTGTTTGGTTTTTTTAAACAACATGATTTTTTTTTTAAGTAAACTTGTTGCTATTTTATGCAAGTGCCCAGGAGTCTCTACTGGACCCAATAAGAAAAAGATACATATTTGATTATACATCTGCAAATACAAGCAACATCGCCTTTTCTATAGGTGCCGGTTTCCTCACTTCTGTTCCATAACATACAAGGAACACCTTCTCTCTTTTGGCATCACTTTTCAACCTCTTTCTCCAAAACATCCGAAGACTGGGAATAAAATGAGGACGAATCAAGACTGAGTTCACAAGTTATTGACTTGTGTACTGCAAATGATCAACACAAATTATGACCACTTCAGAGCATGAAACATAATTCTTCGGCTTTAAACCCAGTTCCAATTCACAGGGAAGCTGAGACTACTGTAAAGCAGCAAATGTGAAACATTACACAAATATTAAGTGTTGGGAAGATTAAACTGATGGAGAATCAGTTTTCAAATATTTTAATATAGCGTGTTCCACGAGACTGCATTTTTAGTATTTTTTCAATAGGAAGGACTCTAGGATGTGGGAAAGAGGTAAGACTTGGACCTAACATAAGGAATGTGCCACATGAGCAAGTATTAAATCACAGACAAAACCTTCGTATGCTTTTTCCTACAAAGCCTCTTCATTTTTGATAGAGGAAGCGAACAAGTGGCTTTTTAACTTAAAAGGATACATCAGCATCCACATACGACTGCAACAGACGGATTTCTCCTTGGGAATGACATTCATATAAAGTAACCTGGAGGAAAAAAAAAAGTGGGAGAGATTGCTGCTTACTTGTGTTATTTCAAAAGGAAATCACATGCACCTGTGTACTGACTTCCTGATGGGGGGAGGTACTGTGCCTTTGTGGTTTAGATCTCATCCATCATATGTTTGCTTCCAACAGGTGGAAATGGTTTGATAAAAGAACACTCACAGCGGTCTCAGTAAAGCACCACTCCAGGACTTGTCAGCAGTCCTTCCCCTGTATTAAAATCTATTATTCGAATTGTCTTAGTAAGATTAAACTCTATTTGGAATTAGTTACTGCAGCCACCTCTAATGTGACTTGGTCTTTTAATGAGCCACTGATACCTTGTTTAATCCTAGTTTAGCACTTTTGGTAACTGCCAGGTGGAACAAACCTGGAAGTGAAAGGCTTCTTAAACAACACTTGCACAGAATGCACTTCAGGAGTTATTTTCAAGACTGAAATGACATAGATCCTTGTTCAGAAAAAGCCTATAAATTCACTCCACACAGGCCATTAATTTAGCTACTGAGCTGCCTGGCATCATTGCAGACACTTCCCATCCCGTTTTAGAGCATATGACCTTTTGGAAACAATAACATCTATGAAGAGTAATTTTAGTGCAAAGATACATTTATGCGCCTCTCTTCCTTATCCCATGTTTATATTACTGAAGGATTTTTTTCTTTACTATATAGGCTAATTCCCAAATAGCTAACACATGACTTCATAAAACAATCCAGAGGATGCAACTCTCCCAGATAACAGATGCTACGTACCTCAGAAATAAAGCTTTCTGTATGATGTATCCTGTGTCCGTACTAAACACAGGTAAAGGGACTGGTTGAAAAAAAAAAAATGCAAGCGGAACCACAGGGAAGAGCTTATGGTTAAAAACAGATTACTCACTCTGTTGCTGCCTACAGTGGCAAAAACAAGAGGATCACCTTCTTTACTGTGCCAGTTAAACTGGACTCCAAACAAAGGCTGACCATGGTCCTCCTGTAGATGTAAAGTAAGATTAGAGAAAAAAAAATAAAACCCACAGGCCTATTATTTCTGTGAAATTCAGCTGTGGTGGTAAACAGTTTAATTGATATGTTTTCCTCCTCAAACTACTGGGTTCATATCCAGTATAATTTCAGATAGTGAACAGTTAAAAAGAACAGTTTTATAACATCACATTTTAACTTGGCTGTCTTAAGAGAGGTTAAAGGAATATTCCGCCCCCCACCTCTTTCTTCCCCACCCCCCCAAGCTTTTAAAAAGTGAAGGGGAAGAAAAGTTGTCTCACAGTTATGGCCAGAAGCTGGCAGAACTCCTGAGTTATATTTGCAGCTCTACTACTTTGTTTTGCCATTTTCAACAAGGCAACCTCTGCATCTAAGTCCACATCTATATGCATTTTATACTGTCATAATTACTTCCACACAAGGATTTACAACTTCACAGAGAAGAATTATTAGGACAGAGAAGAATTATACTGGTATAAGGGTGGAGAAGGCCCACATTTAACTATTACAGCACAGTTAAGTCTTGCAACGCTATCACAGACACGACAAACTCACTCCAGCATGTTACAATGCTGCTGCAAAGTTCACGTCTATGAAGTGTTTTCAGATCGCCTTCACAAACAGTTACCAGCGAAATGCCAAGTATTATTTTTATACAGCTTACATCAGTTTAATAAAGGAAAAAAGAGAAGCAGATATGTTTATGAATTGTGATGAATATGGCGGTGCTTGTTAATAATTGATAACAGTATTTTGGCCTGTCCTGACAGGATGTTTTCAGTAAGAATAATGTTCATTAAAGTGCCTCCCCACAGGGGACTGTCTGGGACAGTGCAGGCAGGAAGGAAGTGTCTCATGACGGCTGTTAAGCAGCCTTCAAATGGCAGTGCTTCAGAGACAACACGAGAAATATTAGCCCTGGCAGCTCTGGCCTAGCCAAGAACCAAAGAATAAATTTGAGGAGGGGGTGTGGGTGGAGAGTCCAACACTACTCAGAAAAAGAAAAGTAAGGATGTCTGGAAGAATTTAAAATAGCATTATTTACTGAGAAAGGCAGTATCTGTTATTAACAGACATGGCTAGAAGAGCTAGAAAGAGAAAGGAGAAAATCTTTCAGAGATGAAGGCCCTCCTGCAATTCTTAAAGAGAGGTAACAACTTTCAAAGCTGCATACAGATTAAAGAGAATTGTTCAAAGTTTAACTTGAAGTATTACCCATCATAACATGAAAGAACAGACCAGTGGCTTTATGTGATGAGGGATATGGGATATTAGCAAAGGGAAAAGAAGCAAGGTTATTAGTGACCCCACGACAGAAGGAAAAAGCAGGTATTCAGCATCTATGAAGCATTACAGTTTAATTAGAAATGAAGAATGAGGAAAACTGTATGCCATAAAATTGCATACGCAAGGCCATGATTTTTAGTGTCCAATAAAGTCATGAATTTTACTTTCTAGGCTTATTTTTTGAGTGTATTTAAGTCTCGAAGAGAATGGCTGAGAGTTCAAATACAGAATACTTAAAAAAAAAATTCCACTAATAATTAGTTGGTTTTGAATTTCTGTGTGAAAGAGTCCATGCTGGTGAATACTGAGGGCTTTTGACATACTGCATGAAGATACCACAGGTAAAATGCACGGATTCTTACTGCTTTATTACAGAGATATATTAGCAGGTTTTGTGCTTGTTTTTCTGGAATAACCTTGTTCTCTGTCATGTGCACTGTTTCTGATAAATTTAGTGAAATGAGAAAAGTGAAGAGGAAGATGTTCTTCCCCCTCAAGATACAATATTTTGCTAGCCTAAGTTGTGATAAGTTTGTGATTTTCTAGGTAGGACCCAGACTAGGGTGATACGTAGTAAGTAGAGAGATAAAACAGAGGACTATACTGTTCCTATATTTCTGTATTTGAGTACATATCTAAAGTATTTAGTAAGCTTTTCCAAAGACAACCTATTTCCCTGGAAAAATTACTCTGAGACAAATGTCTTTAGACTACTTACATCATCCGCATTACATTCCTCACATCGAGTGCTACAACCTCCAAGAGCCTGACCGTACATATCGCAGTTTTTCTGGTGTTTAATGGATGAAGGGGTCAGGCAGAGGCTCTTGCAAGAAGTCAGTAGGATATCTGAAGAAGTTATGCTCAACTCATTTAAACTACCATCATCCTCACTGGTCAGAGACAGCACATAGCTATTTTGATAATACTTGTCCGCTCCAATTTTTGTCCCAAGTGCTAAACAATGAAGCAGATTTTTAAAAACATTACACTTTTAGGTGCTGCACATTATGGTTATCCTGAGATGCCAAGTATATCACACAAATCTGACCACTGCTTTGTACAGACAGAAGAGTGACCCAGATGCTGGTCCAAAAGTAGGATGGTGAAATGACATCTTGACCCTGGCATGAATAAAGGGCACAAAACCCAAAGTACTCAGGTTCGTCATGCACCAGAGAAAGAAGGCGGAGGAGAAAATAGACCTACAGTTGTTACAAAAACAAATCAATAAATAATCAGTGGTTAGTTCTGCCCTTACTCACTCAACGCCAACTCAGGTTCAGTCAGATAATAAGACTAGACCTGTTTTTAGACTGAAGGCAGTGAAGTAAATACTATGCCAACACAAAAAATAATCACCTGCAACTACATGAACACATTTTAATATGCTGTCACCCACACTGCCAGCAAGGAACCAACTGACCACACATGCATTTCCAGTTCCCAGAAGTGGAAGCAAGCCATTATTGGCAGTGGTTTTAGTTACCTCTCCTTTACACATCAACAAGCTAGAATCCTGCATGTGGCTGGTTACTGATTCCCAGCTCAGGGGACAGCAAGTAGAAGCCGAGAGAAAACACTGGACTGCTAACAACCACTGAGCCACTCCCTAAGCAAGAGCAAAGGCAGGGCAAATAATAGCATTGTTTTAAAGGGAGCACATCAAAGCAGAATACACACAGTTCTTTGCTGGAAGATTTATAAGCAAAACATATATGGATGTATGTGAGGATGTGCGTCTGTTAGCTGTATATGCTCATTTATAAACTACATTTCCATTCAGCCCACAGAGAGCAAAGATTTTCCAGTACACCTTACAGTAACTTAGTACTGCAAAAAGCAAAAAAAAGAAAAAGGGACAGTTTAACTTAGTACTGCAAAAAGCAAAAAAAAAGAAAAAGGGACAGTTTTTTATTTCCTGTCATTTTCCAAGTTATATTTTTGTTTTCCTGATGCTTAAATTTCACCCAAAATAACTTCCACAGTAGTGTTTAAAAAGCATATTTAGCAAGCACTGAGTTTTTCAGGCTGAATCATAACCATTTAACATTCAAAGCAGACAGTAATGGCCATATTTCTTTGTTTCCCTAAGAAAAAAAGTAAAAAGCAAAATAAAAGGGAAAAGCAAGAGAAGGAAAGTGGAAAAACACATAATTTATACATCCCTAAAGAACATCAAAATTAATCTCCATGTCTTTAAATCATGTTGACTTTTCATTATTTTCAGTACATGCACCTTACAGCATAGTTCAAAGACATATAAACTATGGGATATATGATGTGATATCCAAAGAGTCACAAGTGTCTTCCTGAATCCACATACAACATTCAATCGTTAAGAGTTTATCTCCACAGTATCTGCAAAATTAGTATGGAGGAACAGGAAAAAGAAGAGAGAGGCTTCCTCAAACATGAAGTAAAAAGGAGTTACCAAATTTGGCTGCTACCTAGTCTTTATATTAACATGCATATTTGTTATTATTAGCATTAATTTCAGTTCAAAGAGAAATGGGGAAAAAAAGATAATAAAAATATCCCACTTTGCTGAAACGCTACATTTACTCCCGAACAGCTTGCTTCCACTTGCACAGGAATCTGGTCCCAGGCCCTGATCCAAATCCACAGAAGTCAGGGATTGCTTAACTTCATAGGGTTACCCTATAGTGGGGCCTGGGTTGAAGTTGGGGTGAGGGATTGTTCTGTTTTCCCAGAAGGCACTTGAAAAGTACTACCCCCTTTGGAATATTTGGTCTGCAGACAGAAAACAAATATGCTTAGCAAAACTCAGAACTTGTTAAATGTTTGGGTGCTGAAAGGCCTGCGCCTGTGTCTGAAGCATGTCTTGAAGCCACAAAAAGCACTACCTGCAGGGGCGATTCGTGCAAATCGCAGAAACAGCTGCCTACTGAGGTGAAAATGAAAGAGCCTCCCCTCCTCCTATACCCTGAAAGAACTGGAGATAATGTGTTTTTTGAAGTATAAAAATTAAGATCAACTTGTTTCCCAGATACTTTTGTCAGTATAACTTCATATCACAATTTTCCAGTGGCAAAACTCCTTTATGAGGCTTCCATGCTCCAAACCTCTCATCCCCTCCCGCTCAGCTACCCCAGCATTTCAGTGAGGCAGTCTGAAGCCAAAGTTCAGAAACAGCTACATCAGCACAGCTCAACAGCGAAGCGTGGGGGAATGACAAAAACCTCTTAAAGTCATTCTGCAGAAAATACCCGCTATGGAGCTGCACGCATCCTCGTTAGCTAAATATAAAGTTTAACAAAACTCCCATCTTGTTCCAGACAAAATCTTTCCTTTATTTAGAAATCTTATAAAAATCAAATCAGATGGCACATTTACAGCTTTTGCCACATAAATACCCCACACAAGGCTGGGGAATGAAAAGAAAAACATCCTGACAGTGTAAAAGAATCAAAGAAAAAATTCATTCAGTTCACCATAGTCTGTCACCAGTGCAGAAGAAAACAGTAATACCCTAAAACACAAGAACGGGGAGTAAAGACCATGAATCCACATCCCTTAATACCATCAGGTGTTATGCGGGAAGATAAACATGACCTAGATCAGGTGCGAACACATAATCACAATGCTTATGATAAATTAACCAAATTGCACTATATAGCATTTATGACAATTGCCAGAGGACAGAAAATATCTGGTCTGGTAAGTGTGAGGAAAAAGCTACTCCAAGATTGTTGGGTTGTTGTTGCTTTGTTGTTTTTTTTTTTTTAAATACATTTCAACAGGTAGAAAAATCTGTACAGGTTCTGTGCTTTGCATCAAGTTGTCACAGGTTTTGTTTTATTTGAATTTGTTTATCCAGTTTCTTATCTTTATCTCAAGCAACTACAGCTTCAATGAAATACATAATTATAACATATCACACATAACTTTGCAAACCCATACAAAAATTGGGTTAATTGCAGCACTACCTACTGTTTCCTACTTCTCAGTACCCTTTTTCTTCAAAACTTCAGCTATTCCAAGAAAGGTACTTTCCAAATGAGCACGGAACATAATTGCATACAGATATTTAAAAATATCTATCCTGACACTGTCTTACAGTCAACATTAACATTACTGCCAGCAAGTGGTACCCAGCATTCCCATGTTGAAGCTTACACATCCTTACCTTTAGGCTATTTACACATTTGAAGGAATATTTGCACTTCTTTGACTTCCATTTTCCTTTCCCCCAGCTTTTTCTTCCCGGTGCATTAGGAGTGTTTGTTGGTGTATCAGGGCGTTCGGTGTTAGTACCGCTTTCAATACTAACAGCATCATCCTGAAAACATTAGAATGTAATAAGAATATCATTAACTGCTGTATAAACTCAACTAATTTTGCAGCACTTGGCCTTTTCACTTTTCCTTCTTCTCCTCCATAAGAACAGAAGATCTCCTAGGACTTGGTGTTACTTAGATTCACATATTTAAATCTATTACTAACATAATAGCATTCCTCCCCAGAAACAGAACATGAGTCACATGGACTAATCCAAGAGGGAGAGAGGTGAACTGTGATCTAGTGAAGTTTCTTCAGAATACTGGTAGCTGCTCTTAAGAAAACGTCTAAAGATAAAGTGGTCGCTTTCCGTAGAAAACATCTTTGACATAGATGAAATAAGTACTTCTGAAGTACTGAAGGAAGAGGTTGTTTGTGTAAAAACATTATGCTTAGCTATACCAAGAATCTAACCGTTCTGAGAGACTTCTGTACACCCTCAGCAGCATCAGGCACAGAACAGTTCTGCAATAAGTCAGCACTGCCACTAGAAGAGGAAGTCCCACCTCTCCCTCCTGCTCTTTCCTACACATATTTGCTTCAACTAAAAGCTAAAGTTAAAAAAAAAAAAATAAAATTAGCTTGCTGTCTGATCAGCTAACTAATCCAACTGGCCCTCCAACCGTCAGCAGCCAGAGCTAAGGTAAGGACGAGGAGAACTGAAAAAAGGGGTGTGCAAAACAATCCACCCAGTCGCTGAGCAGTTTTAGATCAGCTTTGGACAATTAACAGAGACTACAATTTCATACGCAGCCTGACTGCAGGACACTACTCAAAAGGACATTTCTGTTCTCTGCATCACCCATCACAGTGCACTTCAACTTCACCTGCATCGTAACGGGCAACCCTGTGCTTCCATATAAGTAAGTTCACCTTGTTAAAAATCAACATTTTTTTTTTTCCTGGCAAGGTCTGTTCACTTTCCATCAGAGCAGCAGCGGAAAACAACTCATCTCAAGGCCACGTGATTTCTAGATTTGAACTAAGAGAGACAGAGGCAGACAACAACCTGTCACTGGAAGAGATTAAGTGTAATATGAAGCTGCATCAGGAACTCCACTAGGAATAGGGAATAAGGTCAACTATAAACATTAACACACCAATTCCCACCAAACATTTATTCTTTGTCCCAGGTTCATATCTGTATCATCAGAAGCCGGTAGAGGTGTACCGGTCTTTGGTTGCCCAACCACTCTGAAGATCAGGACATCAAAAGGAAAAAAAAAAGAGGAAAGACAACACACAAGCCTGTAAGTGAGCTGCCCAAACCTGGAGTCATTCCATTCACGTTGCACCCCTAAAGGAGCCAACCCTCCCCAAATAAGCATAACTGAGTTTAGCAATTTTTATGGTTTCCAGTTTCTTCTCCTTTACCCTAAGAAATTTCAGAGCTTGCCAAATTCTCATCTCCCAAGCGCACTTGCTAGCCAGAGTTGCAATACTTTACCACACTGAAGCTTTCTTGGGACTAGTCAGATATTGTCAATGTAAGAACACCAGGTACCTGGTATGATGCAACTACAGTGAGTACCTGCAGCTACAACACATAACCAACAAACTTGCACCCGGGATACCTGTGGAACAAAATACACCCTTTCTCCAAATCAACGCTATTACGCCAACTTTTAAACAGAATCTCTGTCTTTCAGGAGTAGTGGAATCCAGTAACAAACTCTTGAAAAGGCAGTCCTTTCACCATTGGGACAGGTCACATTTTCAATAACCAGACAGCCCACATCCGTGGTCACTGATAGCCTACAACGGACACCAAAGCAAACCTGAATGCCTTTGTCACCGAATTACACTTGGATTCACAAATGCTGCTGAGCAGTAAAAAAATTCAGCAGCAGTGGTGTGGACCACCTCGAACCTGCCTGTCGTCTCACAAGCAGCACTTCCACAGGTTGTGGGGGATGTGGTCCCGATTCCTCACTTTCTGGATAAGTGCTCTAACCAGAAAAAAACCCACACTGCATAAAGCAACACGCAAATAACACCCCCTACTCCAGTAACTACATAAAATGACTGCTAGACACCCTAGATTAAGTTTATCTTTCAAGTATAAAGCTATTCTGTATCAACCACATTACTTTTGTTCTGAACACTAGATTTTAGCCCAACTTGGAGATTACAGTTCTCATTCCCTGCTGCCGCCTTCTGCTGACAGCAGCTTATAAGCACTACCCCCTAGTCCTCCTTCACCAAAGGGCTGCACACATAAATTTATGCTGCGTGTTACTCTGTGACAGTGATGACACACGACACAAAACTGCAAGAAAGATGGCAAATTTTGCTGTTTTGCAGCAAAAAAAAAAAAAAGAAAGTGACATTTTGAAGCGGACTTCGAGCCAGAGACCGCCTAGAGTTTGGGCCTCAAATTCTCCCTCACCCACGTGGAGGAAAAGTGAGTGTCTCTCCCCCAGACCCACGCCGGTCTCTCCCACCGAGGCCTCCCTCTAACGGCCCGTCTGCCTCGAGGGGCAGCCACCGAGCCGAGGCGGGCGGGCTGACTCCCTCGTCACCTCCATCCCCTCTCCCGCCCGGGATGCGCCCGCGCCCCGGCGGGGTCTGACGGGGACCTCGGGCCGCGGGACACCCGAGGGGGCCGGCC
>NW_008795486.1:1800513-1811685 GCF_000699145.1 Aptenodytes forsteri | reverse complement strand
GTTAAATTAACTCGACTTTTAACAGCACGGGAGTGTAGTGGCACTTTATATCACTGCCTGTAGCGCGGCCGTGCCAGGCAGGGCCAGCCGAGGACGCGTGTGAGGTAGAAACGAGCAGTCCCTGTCGCCACGGGTGTTAACGGGCCCTCTGTCCGACTTCGCGCGGTTCTCGAGTGTCGTTTATTGTGCCCAAAGGGGTTTTTTTGTTCTCCTCTTGCTCTACAAAAGGCCTTTAGTCTGAAGATGGTGTTGCCGGGGAAGGAAGATAGGCTGTGCTCTGCTGCCTGCTCATGTACTCTCTGGCAAGTTCCTACTACAGCTATAAATGAAATAACTGCAGTTGCCAGATTTTTATTTATTTATTTCAAAAACCACAGGTCCCAGAGTCGTAGTAATTATGAACAGTAAAAAAAAGCCTCTACCAAAGGGGAAAAGTAATCTGCCCACAAGCACAGCTTCTTATCTGCTTTTCTTGTAGGGGCAGAAACAAGTCTCCTCCCTGAGGGAGACATTCCAGTCTTGAAAAGTGATTGCTTTGAGGGCAGTGACAGAGGTGAGCCATGCCCTCTATGTAAAATTTAATCTCGCATAACCTTCGGAGATAAAGAGGAAGCGATATGCTTAAAATGGTGCATGTACTATAGTGTTTTTAGCAACAGACAGCCTCTTTTTTCTTCTGCAGAACTGTAGGCTCCAGTGAAGCATTACATTATATATAGCAAAAAGTTGTAGTTTACAATTAATAAAAGCTCTGCCCAGGTCTGTGCTGTAAGATCAAGGTTGTGATAAATGTGTTTGTGGGAAAATATACAAAGAAAGAACAGTCTTGCTTTTAAAATACGACAGGATGTTTATAGACTGGCATCTTAATTAAGACTAAATCACGACTGTGCTGCAGATCTGTTGAAAGAAGGGCAGGCACAAAGTTCTCAGTGGTAGGGTTTTTAACTTCTCCCCATGGGTGCCCTTGAGCTACTGGAGAGATGGCAGCTCCCCTTCATTTTGCAGCTGTCAACTGATGTCCTCCAGATGGCCAGCTCTGCATTCAACTCCACCACGTTTCACTGGCTCATCCAAAGCATAAGGAAAGTGAAAGCCTCAGCTAGCCTGTGCTTCTTGGCCTGCACACAGGGAGGTTCCCCACCCACACCCAGAATCAACCAGTTTGGTCTCCATCACCAACGTATTGGGCCCAGACTGGTCTCTGCCTTCTCCTATTTTCTGGATGCTAGAGGACTTCCTTCACCAGATGACAATCCTGCTGGCCTCTAGACAGTTCTTAGTCTAAACCACTTGCCTTTTTTTGCTTTCTCATAAGACATGAAAGGCCAGTACAGCAGGGGACCTGAGTTTCCAAAAGTCATCGTACTCTTCATCAAGCTTCTATTTAAAGAATTGGTTGTGTGGTTAAACACAAGCTTGAAAGTTCAGAGAATTTGCTTCAATTTGTGCTCTGCCAAGATTCTCTTCGGAAAGCCTCCGTGCTTTTCTGTGCCTCAGTTTCTTGACTATGTTACAGGAGAAGCTTTTCTTACATCCCGGGGGGTATTATGAAATAATACAGAAATAATAGTTCATGATTTGTTTAATTAGTATGATACTGCTATATAAATACCATACATATATTAACTAAGAAATAATAGGGCCCTTGACATAGTGTGTAAAGGAAAATGGGAGAACAATAAAATATTTTTTAAAAATCTGCAGTCGGTTTCAAGTAATGATGATTTAGTGGTATTTTAAAAGCACATGGTGGGTACTTGGGAGGGCTAGATTTGATATACATGGGAGGATTTTGCCAAATGTGAGTTCTCACAGGATTGCAATAGTAAATGTCAAAAAAAAAAGAATTTCTGGAATGCCTTGAAGACATGGGGTCTTAAGACATGAGCTGGTTTTGGGGTTTTTTTACATACCAGAATATTTCTGGATCATTCAGGGACTTTGAAATACTTTTTATATATGTGGGCTGAAAGTGAATCAGTCTCACTCCTTTCATTCATTCTCTTCAAGGCACGCTTGTTCACAGAATCATGTAGATTGGAAGGGACCTCCAAAGCTCATCATCTCTAACCCCTGCTCAAAGTAGGGGCAGTTAAAGCCGGTTCCTCAAGGCCTCGTTGACTCCAGTTTTGAATACCTTCAACACAAGAGATTTTGCAGCCACTGTGGTCCCCTGTTTTCAGTGTTTGGCTATGCTCATGGTAATCTTTTTTTTCTTCTAATTACTCAGAAATTCCCATGCTTCAATTTGTGTCCCTTGCCCCTCATCCTTGCCTCTCATTCTTTCCCTGTGCATCTGTTTTCTCTACGTCTTCCCTGCCTAATAGGCAGCTGTAGACAGCCATAAGCTCCCTCCTTAGCTTTCTCTTAAGGCTGAACAGACCCAGTTCTTTCAGGTTCTTTTCATACGTCATGAGCTCCAGTCCCCTGACCAGCCTGGTGGTCCTCCACGGGGCTCAATCCAGCGTATCAATGCATTTCTTGTACTGGGGCACTCAAAACTGGACATTTGTAAGATGTGGTCTCACAAGTGCCAAACAGAGGGGAAGAACTGCTTCCCTTAATTTACTGGCTACACTCTTGCTAATAACAGCCTCGTGTGTCGTTAACTGTCTTTGCCGCAAGGGCACTCTGCTGATTCATGTCGCACTTGCTGTACACCAGGACATCTGAGTCTTTTGCCGCTAGGCTCCTTTGTTGACCCCTAACCTTTACTGTTGCATAAAGCTATTTGTCCCCCAGTGCAGGAATTTGCATTTGCCTTTGTTGAACTGCATGAAATTCCCGTGAATCCATTCCTCCAACCCCTCTAGGACACTCTGCATAGAAGCCCCGCCTTCCAGCTTATCAATCATTCGCCCCCAGTTTAGTATTGTCCACAAATTTGCTGTGATTGCCCCCATCACATCATCGAGGTCATCAATAAAAGACATTAAAGAGTACTGGCCCCCAGTATCCATCCCTGAGGGATGCCACTAGTAACCTGCAGCCAGTTGGACTTTGTACCACTAATCATTCTTTGAGGCAATGGCCAAGCCAACTTTCCACCCACCTTGTAGTCCACTTATCCAGCCGTATTTCACCAATTTGACTATAAGGATACTATAGGAAAACATGTCAAAAGCTTTGCGGAATGTTTACAATGTCCACATCTTCTCTTTTGTCCACACAGCCAGTCATCTCATTGTAGAAAGCAATCAATTTGCCCTGGTAAATACATGCTGGCAGTTCGCAATCACCTTCTTGTCTTTCCTGTGCTTGGATGTGGCTTCCAGGAGGATTTGCTCCATCACCTTCCCAGGAACTAAGGCTAGACAGACTGGCCTTTCATTCCCTGGATCTTTCTTCTTGCCCTCCTCGAAGATAGGTGTGATATCTACCCATCTCCAGTCATCAAGAACCTCCCCAGATCACCATAACCTTTCAGAGATGATAGAGAGTGGCCTTACAATGACACCGGCCAGCTCCTCCAGCAGCCTTCGTTGCATCCCATCTGGTCTTGTGGACTTGAGTATGTCCAGTTGGCTTCAGTGCTCCCTAACTTCTGTGCTGGATACTGCTTCACTCCCACAGACTCTGCTACTAGGCTCGGGGAACTGGGAAGCCTAAGGGCAGACCATATCAGTGAAAACCATGGGAAAAAAAGCAATGAGTACCTCAGCCTTTTCCAAGAAGGCATTGAGTCCCTCAGCCTTTTCCATGTCCTTTGTCACTGTGTCCCATGCTCCATGGAGCAGTGGACCCATATTTTCCTCAGCCTTCCTTTTGTTGCTAGCATACCTACAGAAGCCTTTCCTGTTAACCTTCACCTCCCTGGCTGGTTTCAACTCCAGCTGAGCTTTGGCTTTGCTAACACCAGCCCTGCATGCTCAAGCAATATCTCTGTATTCCTCCTGGGCAGCCCATCTGTGCTTCCACTTTCTGTACACTTCCTTTTTGTGTCGGAGCTCAGCTGGGACTCCCTTGTACATCCATGCTGGCCTCCTGCCACACTTGCTTGATTTTCCATACATCAGAACGGACCGCTTTTTTTCTTAGAGAGAGGTTGTTCTTGAAGATCAACCAGCTGCCCTGGGCCCCATGCTCTCTAGGGCAGTCTCCCATTGGATCCTGCCAAGAAAATTCCAGAGTAAACCGAAATCTGTTTTCCTGAAGTCCAGGGTTGTGAATCTACTACTTGCCTTGCTCATTTCTCTCCAGATTTTCAATTCTACAGTCTTGTGTTTGCTGCAGCCAAGACTGCGCCTTCACGTCTTTGACCAGTTCTTTCCTGTGTGTAACAGATCCAGCAAGACGTCTCCCCTGGCATCTTTCTTCCTTGATATGCTTCAGGTAGTCTGTATAAAACAGAAGGACCTCCACCCTGTTGCATTCTTCTGGTGGTGATTTTGGCAATCAGCTGGTCCATGTAGCCCAGTACTTTTTTCCTCCAAGAGTAGGCAGTAGAGGGTACTTAAGAAAGAGTGTAAGAAATAGTGGTGGTTTAAAGAGACTAAGAGTAAGCTCAGGGTTTCTCAGCTGTGTAGGTAACACTGAATTTTGCCATCCTAAAGATGAAGGGGCTGTGCTGTGCTGGGAAAGGAGGATACTTGAAATAGAGAGCTAGTGGGCAGGCAGATCAAGGAGCAGAGCCCTGGAAAACTAAGCTTGTTGTTCCCACTGCCACAGGGAGCATGGAAAAGGCTGGAGAGGTGTTCTCCCCAGGCAGCACCTGTTGTGCTCAAACCTCTCCCGTTACTCAGTGGAGCAGCTACGAGTGACTTTTTAGAGCTCTGGCATTTACAGTGGGGCCCTGGCCTTTGTGCTGCCCCTGTTGTTATGCTGCCTTAGGTACCAGTTATTTTACCTATATGCAGAGATAGCCCTGCACCTAAATTACCTGATACTGGCATCTGCTGTATAACAAGTGTTCCTTCTTATTGATATTAACTGTTTTCTATGTGTGTGTAGGTCAGAATCACTGAATTAACTGGAAAAAGTAATTTTTTTAATTCTGTTAGCTCCATGGGAAAACATAGCCATGGCAACTGAGGAGGATTCTGTTCTGCTCCATGTATTGTCAAGAGCCCTGGCAGTTAATCTCCAATTACAGATTCTGTTTTACTGGTATTTTTATTAAGAATCTGAAAACACAGCTGGATTTTCAGAACACCAGTTGAGTTTGTAAGTCTGACAGCTAACGTTGTAGTTTTCGCCTTATGAAAACAGCAAATTTAGAAACCAATGAAAAAGCATTAACACAGAAACCCGTAGCGTCCCTTTTGCATAATGGGGATGCAATAGCCAGAAAAGGCTGCTGTCTTTTTTCCCCTCTCACTTTTGAAAGATTAATGGGTCAAACCTTTAGCTGACTCATGCTCTGAAAGCAAGGAACAGCTCACACATTCAAATCTTGCTGCAGAAGTTCAGGATGATATGGATAAAAGTCATATATTTTATCGATCTGCTAGGGCTAACAACCTGCATAAAAATGGAAGGTGTATCTGAATCAGAAGATGAGACAGCCGAGTTGATCTAATAACTCAACACTGCTGAAGGAAGGATATCTCACCCACCCCCCTTTCCAGACCTCCTCCATCTTCCTAGTTCTGGTTTTCCACCACTTACCTTCCGTTGGCTCTGCTTTTCAAAAGGCTATCAAAGAGCCAGTTCAGCTCACTAACCCAGAAGAAAACCGATCAAGCACAAAGCAACTTGATCTTTTCTCCTTAGCTAATGAACAAGACCGGACTTCTGCAAAGTCTCTGACAGCCACCAGAACTGGTGCAAAGGAAGGCTGGAAGCTGCAGCCACGAGTGAAAGATGGCTGAGAAACAAGATCTCGTCCTGATGGTAGTGGTGAGCTACAGCTCAGCGATCTCCTGAAATCTCCCTGTGAGCCACTTCAGTTCGTGGTTTGTCTTCAAGGGTGAAAGAGTTTCACCCAAGGTGTAGGACTGTCTATACTACTGTAACAAGTCTGCTGTCATGATGACAGAGGGGCAACAACGTGCAGTTAGCATCAGTAATGCCTAAACTTAATCTGTGGTTTCATGGTCAGCAACAGCGCTGCTCAGGCAGTCCCATCCCACCCCATCCACCTAATTTCTTCTGCTTCCACCTGCCCTCCTGTTCTCCGCCAGGGAGTGATTTATATAGCTGTGTAATGAATCACACAGGTCAAACGATCTGGCAGAAGAAAACAAACATTTCTCCATTTTGCCTAGTTGCATTAGATCAGTTCCCTTGTTTGTTCATGACGTAGCTACACAAACAGTTCTGCTGGCGCAGTGCAGGGAGCGGCACATGAACAATTGGTGGGAAGAGAGCGAGGTGGGAGGAGTAAAGCCAGAATTACTTAAGCCGGTATTGTCACCAGATAAATCCTCATGGACCCACAGCTCACATGAACAGAGCCTTTAGTCTAGTTTAAAGTGACCTTTCTTCCAGAATAGTTTGTTCTGCGTG
The DNA here is from genome assembly GCF_000699145.1 of Aptenodytes forsteri. NCBI lineage: Eukaryota > Metazoa > Chordata > Aves > Sphenisciformes > Spheniscidae > Aptenodytes > Aptenodytes forsteri. The sequence goes on along the minus strand of NW_008795486.1, from coordinate 1,805,235 downwards.
TGAAGGAGCTCTTACTGAACCAGCAAGGCACGTGTACAGTGTATGAAGCGTATTTACAAAGGGGCTTTAGACCACAGTTTATGAAAGAAATGTGGGGGATCTGCAGCCCCACACTGGCTCTGTGACGAAGTCCAATAACAATGCAACCTCCATCATCAACAGGAATTATCATTTTTAATTGCTGCTGATACAGGTGTATCTGCCACACCAGCAGCTGAATTCCTGTTGATGAAGCTAAGGACTAAGAAGCCGATGTTCAGATAAACTGTATTTCACCTGTCCTGTCTGTATAGTGAACAGAAGTATGTGCAGCTACCTCCCTGGAATTTTCTCCATGTCTTCCCAAAAAAACACTACAAGGATGATCCCCACTGAGATTTGCATTCAACTCGGGAAAGATGCAACAGGCCAGGACCATCCGGGGAAGCCCCATGCTTCCATTACCTCTTGGCGCCTCTTGGGCAGGCTACTCTTGGCCTGGCTCTCTCCTTAACACCAGGGAATCCTCTTGGATAAACAACCCCGTCACACAGCCAGTCCGTGGGGAAGCTGGTACAGACTCAGGCCTTGCGCCGCATTGTCTGTTCTGTGTAAGCACCACTCACCAAAGGAGCAGCTAATGCGAAAAATATGTGGATAATTGAATAAAATTTTGCAAAATGTGGCTTTTGCCTTTTCCTATTTGTACATAACTTTTGCCTTTTTTCCCATGCCCCGCCCTAGTTTTTCTATGTAATTTACCATGACAATACACTTTCCCTTAAATATTTTTCTATTGAAATAGCCTCACGCAACACTTTGCCCAAAATATTTTCCACTGAAACACACACAGCCATGATGACTCTGTTGGCATCATCTTCAGAAGCTACTCACAGTGCTGAAATATCAGTGCAATGATTAGCTGCAACAAAATCCTATGATTTAGAAATGCCTTAGAGACATTCTTTCTAATTTAGGCTTTCTTTAGCTGTACGGTGCGGGAGTTATTTGCTGGGAAAAATGGTCTGACACCTAAGGTTAATCTATATTTAAATAAATGGGTTATTCTCTCAGTTCATATTTCAGTTTAATTTTTCAGTAGTTGTACTGGAAAAATTCCAGAGTAACTGTGAAACCTCGTGACAGGGTGCAGGCGCAGATTCGCCACCAGCGCCAAGGGGGCAACAGTCCACACTGGCAGCTGCTGGAGCAGCTCCTGTGTCCTGTCACCTCATGACTTTGCTGTTGCTCTTTCTTCCCCCAAGAACCCCGCTCCCCGGGATCTACCTCTCTCTGTGGTGACTGGCAGCTTTCTATTCCTGAACCATTCCTCTGGTCACACCGGTTCATGTAAACTTGTTAACTCTCTACAAAGAGGAAAGTCTTGGCTTTTCTTCCCACTTAGAATACAGTTTCACCCTATTCCAGTCCAGCGCAGCTGCAGGCTACCGCCGAAAAGCATGTTCCCATTCCACTGTCACTCTCCCTCCTGCCTCAGCCATCTGTTCCCTCCCCTCCGTTACACATGATGGCAAACCCAATTTAGATTAATTTAAATTGCATGTAACTGCACTCTTACCTGTAAGATGCTGCAAAGCTAATCTACGACTGTGTTGTGGCTAAAGCAGGGGGCTTGTCTGGGGGATTCCTGCCCTCGATGCCTTTCCCCTGTTGCACACAGGGTGTGGGGACAAGTTCACGTGCACAAAGATTTATTAGTGGGGTTCATAGCTGAGGGCATACATTGAATATAATGGTGAAAATAAACTAAAGAGAGAGAGATTGAGAAAGCAAAAGGAAAGGGAGAACTCTTCTAAGTGGGCAGCTGAGAAAAAAGTGAGGGGAGGGTCCCCAGAAAGCATCCTTTCCTGGACCTCTCTCCAGGGCCCCCCCCCCCGTAGCGCTTTTCCCATAGTAACGATATAATGTTTATTGGGACCCACCCAAACGCTATTGGTTGTAACCTCTTACGTTGCAGGTGCCGCACGCTGGATGGTTGTTAAGCCTTGTGCCCCCTGTAATGTAAACCAAAAGCTACAACCAAAGGGTAGGAAAGGGGGGGGAGAAGGGGTGATTCCCACACTGGTGGCAATCGCTTCCCATGAGAACCTGCCGAGAACGCTATCGGGGGTTTGCAGGTGCAAGGTCGTGAGAATAACAGCATGAGAGCAACAGCATGAGAAAAACAAGGGAAAGATACCGCTCCAGAGGCTCTGGGAAACATTGCCCAGGCAGCTGGGGTGAGAGGGCACAGAGCTGGGGGTGGAGAGCAGGTATGGAGTTACGATGGAAGGCCCTCAGCAGTACAGAAGGCTAAGGCACCACAGCCCCAGGGCACGCTGCTGGTACTTGCTGTGGCCTTTCTGTCAGTCGCACAGCCACATGCTGAGGTAGTGGAAGGCACAATAAAGGAGAATCTTTTCTGGGCCAAAACATCATTTTAGCTGGATGAAAGCCAGGCATGAAACTACTTTTTAGGGACCCCTCTCCTGTGTCCAACGCCTGTCTTGAGCCAGCATTACTGACTGTTTAGATATGCGGTCAGCCAGATCAGGGATTCGATCAGATTGAAAACTAATCAAGCCAAAAAGAACAGAGTAGTTTTAAGTACTACCCCCAGCATCAAGGAGAAGACAAGAGCAGAGAGGTGCATGGGGCCATTTCTCTGAGCAGCAGCAAGGGCTGAGTTTTTCTTAAACCCGTTGTGAGCATACACTTCCAGCCACACTTTCCTGTCCTCTTCCTTGGGTGGGCACAAGCTCTGCTTTGACCTAGTTCAGGGCATGCATCTAGCCGTGAGCTATACTTCTTCTCTTTGTGCTGTTTTAGTTTTCCCCCAACCTGGTTTGTCGCTGGCCTACACAAATAGTTGCGTTGGCCTGACAAAAGAGGCTGGTGCAGGGGTACGAGCAAGTGCCAAAGGGAAGGTAGGGAACAGAATACATAAGCTGATGCTGCTTTTAAAAATAACAGGTTAAACCATGGCCCAGCATGGCTTTGTGCCACTTGAAGACCTAAAAAGTTTGGAGATGACAAACTTGGTCTATCTCTGTGTTGGGTACGACCAGACTAGCACAGTGCTGTCACAATTGCGTTGTACCGTTCCTTGCTGCCATCCTTTATTAGAACAGCAGCATTACCAAGTGGGACTCTCCCTCATGAAGTCTTTCTCAATCTATTCAATAATAATTTAGCTGCTGGGATGGAAAATGGGCACATTCCACATGGAAATGACAAAGAGGTGGGAGGGACTGAAAATACACTGGGGTATAGGATTAGAATTCTAAAAGCTCTTCACATATTTCTAAAAGGGTCTGAAAATAGCTTTTTAATGGGGATAAATTTGAGATACTACACTTAGGCAGAAATGTTCAACTGCACAAGCATGGGAGAGAGAACACAAGTAAGGACCAGGTTTCAGGAAGGAGGCCGAGGGGGTTATAATAGATAAAAACTTGAATAATGTCAACTACTGCAGCTAAGGAGAAGAGCCAGCGGGAATGATGAGAGGGTAGAAACCATGACCTGCAATGGAAAAATGGAACAAACCGGAACTTCTTACCCCAACCAACAGAACACTGAGAAGAGAGATGATAATAGACGTGAAAGAAATGAAAGGCCATTGAAAAGAAGAAATAATTTCTTGTCTGTAGGACAAGAAGCAATGGGCTTTAATGACAGTAAAGAAGATTCAGTTTACATGTAGGAAACTATAGCAATAGATAATGAATCGGAATAGGTTGCTGTGGAGGATGGTATATGGAGACATTAAGGTTAGAGAAATGTCAGTCAGGAATATTTTAGGCGTAACTGATCTTATATAAGACCAATGAGGCCAGTGGCCTCTTGAGTTCCCTTCTACACAGGCATGTTCCAGGTGCAGGGCAGACAAGAAGGAAGCACAGAATGAACAGGGATTAGTAGAGAATAAAATAGTCTAACAGATTACAGAGCAGCAGAATCAGGGGAAAGTCTCGTTGGCCTGTTTCCTTTACCCGTAGTGCCAAGGTAAGATGTGAGCTCAGGGTGGCTACATATTTCTGATAATCCTTGAGAAAGTTAAGAGTTAATGTTTCCACAGTGAGTATATTGGCTTATTGCTGGGAAGTGGTTTATAAAGTTGCCTGGTAGAAAAAAATTGACTGCGAAAACTGGAGCCTTCAGATCCTTCCTGTGTACCATGGCCTATGCTTGGCTGTTTGCTGCAACTCTTTCACGGGTGAAGACAGTGTTTTCACGGGTGACAGGAATAGCCACTTTATTTTTTTAGTTCAGCCTCAAACTGAAGGCCTCCTTTTAAATCGTGTAGCCAAGTGCACAGGCAGTCCGAGTGCATACGTGCTAACCGTTCCTTATCATGGTTTCATGTAAATACTCAGGTGGCAGGCAGGCATCGAGCTTTGTGCACGCGAAGCAGCTGCACAGCTGCATGCTGAATTTCAGGCTGAGCACCAGGTACTTGGTGTCTGCTCTTCTCCCACCTGTTACCATTCATTTGCCATTGGGCTGCACATTACCCACACTGCTGGCTACGGATCGACTCTTAACATCTTAACTACATCTAGAGGAGACGTTACATAGATGGAAATGACACTCCAGAGGGTACCGGAAATGTCTGCAGCTTTTAACTATATATTGTCTGGTTTTCGACTGTATTTGGTGGAAATCCTCAGAGCCGGATCCAACTGTGAGCAAGAGAATCCCTTAGCCTGCTTCCTTCAAGATTTTTATCAGACGACAGCC
>NW_008795486.1:1760118-1800381 GCF_000699145.1 Aptenodytes forsteri | reverse complement strand
GCGAAGGCAGATGCCGGAGGAAGTTGCTGCTTTTTTCCCCCCCCCCCAGCCACAGCAAACCCTTTTAAGAAAATAAATTGGGTTTCTTGTAATAAAATAAAGATATTTGTATACTTGTAATCTTGTCAGATGCTTATCTGAGATACAGACAGCAGGATCACTGTCACTAGTGTCTGACTAGCTACAGACAACTCACTTTTTTCACTTCTATGTATAAAACTGAAGGAAATAATAATGCTGATTTCCTCACTAATGGACTTTGGACCCTATTGAGGGAAAGTGCTCTTTTAAAAGCTGCTTTATTATTTTCAGGAGAAAAAAAAATCAGATTTTTAAGGACTCTGAGAGCTTTTGAGATGACTTGCTGAGAAAATTGGAGATTTAAGACTTCATGAAAAGCTTGTTACTCAGCCTTCATTCACATGTAGCATCTGTTGTATGTAACTAAATTTACTTCTTTCCACTTACCTTTCACTTGGCACTAAAGCATACTTCTTTTTCCCATAATCTGTAGTTCTGCTTTTATATAACACAATCTGAATTAGACACAAAGAATGCTGAACTGGAGGTAGTCATAGCTAAGGGGCTTCAGACAGAGACAGACTGACCTCAGAGGAGGGTTCAGCAGGAGTAGGATGCTGTCCTGGACACCAGGTTGTCAGGAGCTGCAATATTCCGGCCAAAACATTGCCACTGACAAGGAAAGCGTATGAATGTGTACTCTAACCGGTTCCATGGTGGAGCTCAGTAGCTGTTTCATTTACACTTCATGGATTTTTAAGAGTAGATGGGGTGTTATATCACCCAGCTTGACCTCCTGTTTAATAAGCACAACAGAATTTTACTGAGTTAGTTAGTGTTGAACTCAAAATCTCATGTTTATTAAAAGTATTTTCCAGAAAGGCATCCAGTCCTGAGCTGAAGACTTGAAGAAATGGAAAATCTACTGCTTCCCATGGTAGTCTGTTCCACTGGTTAATCACTCTTACAGTTGAACAATTGTGCCTTATTTCTCATGTGAAATTTGCCTGGCTCCAGCTCTTACCATCTCTTCTTGCCATGTCTCTGTCCGCTAAAATAAAGACACCTGGTATTTCTTCCCTGTAAGAATAAATTTTGTTATCAAGCCACCTAGAAGTCTGTCTCTGGTTTTTTTATTTTTTATTTTTTAAAGATAAAATATACAGGCTCTTTAAGGATAAAAACCAGCACGCATATTGTAAACAGCTATGACCACAGGAGTACTTGCTGCAAGTACCCTGTGTACCAAGCCCATCAAACCTCTCGCCGTGTTCCTCCTCTGGAGGTTACTGTCGCCTGTCTGCTGGCAGACGTGTCTCCCAGCCCACTTCAGTCCCAAATAATTTGGTTTCCTTAATTCCTTTAATGGTAAGTGTCCTGGCTCACTGTGACTGAACGGGGCAGCTCTACTGGCAGATCTCGGGCAACAGCACCCTTTGGTGGGAGGAGGCGGCTGGGGACCAGCAGCTAGCACAGCTGAGCACAGCGAAGGATCTCCATCCACAGCCATGGGGCTCTGACCCTCAGTGGTTGTCCAACTCTGGTCACAATTCTGATCAATCCCTGGCTATATGAGCCCATCTCGTTCCTTGTGCCAACTCTCATGCTCATATGACCCTCGATGACCCACTCCCAGGCAATAAATCAGCAGAAAACTTCCACTTTTTTTCCCCCTGAAGTAGTTTCCTACCACTTTGGTGCCCAGAACCGGCTCATCAAGGGACTGGACAAGTTCCAGTGTCAACGCAATGGAGGACATTGAAATCTGTGTTCATATTATAGGTGTCAGACCCTACAGCCGTTTTTAATCTGCCTGTGACCGTGAGTCACAACCCTAAGTTTCTCTGACCTCATAGCGAAACGCCACAGTTCAACACCATTCTCACAATTCATCTGTGGAGCTAAAACCACCTCAAAGCTGACCATTTTATTTGTAAAGTCAAGTTTCGATACAATACAGACGCATGGAAGAGGTAATATTAGGACTGCGTTTTCAAGTTGTTGTTGGAGGAGCCCTGCCTACATCTTGGACTACGCACTACAAAGAAAACTGGAGATCGGCATATTTTCGAGGTCCCTGAAGATACCCACTGGAATGCAGCCACTTTGTTAAAGACCTGAACTGGAGGCCAGAGGTTTAGGGAGAAGGTCCCAGTTGGCAACCTTGACAAAATCTTCAGCTGCTGCACATCAGGATAATGTATAGGCTTCTGCAGAACAGCATTATTTTACTCTTGGCTCAACAATCAGAAGTTTCAATACTGGAAAAGAAAGACTGCTTTGTTTTGGTTTAAGATTTGTAACAATGGTGATCACCTAACCTAGCTTTTGTTTTGTTTTACCCAGGGAATGGCACTTCACAGTTGAAGAAGATGTAATATCTTCGTGATCCTCACGCTCATACACAGATTCCCACAGCAGCTGAACAGGCACTGGCTGTCAGGCTGCTGGTCAGGATTGTCTGTCTTCCCCTTGTGCGTGTTCGTTTCATATGCACTAGAGTACTGATTCATAGCAACTGGTAAAGTAATAAATTCCTTACCAAAAGCTGGTGACACATCCGCCAGAAGGAGAAGTCTCAAAAGCTTTTGAGTAAAGAAAATAATTCACATATCTCTGTTTTCTAATACAATCCCGGGAATTATTATGGCTCATATTGCCATGGCTTTATTTTTTAAATAGATGTTGGAAAATAGCCAGCTGCCACAAACAATCAAAACAGAGTTATCATCTACCTTGTTTCTAGGTTGAAGAAGTGTGTCGAGTACTAAAACCAGATTGTGTACTTGGCTTTACAAGTTCACAGCAATTCAAGACACGGCTAACTTTAAATGCATATACACACGCAGTTAATATATACACAGCATTTCCACACCTTCTCAGCTGTAATTACATGCCGTAGTTCTACCAAAGAGTTCAACATTGTGCTGAATTGGGACTTCAGTGTATTCAAGTTTGCAAAGACAAAAAGGCCAGAAGAAGGAGATCGAGAAACCCGAGCAAATTCTGCCTTCAGTGGGAGCCTTTTTTCATATTGAGAGTGTACCATTTCGGAGACATCTGAGGGCAAAGGTTTTATTACACCCATTTTCCCATGTAACACCTACAGCATGAGACACTTCAAGTGTCACTGTAGTGAGAGGGAGGATCTGAAGATCTTTTACAAAAAAATTACAAACACTGTATCAAGATTAAGCAAATCCCACTATTTCATGCTGTTGGCACCCAAAGCCAAACAAGGTGATTCAATGTAGATGTCTACATTTTTATGGCAGCGATGCATCATCTTTAATCAGGATGCCCACCAAAGTGTTGGTGCTTGCACAGGAATTATGCTGGATCTGCATTGTGATCTGTTTAGTTAAGTATCCTATTTTTGGTAACGGCCAGATCCTGTAAAACCAGGTGCATGAATACTTGCAGTTAGTGCTTTCTCCCTAACAGTATCACTTATGGTTTGGCTACATTCATGCCGTGGAATTTTAGGGTTTATATCTCTTCCATACCACAGTTTGAGCTCTATTCCTTTAAGTAGGGATGTTTGCATTTTTCATTAAAATACTCAGAAAATACTCATGAAAAATTCAGAAAATACTTTCTTCAGCCCAGCTAATCTCTCACCCTAATACCTTGTAAGTCAATGGAGGTTGTATAGTGTTTGAAATAATATTTCCCTCCTTCCTTTCACGCTCACCGCTATTCTGTTTCAGCACATGGCTTCTTGTGAAAAGCACGTGAATGGAAGAATCCCAATGTGCCTCTTTTAGGCGTTCATTTCATGCACTTCATCATAGTCTCCCCTCGTTGTCCCGTTTCTAAAATTAAGTTTCCGCATTTTTCCTTTAATACCCATGGTTTTCCATTCTTACGTGATTTTTACTGCCCATCTCTCAACCTTTTTCTTTCAGCTATATTCTTTATTAGACACAGTGGCCAAGCTGAGCACATTATTCCAGAATATCCCTTCAGAAATTCTTTGCTCTGTCTCCAGGTCTCTCCTTCCTTAAATAATACTGACTAGTCTGCAGGTTTTGCCTCCCTACTTCTCACCTCTTTTCCAGCTCAGTAATGAACATTCATAAATAAATCCATGGACACCACTCCAAACAAGGAGTATACTATGAGTAGCCCCCAGATGGCAATTTTACAGATAATAATACAAGTTGTTTTTCTCACTACGTAAGCAAGAGTTTAGTTTGGGTAGAAAATGCTTTATTGATGTCTGTTTTATGATGCTCTTCCTTTGGAAGAGTCATGGCAAGCAGGAAGAGCATTTGTTCTCTCATTTAATCCTTCTCACCAGAACAGCTCTTGGGAGAGCATTGCTTCTGGCATTTATGACAGAGTAGGTGACACCGTCACCACCGTCACTCCCAGGTCTGCATAACATGTTATTATAGCAAAAGTGCAAGTACTGCAGTAAGACACCAAGCTGTGAGGACCAGGATGTCTCCTGCCATTCGGCAGCGTGGCAAGGCCATGCTGAGTACTGCGGCTTCTACTCCGAACTTTTGGCTACTCAGTGTTAACTCTTGGCCGTGATGAACATGGGTGGAGTAAGTACTGTTTTCTCCCGTCTCTGGCCTGTGATGGCATTTTACTTCTCTCAGACAGCTTAGTTATTCCTTGTAAAGAACTTATTCAAAGGCTCATTCAAGTCCAACTCTGTCCCCTGATTCTTCTCCTCTTCCTATTTTATTCATGGGTTCAGAGTACTGTAATGTAAGGGTGAGACAGAAGTTTCCTTTTTAGAAGATGTGTGAGGATCTGGCATATTTTGATCGTCTTTCTAGTTTATCATTCCATTTTGAATCGTAGCTTAACCGGTATCCCAGGCACTGAAGCATGGCTTCGCTACTAGCTGTGTACATCGGCTGCCCGCGTTCTTTCTGAGTAGTAGGCATTTTCAATCTGTGACCCGATACCTTCCTCTAGATTCAGCTGTGACATGGAAGAAGTTACCACTCCCAAATGTTCTTCGCTGCCTCTCTTCTATGGATTCCTGACCCCTCATATCTGTCATGTTGTTCATGTAAACACTTCTAAACCCATCTCTGGCAAAGTGACCTAGATTGTGAAAATGGATTATTTAAACTCTCTAAGCTAAGTTGGCTGGTTTTCACTCAAACGGGTTAGGAAGCATTCCCACTGCTTCACCAGAAGAGACCTATGGAGTTGGTATTTTAAAAGGGTAGAAAGAATAGCAACCTTGGAGGGGAGACACAATGACACAGGCAGAAGTGGTCACTTCTTCCACCAACAGCTGGCTCTGGAGGAGAACATCTGTCTATAGACTCTGTCTGGTGGATGAGCTGTTGGCCCATGGAACCTAGACAGTAAGGTATGTAGCTGGGACTGAGAGAAGAAACCCCAGGAGATCCAGGGTGGAGAGTGAAAAGTAGACTTACAGGACTCAAGGGCAGTGGCCCATATGTGCCTGCCAGATACTTATCCTGGAATATATACAAGGAGAGGGAGGTTAGCTGCTAGGTAAAGGAGGCAATTTGATATGGTTAGCACTTGGAGGGCTCTGCAGCGGAAAAGTTTCAGAGACTTTTAGCCCTTTGAAGAGCTTTTCCTTTCATTCTTGCACAGGAATGATCTAGAGGTGACACTGAATTTGTATTACCTTGCTGATTAGCACAGGGACTCTCAGTTCTCAGCTGGGAGGATGCAGCCCTGGGCAACATTCACAACTAGACAAAATAATTGCTTTCTAACTTTGCGCGTTGCTGGGTAGAACACTTATAGCCACAATATATCACTTTGACCAATACTTAAAGATGATTCTATGAAAAATGAGACACGTACACGCATTCCAAGGCTATCCAGACTTACATTGGCAAGGCCAAAATAGGTTTTTGGAAAGAACATAAAACATCACACTTCAGCTTTAAACCTAGTAGCTGGTCTACCGATACGACTTTCATAGGGGATGCATTTTTCTACTTCTGCTTTCTGCAGGGCATCTTCTCCAGAAAAATGACAGTCGATAAGATCAGGATCATCTCTACGATACGGATTTGCAAGTATGGATCAGCACTTACTGGAGGGTGCTCTACACCGTGCTCATCTGCACGAAACAGACAAACATTCAGGAGGAGAGTGTGAGCTAGAGGAGCTTGATCTAAGTCCAGCCAGGACGTGCTACTACAGCAACCACTGGGCTGACAGCGCCTCTGTTTTACAACTAAGAAAGCAGTGAAAGGTTAAGTGAAGCACATATTGCTGATGTTCCTTTTCAGAGACCAATATTGGAGTTTCCAGACACAAAATAAACATGAATTCCCCTGTCCTCTCAACACTAAAAGACTGGATGAGCATTCACGAGCATGCTGTACAGTTTTACTGGCATCTCATTGAATCTTAAACTCTTTCAAAGCTCTACAATGAGTATCCACGTTTTTGAGTCATGCTACCATTTATTCTACACTCCCATAACTTCATTCCTTAGTCTTTGCTAATAACCTAATTTTTTCTCCCATTCTCTGCCATTTCCCAGCATGCTTTGTCAAGAAAACCGATGCTAAAAATAACCTCATTTCTCTGCACTGTCTTCTCATCCTTTACCATTCCCCTCACTCCCTGACTGCACCATGAACAGGATTCACAGGCAACTTACCATTACACTTCCTATATATCCTATGCAAAACATCATGCATATAGGTTGGAAAGCTAAGCAGATGCCAGATGGAAGGTTGTCCTAATTCCTTCTTCCTGTGAAATCATTCTGTACCCTGTTCTGTAGGACAAAATAGCATGTGATGATGTAAATAAAGATGTAATCCTAACATATACGCTATAGTTGAACAACTAGTACCCTTATTCCTTAGGTTTTCAGGGATGAAGAAAGAAACAAATATTGCACATGTAGAACCGTCGTGAACCTTGACCCATCTGCTTGACTGCTCAGGCTGCTTGAGCTATAGGGACAAACTATATTCATTGGCAGTACAAAGAGGTAATTGTCCCATAGCAACTGTCAGCATACATACTCTGTGCTGGAACACAGTTACTAAGTATTTTCAGGTATTTTCAGGCAATTTAGATGGGATTCATTGCCCCCAGTGCCCCATGTCCATAGCAGAGGTGACTGTCTCAGCTAATCACCTTGCAATCAGTGGAGGAGGCAGCACCATTCATCTACTCTGTTTTAGACGTTTACGTCAGGATGGGGTGATTTCTGTCCTATGTGTCTTGCTAAGAGTGTAGTAAAGGGATGCAATACAATCCAAGACTATTAATCTTACAGTTGAAAAAGAAAAAAAGAATCTGTTAACTCAGGGCTTAATATTATGGTCTTTAGTTCCTCTCAGACCACATTCATACCTGATGTGAATAGGCCCCTGTTGAGTGGATCCTATTAAATAAAGTCTGAAATTTTCAAGTATAAATTGAAAAAGATTTGCTTTTTGGAACAGTGCTGTGTTATGTAAAGGTGACTAATTTCACAGTGCTGCACAGACACTGCATCAGATCAAGATGTTGGTGAAGAGAAGAAAGGTGACAGTGCCTGGAACTGTAACAGAGAAAGTCATGTGCAGATGTTACCAGAATGTCAGGATCAACAGATTTGAAGCAGCAGCAATCACTGCAATCAAATGACTAACATCAGATAAGTTCACTGACTCTCCTAAAAGTTACTTGTGTGGATGATAAAACACCAAGCTGAAGATTAGGTCCTCCTCCACAGACAAAATAATGAGTAGAGCTGCTGCCGAGCACAAAAGGGAGTTAGAAAAACTATTAACCACATCTCTTGTCCTTGAGCAAAGGAGGGTTATTTCCATTCCACCAGGTATTCTCCTCCCTTTTTCTTGAGAATTGATATTCTTGCATCTGGAGCCCTTTCTTTATCAGTATAAAACATTCCTGCCCATCTGCAAAAGCTTTTGGGCATCATGCCAGATCAACAGCATTTCCCAGCACGGCATGTTTAGCAGAGAGCAGAAAACAGTTATCCAGAGGAACGGGGCACACAAGACAAGGCAAAAGCTGTTGAGGTGCCTACAAAAGGCTTGGCAGAGTTGAGAGGGAATGCTGACCGATTGCACCGAGATGGAGCTTGTAAGGATTTCTGTTCCCGATGAAACCACTATAGCCATCTGTATCCACTTCTGAGAAGCTCTGTTCAGCCACAGTCTGCATTGACAGATGCTTTATCCCTAGAGCAGGCACAGATAGATGTTTAATGGTGACAGGCACCTGAGCATGTTCCCTGAACAACTGGGTTTGCCTCCTGACAGTGCTCAGTTTTCATACATTTGGGAAAAACAAGTTCAGTTGAATACATAGTTCTCGCCTCTCAAAGATATTTGCATTATTAATTACTGCCGTGTAGTAGTTTAATGCTTCCACCTATTATCTCCTCACCTAGAGTGCACTGGACATGAAACAGAAATGAGACACCACGCAAAACAAAAGACCTGAAGAAACTGCAGCTCTGTAAATGACACCCTAGTTTCAAACATGAGGGTTGTTTGAGGGTAGGATAGGAGGTCTAGAAGGACTTTTTTGAAGTAGGATATTTATCTCATAAGACTGTAATCACAGCCGTCACTGCTCTCTGTGGGTTCCAGGCTAGGATGGCACTTGTTAGCCACTCCATAAAATCAGTGGAGGTTTTCTTTCTGTTCGGAAGTAATTCCTTATGAGGTGTTTAAATACCTATTTCAAAAACTCCATCTACTTAAGCAGAATAGCATCCTTTGGTAAAAATAATCCTTAGATCATTGATGTAGCATTGACCCTGTTCTTTCTAGATCAAATGTAATGGTATCTCAGGGCTTGGCTCTGTAATATACCTTGGCTCAAAGGTATATTACACCTTTCCTGGTGTGTTTTATCTGTTTCTTGTTTCTATGGCATGAGATATGTTAGATCATTTTATATACATTACATTTGGGACATAGGAAGGGCGTATATTTTGGAAAGTTGTCTAATTTTTCAAGCTGTACCAGTTGGTCTAATAAAAAAGATTACCAATAAGCCTTGTCTCACCAATACCCAACTGAAGTGTAACCCTTTCTGTCTGAGCAAGAGATGGTAGAAACCTGCTACAGGCTGGAAGTTTTTTGCCTCCTGTGGGCATATTCAAAAAGGTAGTGATCTTTTTTCCTAAAATGTGGTAATTTACAGACACAAACAAAATAAAATAATTTTACCAAAAAGGCGCATGCTTGCAACAGTGTGTTGGCTTCAGGACCTAGCTGAAGTTTTTCAACTAGAAGCATGAGAGAATCAAAACCAGAAGAATGAAGAATTTATAACAAAGGCAGCACAGTGCTAGTGTTTATGCAAGAAGACAGTGGAAATCTCCACAGGAAAGTTTTTGTGAAAAGTTATTTACCCCGATTTTTCAAAATTTGTTTATCTGATTGTTATTATTTACTCGTACTATGGTGGCTCAGGAGCAGTTGAGCTTAGCACTGTATATAGATGGGCAAATAGCTTTACAATCTAAATCCAAGACAAAAGACAGCAGACCTGTATGGAGAGTGCAGAAACGATGCAACTGCATTAGTCAGCAAGACAGCAAGTATTGCCAAGTATTTTCTAGGCATCAGGGCCAAGGAGAGCTATGAGGAGGAATCTGAAGGAGAACAATGAACAGGGCTGATTGATTGATAGATATTTAATAGGAATAGTTTTTTTCTGAAAATGTGGCAAATAGGAGACAGAAGCAGGAGCCGCTCTCTCAATATGGATGATAGGAAGAGATAGGAAGGAAAAGCTGTGAACCTCAGTGAAGGTGAAGAGAGAAAGCTGAGGTTTGATGAGCAAAGAAGGGTAAGCTGGTAAAACAGTATAGATGTGGCTATGCATATAATATATGAATTGCACATAGTAACTGCATAGTTAGTTATCCATATTCTGAGTAAAGTTATCAATGAGTTTCATACTCTTAAGTAGTTTGATTGTAGACAATTTCTACAGCTTGCTCATGAAAAAGACCTAAAGCTTGCACAGAATTTTTGTCTGTGAGATGCATAGGAAAGGCTTTATCCTAGAGGAACCTCAACAATTGAGACATTCTGTATTTAAATGAATTCAAAAGAGGTCAAAGAAGTCAAAACTGATACCCAGCATATGGGTCTGACTGACAAGCAAGATCATGGTACAGTACACGGTGACTGAGAAAGTGATAAACAGGTTTAAGTAGCGAAGGCTGAAATGTCTCCCTTAGATGGTGTATAAACCCACTACGCATCCACAGAAGATGTCAAATCAGGATGAGATTTTACTTTGAAGAGAAGGGATAGGGCTCAGACGTCACTATAACATGTACGTATACATCTGAGCCAATCACCCAAGCTCCCTTCATAGACAGTGAAGATCTGTTAAGTGGATTTTAGGGCGAAATCCATCTCATCCAGGCTAAATATCTAACACAGACCAGTTCTGAATAGAAAGGTCCCTAACCTTCGTCCCTGAAAACGCCTGTTTCTCTCCACTGACTACAAAAGGCAACTCAGATGCCTAGTATAGCTGTAGACATCTATACTACAGATGCCTAATGTTAGGTGAGATGACTCTCAACCCTTGAGGCAGATCTGGAGCAGAACTGGAAGTCTCCAGAATAGAGCTGGTAGATTAATATTCATGTGAGTGTGAGGCTTCCCAGAGATAAAGTGCGAAGAGAACAAAAGTCTGTATGTTTTTGTGTATATGTGCTGCTCGTCAATCTATCATGTATGAAATTGTTGCTTTCAGAAAGAATGGAAAAGTTCCTGCTCTGGATGGAGGCTCACGCTGCATTGCACATTGGCTATACTAGCATAAGGAAAGCAACAAAGTGATTTCCCTGATGATTACAGTTAAGCCCAGTTCCAAGAATACTGTCTGTGTATCCAGCAAACTCCCTTGGACATGTACATTTCCTTTGGCTCTAAAGTACTAGGGCAACAAAA
Organism: Aptenodytes forsteri; assembly: GCF_000699145.1. Taxonomy (NCBI): domain Eukaryota; kingdom Metazoa; phylum Chordata; class Aves; order Sphenisciformes; family Spheniscidae; genus Aptenodytes; species Aptenodytes forsteri. The sequence goes on along the minus strand of NW_008795486.1, from coordinate 1,789,450 downwards.
TACCATATAAGTGCATGAAATGTCCAGGGTTTTTTCCTTGAAAAGAAATCCTCCGTCGTTGCAAAGCTGAGTGCAGACATTAATATACATCTCTCTTACTGCTGACAAGGACAGGTGGCCGTTCTGTGAACATGGCACATCTGTAAATAAAGCAGATCTGGCATGCAATTTTAAGTTGTCTCTCATTTCCCACCCAGATATCTCGCAGCTGTGGATGAAGGGTATTTGGAGATAAGCATGTTTTCAAAATAGTAACTTTGATAAAGAAAGCCAAAGCTCAACATTTGAATTAGAATCTCACCACTGCAATAAACTGAATTGTGCCAGGATTAATCCTTTGAATGGATAAATAAGAATTGTGTGAATAAATAAAACAATAAACGCTGTGAGGTAATAAATCTAAAGTCTGGTTGCATGGTAAATCACTGTATTGTGCCTATATGCAGGGAAAGGACGAAAACACTTTGTGACTTTTGGCCTCTACAAATAAATAGAGATTCATAAGTTACAGGGGAAGGGGGGAAATAAAAAAAGAGAATTTGTAGCTGCACTAATTCCTGTGGTTAGAAAGTATTTGGATAATGATGGGATATCAATAATAACCAGGAAGCAGAACAACAAACAACATAAAATAGCAAACTCAAAGGCAGTCAGCCCAGAGTTTTCCATCAAAGTCAGCTCAGAAAAAAAAAATAGCCAGATTTAAAATAACTATTGTGGATGAACTCACCACTGTGTTTCTACAGGCTGATGACATGATGACTGCTTTGATTTTAATGTGATGTAAAGCCAGACCAGCATGCTGTTGACATAGACCCATTGTTCCATACCAGCGGAAATGCTGTTGAGTTAATGGGACAGGTCCTGACTGATTCAGACCAGAATCTGAGATCGGAATAAGCCAATTGAAGCAGATTATTTGATCCTAGTGGAGACCTTTTAGTCTTCTAACTTCCCCAGGCCGTAGATAAATCAAGTGTCAGGTAGCTGATGCGGTGAAGGACCAGAGCAATGAGTGGCACGCACAGGCTGTAATGAAATTCCTGAAGTCCGTCGAATTTCTCCTTGTGCAGTGACAATACAGGACCAATATATATAAGTCCTGTGGGATCTATCCTATAAGGTCATAAGCCTAAATTTGCACGGATGACGGTACAGGGCCAGGGCGAAGCAGTATGCTATAGTAATCAAACATGCAGGTCATATAGCTGCACCAGGGATGGCAACGTATGACAATGCAGAAGGAGACAATGGATGGTATCTGGACAAGAGATCCTCTGTGCCAAGACTCATGTCGATGATGTCATACCCTTGGCAGAGCTATGTAAGCACTCTCAAATATCTGTTTGGAGATGCAGACCACAGCTTTGGCCTGAGTTGCCTTCTGTTCCACAGGGTCATAAAAATGCCCTCGTAGGAAAGAGGTGTCCCCTGGCAAAATCTCCTGTCGCAGCACATTGGCTGCCCATCTCCACCCAGGAGGGTGCTGTATAGCAGCAGCCCTGCCTACACCCCATCCCTTTGTGAGCTTCTCGAAACAGAAAAACTCCACGTACTTACAAACGATTTTATTTATTCTGTTAGAACAGCAGGTCCCCTTGTTGCTTATGTTTTAAAACCCATCTATGAATTTGGAAAAGTCATAGCAATTTGCCCATACGTGAAAAACTACCAAGCAGAGTTTTCTTTCCACATTATTACCAGTCATCTCTGCCCCTTGTCTGAAGCTTGAAGACATCGGATTCGATACAGCGTTATTATTTAATGATGTATTCTTCTGTATCAAGGCAATTAGCCAGACTATATAAGTACCTAAATGAAGCTCATGAGCAGTTCTAACATCTTACTGAATTAACATTCGGTTAAATTTATGCTAAATTGTGTTAAACTGCAGAACCCCGGCATCAGAAATAGGAACCCCTGATTTGCCCAGTGCATACTAGGAAAGCGCTAGGTCCCTTTCAGAAAGGAAATCTAAATTCATCCTGAGCATCATTTGGACGTCTGAGTCAAAGGTTTAGTAACATGTCTAGCCAAGCCGCAGAACGTTTTCACATCTGGATGTGTCCCATTTGCTAAACTGCTTCAGTCTGTGAACAATTCCAAAATACACTCGGCTTTATTATTGTAAAAGAATGTAATGTTATATAACCAAACGTGAAAGCACATATTATGGAATATTTCAGAAAGAACAACATGTTAAAACTGCACTTTTAAAACAAGGTTTGAATTTAACAGAGAAAATGGCCTCAACTGGTCTGCATATGTCAATAGTTTACTTTACGTAATCGGCTGAGGGCAGAGCAGCCTGCCAGGAGAACTGCTTTTAAAATTAAAATCACACCGGTGGAATGGGAATAGCTTTCTAACCTTCAGAGCAGGGATGGGCCTAAGCCACAAAAGTCAGATCTGGGTTGTTCAAAAGTTTGAAGCATTTAGATCCCGGCGTATTGCCCTGGTATGTCTTTGAAGCAGATTTAGAAGTTATCCTCAAGGAATTACGGTTGTGTCTCTCTTTATAGTATACAAAGAAATCCTGAAAGGTTATAAAAATAAGATCTTAGGATGAGGTGGATTTTCTATGAAATATTAGCAATTTCAAGACTGACTTTGCCCTGGTTTTATTGAATGGCTTCTTAGGCTCTGAAAAGTATCTTGGGTGCGTCTTCATCCTTTGCTTCTAAGTTGAGGGCTGCCAAGGTAACAACCGAGTTCATTCCAGGCCCAGATATGTAGCTGTGTTAGGAGGAAGGTTGTGGTGCAGTGGAAAAACGCCAGCCCGGACCTTTCGGAGACCTTTTGGAAAGGCCCTTAACTTGCCCGTGTCTCAGATTCCTGCCTATAAAAAAAAGAAGTAGTCTTCCACCTTGGAACAGTACTGTGGGAATATGTGAGAAATATGTCTTTGCTTGCAAAAGGCACCACTTACTGAGAAGACATCATGGCAGAGAAAAGGTGTTAAAGATTTTCATACTCAGGCATAAGCAGAAGGTTTAGTGTAAAGGAGAGGAGTAGACACCAGAGTGGCCTCCTTTTTATTCTCTGAGGTTTCTTTTATGTATCATAAAGATGGACCATCTAGTTGTCTGTTCCTCTGGAGTTTTTGGCCTTTATTATGCTGCAGAATTGCCTTTTTTTTCTTCAATTTGGAGTTTAATAGCTCATCAGCTAATCGTCCTCCTCTCTGTCACTTTCTAGGCTTGACGAAAAGAACCCTTGTTTTCTGGATGAAGAACGGACCGCTAACAATCCTCAGGATAACACCGCATTTCTGCACTGCTATTATCTAAGGAGGGTACCAGCGTGCTTAATAAACTGTGGGCAAATCTGCCTCTTAGATATGCAGCTTCTCTTAAATGCATTGAAGAGTATGAATGTGGTTCTCTTTGTGCAGATATCCCTCTCTAGTTGCATTTCAGTAGCAGGCGATCTCTGCGGTGGGAAACACAGCAGCCTTTCCCATTCTGTGCCACCAGGATTACACAAAGGAAGGGAAGTGATCCAACTGAAACTACAGAGAAAATTCAGGAGGAAAGAAAAACATCTGAGTTGGAACGTAGCCACGTCTCAGAGGTTAACACCCTACTTCTGTGAAAAGTGCCATAGTCATAATGATAAAAAAGTGGTCAAGGCCTCATGTTTCATTCAAAGGAAGGTTTTTCAATTCAATTTCCATTTTAAACAAATCAAAATTCAGAGCAATGCAGTTCTTCCTAGGCACACTAAAGTTCTGGGTAAAATGTGCAACAAATAGGATACCTTTTTTGGTTAGGAAATCTTTAAAAATGTGGTATGTGTCAGAATCCAGTGAGTAAATCAATTAATAATTCTCAGCCTATGGCTTATCTGTGAATCATTTGTTTGCATACTTTACTATCCATTACTCATGTCGTGTGGCTGATTGCTTAAGGCTTTGTCTTCACTGCAAAAGGGATCTATTCTTCACTTGGAGGTACCTGGGCCAGATCAGCTTTGCTCCCCCCAGCTGCATCTTTCCTTGAGTTTACAAAGATAGAGACCGCTGTGCCTTGCTTCCATTAGGATTTATACTGGGATAGCCAGCTGGAGAAAGACAGCTATTTTAATGGAAAAAACCACTGGGCTTGTGTTTGTTTTTTGTTTGCTTTGCAGCGAACATGTCCTTTTTGTCCAAGACATTGTTTCAACTCCCTAATTGAATGACGGAAATTTTTAAAGCAGAACAATGAAATGGCATTCTTCTGAAAAAAAAATCTGGTTGTCATCCAACTATTTGCAAATAATTCTGATTGCAGAAGCCAGAGTAAAACAAACTCATTAAAGCGTTCGTGAATACACTTGGTATTTTGTATTTTTCAATACATTCTGCTTACTACCACACTTGGGCATTGCTCTGTGCAGAGAAGGGAATCCTATTTCCCGTCCAGCATCACTGGTTTCTCACCCATTTGATCCTACTCAGTAAATAAAGTCATGCACCATAGCAGCTCAGCTTTCCTCCATCTTATGCTCCATGAAGCTTTAACTCATTCTGATAAGAAACAAGATATCTAGAGGTAAGCAGGAGGCCCAGCTAAAAATATAACTGAATTAAAAGCTCACTTTTTGAATGCCTTTCTTGTTATTTAAGGTCTGCTTGTCAAGTGAGGTGACATTCTGCATTGAACTGGGTCTCAGAATCTCAGCCTTAGTCATTTCTGCTTAATGCAATAACCTCTTGAATGAAATAGTTTATTTCCTGGCAAAGGGTTTAACAGAGAAATTAGACTGTGCTCTGGCATGGCACTTAAATTGGCTTCCAGAAAGCTTGTGATTATCTTCTGAAGCCAGCTGAGCCAAGAGTCTGTTCTTTATCAGTGCTTCTTGGTCTGTTCTCTCCTTTTCATACCAGTTCTGCACAGGACTTAAAGCTAATGACTGGGACTGCTTGGGAAACTGCTCTAATTTGGTTCAGGACATCAATTCCAATTTTTTTGTAGCTTCATTTTGTTGCTGCAGCCTGTGGCTTGTGCACATGTAGGAACGTTAATCATCATCTTCTGAGAAAATGACTTAAGCTCTTATCCGACTGCTAATAATCTCAGTTATTATTGATTATTCTTCCACCCATCTTTCCTTTCACCCATCTTCTGCTCCGCCTGGTTACTCTTCCAAAGTCAGAGTGCTGAACTTCACAATTTTGTTCTATTCTAACACTCACTGAAGTCAATGGAGAGATTCATATTGACTTCGGTGTCTCTGGGTTATGGTCTAGGTCTAGAAAGACATTTTCAAGTTATGATACTCATCATAGGTTAAGAGATAAGTGCTTACCTCTGGGAATGTAATTCACAGTGCTAAGTAGGCACTTAAAAAATATAATTATCTTTTTCAGCTTCTACAAAGAGAACTGTGTCTCATTCCTAGCAGATAGGTACCACTATCATTGTTCGAGGACACACTAGGATCTCTGTAACAGAGAAGCCAATATTCAACCAGTGTAATAATGGAATTATCTTCTCTCTCTGAAAGGTTGTCCCTCCAGAAAAAGACTGGAACATGTGGGATGGAAGAGATGTTAAAGCTTCCATTGCTGCTGTTTATGCAGTTCTTGTTTTTAGTAATGTCCAAAAAGACACATTGTTCTGTAAACATGAGTTTATCATCAGATGGACAGCCTGACTGTGTAAAAGAGAAAACCACTTTCATTATCAATATAATAAATCAATCACAAAGGACTCTAGAATGACTTTCTTCTGTCCTTGAGACATACCCTCTACAGGTAAAGTGGCAGGTCATCTCCCCGCCATTCATTTTTTAGTCTATTAGCTCAGAAATACCCACAAATTTGCAGAAAATGCCAGGCAGTGTGAGGTTTGTGACAGACATTCCCATGTAGGGAAATGGGACTGCAAGTGTGAAACAATTTTCAGTGTGCTGCTGGCCAGTCTTGAAATCGTTACAACTTGCAGTCTAGAAGTGAGTCACTAGGAAGTGAAAAACTTCAAATCCCTTTTTACTAATCCCTTGAGCTGATCAGGCCCTTTTCTCTCTTGGGCATGAATGAAAAAATTTATTTTCCAGAATGCTTAAAACAACATCTCCATCTAAGTATTTTTGCATATGCAGGCAAAATATGCAAAACTATTGAAGCAACGACAGAAAAGTGCAGAGGAATGTGAGCTATTTTGAAGCGACCAAATGTCACAGAGGCTCCTTCTTGAAACTTATGCGGTTTGCTAGAGAAAAAGACCCTTTCCATGGTTTGTTCCATCATCCTGGAGAACTCTACAGCAGGAATACAAACCTGTTTGTTTAATTCTGGAGAGTGATGAAAAGTTGGAAGAAGTTCATAGAAACAACTTTTGCTCTATTGCCTAACAACAGGACATTGAGTTAAGGGAAGAAAACAGCAGGAACCACTGCTTGCATGGTGCCATAAGAAAGGTGCTTCAACCCTGATCTGAATTGCTGACAGCTCCCAAGAAGTTTAGGTGTAGCTGGTCAGCACCAGGTTTCAAAGCTGAATTCTATGAAGATGTTACTGGCAGTGTGCAGGGAACTTGCTCTCCTCTCCCTTGCTTTCCAGCCACTAAATTGCTTTAAGGAGAACCTAAAAATACATCAAATGCTTCCTGATAAATATTTTTCCACGTACATCATTTCTGTACTTGTCATAGGGCTGTTATGAGAGTGAAATGTTCTACCAGCCACTCTCTGCTAAGATGCCTGGCACATAATGACTGTTTGAGAGCCTGGGATTTGAATGTCAGTACATCCAAAGCAGAGGAAACCCAAAGAACTTCATAGCTCTAACAGGGATGTGGAAAAGCTTCCTGGTTTAAAAAAGTAATAATAATAAAAAAGCCTGTGAAAACTGGTAACTGCACATTTACGCCTGGTGTTATGTGATCCTTCCTCCCTTTGAGTTACAGTGGATACCTTGTTCCACCTTCAGAAAACATCCGGCTCAGTGGAAGGAGGATGTTTGTTCTGTTCTTCTGAAGAAGTTTGAAGCAGAGACCAGCCTGGGGCCCCTGATGAAAGGCTTCGTGATGCCACACTCCCTTGAGGAGATTTTGAAGGAATCTAATTTGCTGTGAGATACAAATGAAACCGTTTACTTGAACAGGTTTTTCCCTTTCGTGCATAATGCAATCCTCCTTTTAAGCTGGTGGATTCCTGTCGTCCAGTTTTGCTGAGGCACACACTGACTTGTTTTTAACAGTTATAATGTTAAAAAATATTGAGTGCTCCGACTAGCATGGCTGGGTTATTTGCAATTACGAATTACCAGAATTTTCATATTTGCTGGCCAAATTTCTGGTCCTAGCAACATGTTTCTCAGCTGATAATCTAGGTCATCTGGATATTTTTAAGGCTGATGTCATTCTTTGCTTCTTTATGATGACCACAGAAGGTATAAAAAGAGTTTGCCTCTGTCTGTTTTACATTTATCCTGGAAAAGAGATTGGAGAACTTGCAAAAGTCTTATATAATAAGCAAAAAAAATTACCTGTCTGTTTTACATTTATCCTGGAAAAAAGTTTGGAGAACTTGCAAAAGTCTTATATAAAGTAAGCAAAAAATTAGTCTTAACAGGACAAAGTATTTTGTCCACTGTTTAAAGTGGAGAATTTTCATTTATTGTTGTTGTTGCTACCCATTAACTCCAATTTCTGGCACATACCCTAAAGAAAACCATATCTGTTCAAGATCCCATGCCTTATATTTAGCTGAAACTGCTGAAAAATTCTCTGCTGAAACAAAGGAGGAAGCTGATTTCCAGATTTTTAAAAGATAAACAACAATCAAACAGATTTCCAAACAAATAGATTGTGATGCCTCTAAAAATACACAAGTGAAATCATCTCTGTCTCAGATGCCTGGTTCTTATATCGTTAAAACCAGGGCAGTTTATCTTTCTACACTGTACCACTGTGAGAAGATCAGTGGTGCTGTGTGTGTCAAATTGCCCTGAAACTGCAATCTTGTCTTCTTTATCTAATAACTGGCCAACTGGGGCCATGCTTGGCTGCTGTTGACATCAGTGATTCTGCTGAAGGGACTAAATAAACAGTTAAATGCCTACAAGTGCTCACCCACAGAAAAGCATCCCTACAGTCAGAATTACTTCAGCTTTACAGTAGCAGAAATGGGGTCAGAGACTTGCCCTGTATCATTCTCATCCATGCTAATGACAAGTTCACTGAAGACGGCAGCTTCTGCCTTTAAATGCAGGATGGAATAAAACCACATATCTAGCCCCCCAGGTTTTTTTTGGACTATGTGTTTGGCTTGTAGTGCTGGTCCTTATGTCTACACTCAGCTCTGGTGAGACCCCACCTGGAGTCCTGCGTCCAGCTCTGGAGTCCTCAGCACAGGAAAGACACGGACCTGTTGGAGCAGGTCCAGAGGAGGGCCACGAAAATGATCAGGGGGATGGAACACCTCTCCTATGAAGAAAGGCTGAGAGAGTTGGGGTTGTTCAGCCTGGAGAGGAGAAGGCTTCGGGGAGACCTTATTGAGGCCTTTCAGTACTTAAAGGGGGCTTATAAGAAAGATGGGGACAGACTTTTTAGTGGGGCCTGTAGCAATAGGACATGGGGGAATGTTTTGAAACTAAAAGAGGGTAGATTCAGACTAGATATAAAGAAGAAATTTTTTACGCTGAGGGTGGTGAAATGCTGGCACAGGTTGCCCAGAGAGGTGGTAGATGTTTTCCATCCCTGGAAACGTTCAAGGTCAGGTTGGACGGAGCTTTGAGCAATCTGATCTAGTTGAAGATGTCCCTGCCCATGGCAGGGGGTGGACTAGAGGTTCTTTAAAGGCCCCTTCCAACCCAAACCATTCTATGATTCTATGGTTCTATGACACAAATATGGTCATAGAGCAGCTCAAGACGTTTCTTGACTTATGCCTTTTTTGCAAGGTGAGGCCTAGCACACATTTAGATCAAGTTTGCCAGGCTGCATTCCCTCTTTCTGCTCCCCCAGAATCTCTTCCTGAGGCTGCACTTTTTTCCTCACCGTTTTATTTACACTTGTCCGAACTAAGACCCCACCACATTGTGGGACCTCCTCACCTATCTCCTTCTGGGCTTGGCCAAGCCAGCCAGTTGTGTTAAGAGGAGGATTAAGCTTGACTGATCCCCAAGACTGTGAGGCTTGTTTTTGTTCATCCTTCTGCTCCTGGACAGAATAGCACTGCTGTTTCAGCAGCTTACCAGAGTGGTGGTGCTGTTGGGAGTCCTTTGCTCTGTCCCCCTCCAGTTCCTTACTTCTAAATTTTTAAACCTTTGTTGCCATCGCTTTCCTTCTTTTCACTCACTGTTCCCTGTAGTCATTTGGTTTCTCCTTTTCTCTGCCTTCTCTCTTTCTTCAGCCCTCCTTAGTTTCTGAGGGAGGGCTTTGAAGTTGTTTCAGAGTTGGGCTAATCCCTGTCCCTAAAACAGAGACAAAAGGGACTGTGGCCAAACCCTTGAATGAAGAGCCATCTCCTTTTGTTTGTTCCACGCCTGGCCTCTCCTAGCTTCACCTGATGGCCCCATGCTCTTGTACTGGGAGAGACAGTGGAGAGTGGCCTAAAGAACTTGGCTGTTCAGTGTCACACAGGAACTGTCAGAAGGCTTTGGGGAGCTCTCAGCCCTTGTGTGATTTAAGCTGGATATTCAGTGTAGAACAGTTCTCTTGCTGAGAGCACAACAATATGAAGTTTTTGTGGGATGCAGGAAGGGGGATAAAGACAATGCTCAAATAAAAGCCAGAGGTGGGGGTGACATGAAGACATCATCTTCATCTCTGTGTTCCGTTCTCAGCTTCGTCCTTCTTCTCTCCTCCACCTCCCTCCCCACCAAGGCCAGACTGTCTGTCCAGTGCAGTGGGACACTCCTGCTGACACAGATGGAACGGCGGTGATATAGTGATAGCGGAGTTTCAAACTCCTTACACAACTCTGTGTCAGATGCTTTCTCTGCAGATTTAAATGCACAGCTCTTAAACCAAGCTGCAGTCTGTCCTGACATCCCTTATACATGCATGTGTATCCTCTTTTTCTGAGTCAGATTTACCAGCATGTTCTTGCTACCTTGTGCTGTCTATATCACACTGGGCATCCCAGTAGATTTGTGGCTGCTGTGCATCACTGGAATAGGGCAGCCAACATGCACTGGGGCACCCATGCAGCCGAGAGAAAGAGAACTTTTAGGTTTACTTTATGGTATTATTTGTATATGCAGTGCTTCATATGAAATAGCTACATATTTGTAATGGGCCAGTCTTACGCCACTTAAACAGCTGTTTAAACAAAAGCCCCCCAATCTAAAAACACTTAATTCTGGCTGCTGTTACATTTGATATCCACCTTCAGTCACTGTTGGAAACCTATCGCTTTTACAGTGACTGCTAATGACTGATGAGGTGCCCGAGATGAGCTATTCCCCAGGTCATATAACCCACACACTGCTACTGATCCTGCTAACATAAGATATTGGCGAGTGCAGTTGAATATGCTGCCTTGAGACCTCCAAGATGCGGTTTTTAACAGATGCTAATCCTGAGCTACGAAAAAACCCATAGGTACAGGAAAGGCAGATCATGTTCTGCAAATCGTACATTGGGATCTAGCCAAGTACAAAAGAAACTAAACAAAAGCCACAGCCAGGCCTTTGAAAGTAAAACTGTGTGAAATATTTGCTTCTATTAAAAATACTCCAGCTGCTTTTTTTGTGTCAATCTTCCTGCAAAATCATTTGCGTCTATGGCCTTTTTTTCCCCAACTTTGGACACAAAACGCACACTCTGGATGGCTGCCAAAATGGTGAGGTAGCTCCTCTTAGGTCACTTAAAGAGGACATCTGAGCATTATTGGTTGGATTTTGTCGCACAGTGAGAGGAATATAAGATTTTTCTGCTTCCCTAACGGTATAGCCTCTTGCAATACTTCAAGCAAACTATGTTTTCATTGCTTTTCTCAGAATGGGCTGCATTATGAGCTAGCCAGAAAAGTAAAGCCAAGATGGTTATCTCACACAGCTCACAACATTATTAAGAAGCTGGTTCCCTTGTGGCTAAGATTTTCCAAAGATACTGGTGATTTGAATGCACTAACATCTTTAATATCCAAGTGGCCTCCTTGAAATATCTCAGAAAGCCTGTTTTTGGAAAAACTGTGCTCCTCAACTGTGAAATTGAGCCCTCTTCAGTTGTCACAATGGAAATGGATAGTCCCAAAAATCATAGACACTTCTGAAAATCTCGGCAAAGTTAATCTTTGCCCTTATAGTTACTATATATATCTTTTAAAAGACCCTGCAAACTTGCATGTATTATTAGAATCCACCTGCATTAATCCTGCACCCTCCTCAGACCTGTCTTATTTAGATATGAATTTAAATAAGCAAATAAGAGCCTATTTAATATAGAATATGGGAGTACTTCAGCAGAATTACCAGTGCTGGCTTTAGCCTATTTTCTGAGATAGATAGACCTGAGTAGTATCTTTCCTCTCCCATTAACTTCCTAGCTCTTCAGTAAAACACTATAGAGACTTAGATTCTTCTCTGTTGCCAATTTGAACACGAAACATTTAGTGCTGGTGAATAGTAAGTATTTCCCATATGCAAATTTGCTTATTTGCTGCCCCTAACTTCTTGTTAAGGGAAGGGGACATTTATTTTGCTTAAAGCATTCCCTGGGAGCTATTCAAATTAACAAGATGCTAAGTGCTTTACTGAGGAGGGTCTTTAATTTCCCCAGCTGGTACAGCTGGAAAATCCACGTTTATTTATTCTGTGCTCAGAAACTACTGGGACAGAGACACATATTTGCTATGTAAAATATATTGTTAGTTTCTCAGCATGTATCATCATGCTGGGTCAGAGTTAAGAAGGTTAATGAAATGTTTAAAGTGAATTTTCACACAGCATTTTTTTAGTATTGTAATGGATAAACCACAAAGCCAAGAGCATGTTTATGTAGGGTATTGTATCAGTTGTTTTCATCCTATATAATGCATAGAGGCTATTATCAAGATGTTCTTACATTACTTGGACAAGATTATGCTCTTTATAAATACTCTTTTAAAGGCAGATTTGAAATTTGCTTGTAATGTTGTATTGCTGGAGTAATGAGCAGTAGAGTTGATGTCTCTCTGAGTTTGCTTTAATTTATGCTAGAGGGTAGACTGGCTCTAGTTGCTCTTAGGATTGAGATTTTTAGAGGAGGCACACCTGTGTCACCCCTGTTGGTCCAAAAATCAGTGGAGCTCAAGGGGTCTGAGTCTGTCACATATAATAAAGACAGTATTTCTGGCTAGCTTCCCTGGTCCAAGACATCCAGACCAAGGCATTATGTAATGGTGATTTTGTCTCTTTGTATTTCTTTACAGAACTCCTTGAGCAATGGAATTTCTCAAATGTCGTCAAAAGAAGTGAAACCCAGATGTGGGGTGTTCCTGATCGAGATGTCAGAAGTGAAACCAGCTTTCTGTAGCTTCCCATGCTGCAGTGAGACAAGGATTAAAAACTAAATTATTTGAACACCATTAAATTACCCCCAAATGGAGTAGTGAATATGTTCACAAGGATTTTTGCAAATAAACAAATAAAAATGTCACCACTTTCACACAGAGAGGCTTGAAAGGAACATGCCAAGATCAAATAGCAGCTGTACCCACTGGAGCTGGAACTGAAACAATCTGATCCACTTCATTTGCTACTTAACAAACAAGAAGCTTGATTGATAAAAATGCTCTTAAGCCTTTCTAGCTCTGTGGTAGATACAAGAGTGCTCCAAAGTGGCTTTACAGGAGCTGGCTGTACTGGCAGAGCATGGCAACCGTTTGACTTTTTCTAGGCAGTGGGTTTGGCATCTGCTGAACAGATCATAGAATCATAGAATCATAAAATCATAGAATCATAGAATAGTTTGGGTTGGAAGGGATCTTTAAAGGTCATCTAGTCCAACCCCCCCTGCAATGAGCAGGGACATCTTCAACTAGAGCAGGTTGCTCAGAGCCCCGTCCAACCTGACCTTGGGCATTTTCAGGGATGGGGCATCCACAAGTTCTCTGGGCAACCTGTTCCAGTATCTCACCACCGTCAGCGTAAAAAATTTCACTGCTTGAGTGGGAATTTTCCATGTTATGTCCATAGTGGTCAGAGGGATTAGATCAGAATATAAACTGGGAGACTGGATACGAGGCTAACTACGATCAGTGAACAAGAAAACACAAAGAGAAGAAGAAATCTCACTCTCAGGATGAAACATCTTGGCTAATGATTCCCCTGGATATAGGAAGTGAAGGCACAGAGATACACGAATGATGACTGGACTCTCTTTGCATGTGTTTTCAACAGAGCTTGGCACTGTCACCATTACAGTTTTGGTAGTGCTGAGAAGTCAGGGATCCTGGGCACAGGGCTGTCAGTGCTGTATATGCCAGCAGGCCTTAGCTCTCAAGTCCACAATGAATACAAGAAACAAGAAGAGACAATGAACAGATGGGAAGACTTTAAAAGAAAATGGTAGGTTAAGGACGGAACACCTATCTGTCTTTTCCGTGACATTTAGAAGACATCTATCACCTTGTTTTCTAAACCCCAAACAGAATTACAGAATTACAGAGTTCAGAGGAGCCACCTATTTCTCTTTGCTCCTCTGGAATGACAGTGGTAGGTGAACTGAGTCTTAAACAGATGATGGATAGAGGCCTCTCCTTCCTTTTCCGGAAAGTGGAGTCATTACTGAGACAGACAGCTGGATGGAGGAAGACCAGTTTGTGGCATAAATTTAAGTGCAAGAACACAGATTTTTTGCCAGGTACCAGCTGTTTTGGAGACTCATTCGGATGATTTTTAAGTATAGGAGTTGCTTCACCTAACATAGAATTCGTAATTCTCTCGGGGAATACTATCCAGCTCCCACAAGGAATGTGTTGTCCTAAGGGTGAGGGGAAGATACCTATCTATCACTGTGACATTCACCCACTAGGATATAGTCTTCCTATTAAGTTAGAGGCCCTGTTCTGGCCCCCTGTACTTAGATTACGTATCTTGTTCACTGGGAGTTACAGTCTTTGCAAATGCATTCCAAATTCTGCTTGATTTAATCAGCGTAATTTTCTCTTTCCTTACGGATTGGCCTTTCTCTCTGTGAGCCAGGAACACTTCAACTGCAGCGAGAGCAGGGAGGGCTCACTGGTGTCACAGCAAACCTTCCACCGTCCTGCTGTTCACGGTGTTTTTTCCCCACTCCTTTACCAGCAGCTCCTCCTCTCAAGGTCCACTTCAATTCAGTGAACTTTGCAAGAAGCCTTGACACTTCTTACGGCCACCTCACTGCCCCTGTAAATACAGGCTTCTTATAAACTCTGTGTCAGTTACTGGCTGCCTCCTGTCTCTGCAGTGACAAACTGCAACCTTCAACTCAGACTGATGGAAAATTTATACCATCACAAAACTCCCTCTTACCTCCTTTTGTCATCCCCAGGACCTCACAGAGACCTGACCTCCAAAGGCTGTGGCAGAGCTGCTTTTAACAGGCTCCAAGGAATGGTAGGAGTTTGCCCCAGACCTGCCCCCACATCCTGACTTTCCTCCCCCTACTTCAGCCGGAATTTAATAAATTTGGCTCTTTTCCAAGAATGGAAACAAAGGAGAGAATATCTCCTTTAATCTCCATGTCTTGCTTTCCCCGTCAGTAAAAGAAGGATAATAAAACACATTTGCGCACCTCTGAGGGGCGTTGTGAAGGATAAATTAGTTAATGCCTGTAAAGCGTTCTGTAATTGCTTAAAATTTTGTAATGAAAAATGTGAGCAGCATGTGAAAAAGGGATCACCTTCAGAGCTCAAGTGCTGAGCTGAAGCCTTACAGAAAGAGCCATTTTAAGAACAGCTGCGCTGTATACTGAGTTCACTCTTAACGCTGATGAAAACATTGTATTGAGGAAAGTGGGGAAAAGCCACCACCCGTGGGAAGTGCCGTCCACGTTGGCCTAAAGCTCAGAAGGAAAATAACTAGTTGTGGAGGTGCAAGCAGTGCCTACCTGACATGACTTTTGAGGTTTAAGCAGGTATCAGAAAACCTGTTGTACTGCTATTACACAGCACAAACTGTGCGCTTGGTCTGTGACCAGATGTGAATGAGTCTGTGGGACTATGCAAAGGACATTAAAAGAGGCACTATCAGCAGCCCAGATCTTAAAACGTCATGACTCATTTCATTACCATGTAATTTGCTTAAAAATCTCTACATTTCCTATAGGTAGCAACTGTGGAGTGGGGTTCCCCTTCCTTCTAACTTCTGAGCCCTGAATTCGTAAGTCCTTTCTTTGCAAACCTGAACACTAGAAGCCTTCCAAAGGAACAAACAAAAGTTGAATTTCTCATGTAACCACTCAGTTCCGGAAGCTGGGCTTTAATATAAAATGCAGAGAATTATAAATGTCAACAGCAGAGCTAACAGCTTGGCGAAGTACCCTCCGTTCTTGGCAAAGGCTTCCTACAGGTGGCAAGTTTGGGCTCTGGTCTGTCCGCTTCTCGTAACGCACAGAAAGGGGCAGGTTGAGGGAAGGACACTTGTCACAACATGATCCCTCACGTGTGAAATCACCTCTATGCAGAGAGGACTATTATTAAGGTATAAAGGCTGCATAGATTTGTACTGATTTGCTGAGCAAGTGACTTAAGAAATAGGTATGGCTTCTATCTGTCCGCACATTTTTGAGTCATTAGCCAGCAAGGCTGTGGCTCAGTTGCTTTCCTGCTACATGAACAGCAATATTTACAGCACCCAGAAATAGACTGAGGAGGCGAGACACCCAATCAGTCTGAGAGCCAAAGAGCTTAGCCGGTTCCATAATTATGTTTTAAAATACCTGCAGTCACATCTGGAGAGCAAAGCAGGATATGTTTCTCCTCCCCCTTCCTCCTCCTTTCCATGTGAAAGGTATGGCACGATGATGCACTGTCCGAGGGCTAAGGTCATGTTTGCTTTGATCTGATAACAAATTGTATAATAATAGCTGCTTGGCATTCAAGAAAAAAACCTGCTTGTTTTAACTTGTGGTTTATCATCAGAAGTGGAAACAAGGATTACTTCTTTTCAGGGACATGCCAAATGAAGGACAATTTGCAGGAGCCAAATTCCAGACAACTGGCCAACTCTGCAGCAACAACACAATAAACCCCAGCTTCTAATATAGCTTCCAGCTACCTCTTGTACAGGAAATTTTGATGGTTGTGAGGTGGCATGGGCTTGAAACCCAGCAAGTCCCCAGTTCTATTCTTACTTCTGCTACAGGCTTGCTTTGCAACTGCTTATTAGTTTCTAGAGAGGAACTGAAGAGTTCAATCTTACTTAAAATAAATTCCAGGGCATATCACCTTTGGCAAACTTCTGTATGGAGATAATAGTGTTTACTCCTTAGCTTTACAAGGGTGTTGGGGCTGTTATTACAACTGTAGTACTTTGACCATGTAAATGCTACGTTGTCATAATTTTCTCTCCTTCGCTCTGTTATGTCTAAAACAGGACTTCAAGATTTATAGATATCTCAGTCATCCTTCTTTCCTGGGTGTCAAAGACATCAGGAAATCATGCTCGCCTGTGACAAAAGCTTGTGAGTCAATATTAAATACAGCTGAGGCTTTGACTCCCTTTTGGAGCTTGTTATTACATCACTAGAAGAAAAGGTAACATGGCTAGAAGCCATAGATCAAGGATGTGTAATTTATTGCCTGCTCTGTGGGTACCGATGGCACTCAGAAAAAGCTGTGGAAAAGCTGGCCCTCTGACACCATTGACTTTCTTTATTTCAGAATCAATATTATCAAGAAACCATTATTTCCTCCTTCAGAGGCAGATTTTTACTGCAAATAAATATGCTTCAATTTCTGTTGTCTTCAGAACTGTAACTCACATTTTATTGCTTGGGATAAAAATGCTATTTTCAACATTAATATCTTAACTAAGTCAAAGCGTACATTTACCTTGTGAGTACAAACTCTCTCCAATGCCAGTACAGAACTCCTATACACCCCGTCAGACACGGGCAGAAATTCTGATATATAAAACACTCCTTTTTTAAAGGTCACTTAAGAAT
Organism: Aptenodytes forsteri; assembly: GCF_000699145.1. Taxonomy (NCBI): domain Eukaryota; kingdom Metazoa; phylum Chordata; class Aves; order Sphenisciformes; family Spheniscidae; genus Aptenodytes; species Aptenodytes forsteri. The sequence goes on along the minus strand of NW_008795486.1, from coordinate 1,772,387 downwards.
TCTGTTTTTTAAATGCTTCAACTCTTTCTCGCTATTTGAAACCCTCTAAAGCCTCAAATGAAGATCTCTGTCTTTCATCCTGAGCAGAGGTCCTGTTGCCTCGCTTAGTCATTTTAAAGGGCTGAATTTGCACCATTTTTTTTTTAAGAGTGGGGAGAAAAGCAGTGGAGTATTCTGTTTTGCATTTGTTAAATACATAAATGAGATGATCAGCTGCAGGGAACTGGGAAGGGAGGAGGGCTGGAAGATAAATCACAGTGGAAATTCAGTAACTGTATTTTTCTTTTAAAATAGCCTCGCAATAGTTTCAAAAGACATTATTTATAGAGCACCACATGCAATAAGAGTTTAACAGGCACGGCAGACAGAAGGTTTCAGTCCCAAAGCATGGTTCAATGTTCACTGACCGGACTGCCAAAGACCACTTGCATAATTTTCGCATCCCCAGACTCCCACTCTTGCCTGCATGTTCCCACCTCTCATCGCTTTTTCTCTGTGCTGACACACTTTGGAGCCACATCACAAATTGGATCAGTGAACTCTGATCTGACTGAAAAAATAACCCTGCAAAAAAAGGCCAGTGTTATTTTTTGGTCAGATTAAGTCCCGTGGTCGGATTCATCACCCAGCAGCACAAATGCTGCATGCACAAGGGCAGCACATGAGGAAGGGGTGGCCGTAGTGGGAGGCAGAGAGGAATGTCACAGTGTCTGCTTGAGCCACCAGCGATGCCGATAGGCTGATTATTAAACTAGTCCTCAGGTGCCTTCAACTCAATGGTCTGAGGACAGGCTTCACTTTGGACATGGTGAGTCATTCCCTTCACTAAATGGCACTATTCACAGCAAAGAAAGCCTAAGGTTGTCCCCGGTTCTTGTGATTTTTGTGGGAGCCTGCAGTCACATTTGAGAATCTCAGCATCCCTTTGGAAAGGTCAGTTTAGCTTGAATCCCTCCTGGCTGTAGAGGAAAAGAGGATGAAAGACATATCCTAAGAGCTCAAAAAGCTGAAAGCAAAGAGAATAATCTGACACCCATAACAGCAAAAATGTAACGACTCCATAGCCCATGCTACACCAAATGTATGGCTTTTATTTAATTCTTTTTTATTAGCTATTTTGTTTGCTGTTCATTAAGGGAAAAGCAGCTTTCAATGCATCCTACTTAAGAAAGTGTGTCCCAAGAGGAGAGCAGCAGAGTGTAGATCAGGATTAGGGGCACAAGAAGACCAAGGGGCAAACAGTTTTGGGAGGAAGGTAAGCGGGGAGAGGGAAGGAAGAGAAGGGCATAGGAAGCAAGGACCAGATGGAAGAAATGTCAGGAAGGAGGCAGAGGAGACCTAAGGGTACGTTTACTCCATACAATGAATGAACTAGCTGGGTTGCAGTACACACTGTAGGTATTCTAGCTCAGCAATGCATCTCATTACTACACCTACCTCCTCAGTAGGCTGCTGTAGTGTGCTCTGTAGGTGTAGCCTGAATTGTATTGGCCTTGGAAAGAAAAATAAAGACCTCTGGGAAGATGCAGGAGGTGAGGGGAGACCAAAGAAAGGCATTTAAACCTGGAGAGAAGATAATAGCTGGCTGAGCAGATAAGAGACGTGGATTTTATGGCTGGTTTCAGCTAGATTATGGGGAACAGGAGAGAGTTTGGGAGGCTCATTAGAAAATTTTTTTCCTGTATTTTGTCATGCATGGGCCACCCAGCTGTCATAGCTAGATGTTCACATGTTCTGACCAATGGAACTTTTTAATTAAACAGAGGGTTGCTTCAGCATGATGCTGTGCAAGCTTTAGTTTCAATCATCAAAGCTTCTTCTGTTCCTGTGCTACAGCAAATGCCCTTGCAGCTTCTTAGGGCTCAGAGAAGCGTCAACACAGTTCTAAGGCAGAGCGTGTGACCCCTGAGACTTGTGTCTTGCATGGGTTCAAAGTTGTGTCAAAAGCCCTGTACTCATGGGAAATCCTCTTCATAATTAACATTTATACAACGACTCCTTTACTGGCCAAACACATGTTTACATTCCTCTAGTCTGTTTTTTTAAGAGACAGTGCTGGCCAGAAGTTTTTGCAAGAGCACTGGAATTAGGTCTTTGTTTTCAGCTATGCTCCATCTACCCATGGGATGTTTAGCAAGTCTCTAAGGGGACAAATGCTCCCACACATCCCTTTGTTTACCAAAGAACCTGGATGCATTCTGCTTTTGTTGAGAGTACATATCAGGGAGAAGTGACAGAGAGCCTGTGGGGTGACTGAGCCATCCTACCTCCCCCCACTAATGGGATATGGGGTTGGGGTGTAAAAGAGATCTGAGGATCTTTGAGGAAGGATGCCCAACAAATGTCTCTCACCTAAAGAGGTCACAGCTCTGTGGAGTGTGCTGCGAAGTGAATCAGTGGCTCTGACTTCAGGAACGGCAAGGTTTCTGCCTCACCCTCAAGTCTTTGGGGCCTTTCTTGTCTTTGTGCCTCCTGTCTTGGTGTTTATTGTCTGTAAAATGGATGTGCTATAATAATCTTCACCCACTGTGACTATCAGATACATCTTATAGACAGTCTGATGTGTGTAATCATTAAAGTCTCAAAAGATGGAAGCTGGTACAACAGTAAGCTGTGGTCCAGTTGGCTTTTAAGTAACTCCTCTACTGATTGCAAGTTCCCCTTCAATCTGGCTCACAGCCCCAGAACTATCTAAATGATTTAATTTTAGCTATAATCACAACCTCACTCAGGACTGCTGCAACCTCATGAAGGATCAGAAACCCAAATTTGGGAACTATTGCCTAAGAATGCTCATGTTCTACTGTGGTTTCTGAAGGACAGTTTTTTAACAGGCAAACCATCTATGCAGGGGAAAGTCAGTCCTATGAAATGATGAGCTGTCCTTTCTAGGAAACAAAATGATCTGGATTAGAGAAACACCAAGAGATATGTTCTGTGATGCAATTTTGAAAAGTTCTTCTGGTAACTGTTTCTTCTCAAGCTGTGAAATGTCACATCTGGGAACGAGGCAATCTTCACAATTAAGTTCTTGGGAAAAAAAAAGTAAGCATTTCTAAAGACAGAAAAGGCCAGTAAATGTAAATTTGGTAGCTGTCTGCACATAGCCCTCTAGTACAGGGGACAGTGTTGCTCCCAAACTGAGTCAGGCTGTCTACAGAGAAGTGAATGGTGAGGGCAGCTGCCACATGGACCAATTTATTGAATATCCTTCATAACCTTACTGGCAGGAATTCAAATTGCAATTTAAAGCAGTAAAACTTTGCAGGGAGGGTAGCAATGCCCCTCCTCAAGGAATTTACCTGGCTTCGGTCCTCACTGCTTCAGGAAGAATCAGTTTTACCTTTTTGTAACTGGACTGGTTTGAAGCCCGCATCCGATTTCATCAGAGGCTTTCTGATTGGACTTTTCAAGCTTTTCATGACTCTTGAGAGTATTTTTGCTTAAGGATGTGCGTTTGAGAATGACAGAATTCTGCCCTTAAATTTGCACAACAAAGTATCTGCTTAGTAAGACACTGCAGTTCCATCATGCACAGGCAGGGACTACATCTAGGCTAGATGTTGTAAGCACTAATAAGATGTTTACTCTGTTGATGTTTGTTCCTGTTTAATAAACAATTTATCCCATGTTAATATTATACCTCTAACCTCATTGAAACCCATCTTATGCAACTGGGCACAAAGAAATTAAAAATTGGTGGCTTTTAACATCTTAACATTTGAAAATGTTCACTCAAGTTGAAACACCTTGCAATTACATTTGCGATAAAAGACTGGATTCCCAAATCAACAGAACTATTTGTAGGGGACGATGTTACTCTGTGTCAGTAAGAATGCCAGGGTTTGGCAAAAGGAGCTTACTGATTTCAATATGTAAGTAGTTTTCCTCAAAATTTCATGTCACGGATAATCACTTTCTCTAGATTGTGTTTCTTTCAGTAGTCCTCAACTTTAAAACTGTGCTCTTCTGTTCTGCTAAAATATGTGGACTAATCTCTGGTAAACCACCATATTTGATTTAGTTGAATATGTTTTAACAACATTTTCAGTTTGCATAGTTAGTTCATGTGCCAAGTATTACATTTTTTCATTTCCCACAAAATCAGGACAAACTGTACGTCTCCTGCTGTGTCCAAAGCCAATTTGGCTAACTTTCAGCTATGCTAATTAAAGAATACAGCAATCCTATTTTTATCTGATTTTAAAATACTACAGATACACTGCTGGCAACTTTACTTGTTTTGATGCAAAATTAGTTAATTGTGCAAGAAGTTCAGTAGTTTGTTTTCTGCTATTCATTTTCACATCCATGCACAGACCCATGCTCAGATACATGCCATAATGCTAACAGATGCCAAACAATTACAAAGATTCATCAAATCCACTTTCAGGATAAGGCTTAAGAATATAGATTTGGATAAACTTCAGTAAACAGAATGTCATGGAACAAAGATAAAGTAAAAGAAAGAGAATAGCAATACCAAGGTTTAAAGACCTTTACTGACCAAAACTAAATGTTTATTAGCATTATGCACTCCAGCCAACAGACTTTAAAATATTGCGGACCTAAAAAAAAAAGATTGATATAATGTCCCAAGAGTAAAAGGGTTTTGTTAATTTGAAAATAAAAGCATTAAGATCAGGCAGGCACTAAACTTGCAGTACCGACTCCCTTCTCCTCACCTACACAACTTATTTCTATACTGCATTGGTGTTGCTGGTCGTACTCTTAGCTTACAGGGACAAAACTTATTCTGTTTGAAGTAGGCAGGCATTTTGCCATAGATTCAACAGGAGCAGAACTTGGCATCTGAAAGCATACTGCGTGTGATGAAATATGGACCTGCAAAGTATTTGATCTGTGGTTTTACCTGCCTATGCTACTGTTTTCTTTACAGCTGTTCCTAGTTAAATGTTCTTTTAGGCATCTGATCTTTCAGGTCAACAAGGTGTTGCACAAACTACTTATCTTCTCCTATTTTCTCCAACTGGGTTATGTAATCTGAATCAGTTCGATGCATCTGATATTCATTTTTGCTCTTTATCTTTCACTGTTTTTTGGGTTCTGAGGGCTAAAAAACACAGGTGCACAGAATGTTCATCAGCATCTTGCTTCCATTGTTCTTCCCAGGTTTCAGCTGCTGTTGCAATGCACAAAGTCTTTAGCAATGAACAGGCTCTTGGAGAATGTTAAAAGTGAATACCAACACATGCAGGGTTAGTGTTTGACTTGAGAATATCCCAGTGCAATTTGAGAGACTATAATCCTTTCTTTTGGATCATTATTCCTTCTTTATTCCTCTGGTAGCAAGCACTGCCAACATGTCTGGCTTCCCAATGAAAAGGGACACTGTATGAAAAGGCAAGGGAGGGCTTAATTGATTAGCGAAAGCACACAGAAGAAGTGGTCCAAAGAGGAGAATTGGATAGGTGGACGCATTAGAAATGAGATACAGATCCTCTACCACTCTGCTCCTGCATTCAGATAAAAAGGACCAGTAAAAATTCCAGTGATTTCGTGATCCATGGAAAGTGAATTTGTTGGCCTGCAGCCAGTTGCCAGTGGAAAGGTCCACATGACACAACTTCCAACACAGTAGGCGTCTTCTGATCTGAAGTCACAGAAGTTTGTCACCAGATTCACTTGTAGCTTTAAACCGATACGGATTTACCAGGAGGCTACCAAAGGAATTTTAGCCTTATTGTAGCCCCTCTCCCACTTCACTGCTGTAGTGCTGGCAATTCACTTGTTCCCAGTGTATCACCTCATCCTCTCTCTGGCACCTCAACCCCATCTGCAGGCGGTGGGGAGGCGGAGAGAAGGCACGACCTGAGGCAGAACTGTGAGTATGTATTCTCCTGTATTTGGCCCTCCGCTCTGGGATCTCCCCGAGGCCGATGAGCTGGCAGAAAGGTGGGTGCCTGACATATTGTTGTGAAGGGAGCGCTGTGTCCCTGCCATTCACATCTGGCCTGCATCTGTCCCTGGCCTCCGCGGAGGAAACAAGCAGAACATATAATCCGATCACTTCTAGACAGGGGTCGTGGCTGAAGCACATTATCAGGACAAGCCTGCACCACTGCTACTCAGAAAGTATTGCTTTTTGAGCTCTAAGAAACACAGGATGACAGAGAAGGTGAGAACAGTCACTCTGATATTACTTGTAATTCTTTGCTTCTCAGATCGTGAAAAACAAAGCAATTTTAAATATCCAGTTCATTTCTTTTTTTATGCATTTCCTCCATTTCACTGAATGGAAAGTACTTTCATTTATGTACTTGCGTGTACTGGAATGAATTAGGACAAATCCTCTATTGATTTTAAGGTTCAGAATAGCTTATACTCCATCAGAATGTTGCAAGGCATTTAGTTAATGTCCTTTTCAGTGCAGCAGTTTGATTTAATCAGCATGAAGTCTGCCCACGTGTAAATGCAGTCAGTGACCTCTGAAGCACAGAGCCAAAGACTGATAGCCTGACTCACTCCAGCGGGCAAGATTCAGATCTCACATAAAGACCAGGGAGTGGGATCTACCTACACAAGGCTTGAAACCAACTCATTGGCATAAATGGATTTATTCATTTTAGGAAGGGAACCAGGATTTACTTTTGCTGCACAGACCCGGTCGTGAGAATACTTTTCACACATAGGTTTTCTTCTGGGTGAGAAGCCCCATTCAAGTCAGCATTGGCAGGACTGGACCCAGCTATTTACTCTCTATAGTTGGCATTGCCAGCATCAACATTTTTGTTTCAGCTCCACATCAAAATTCATGTGGGTGTAAAGCTTTCCCAGACATAGAGCATGAGCACATGAGCCTCAACATTAATGAGGGAATCCATTAAGCTCTGCTGCACGTATGTGTATGCAAGAGTGTGAGCATAGGTACCAATTACAGCTTGGCAGCAGGCTGAAGTGGCTGTTCCATTCATAGCCTGCATTTTCATTTGCTTGTAACTTTCCTTAAAAAATATTCCTTTGGGGCTGAAGTGCGTTATGCTTGCTTTTGGCTCAAAGGTGACTGAAGAAAATGATAGGAGCTGCTTCTGAGTTACAGGAGCCCGAAAGGAATGCAGTTCCTCCTGCACTTGCCCTGCTGGCTTGGTGCTTGTGAACTGGCAGGGGAGCGAAATGAATGACAGTGCCCTCTCAGAAGTGCCCAGAGAAGGATTCTTATCAAATGCTATCTCGTGACGAGTCTCACAAATGCTGCCAGCCTGGAATGATGGGGAGAAGTATCTGGCAGCAAGGCCCTAGGTTTTCGAGATGAAACTAGGGGGAAGGGATGGAGACAGTGACACCAGCTGGGACCAGGCCACTTGTTTTTCCTGTATGAAAGATGGTCTCCAGAAATTTTGGGGGAGTATATTGGTGCATTTATCATGCTGGCAAGGCTGTGTTGCAAGGTTTGTTTTCCCCCTTGGAGCATCTGAGGAAGTTTGCTGTGAGAGTGCCCGCTGCCAAGAAAGGGTGTGTAAAAAAGAGTCCTTAGGAAAGAGCAGCAGGATTGCATTAGGAATGCTTGCTGATGGGCAATGCATGGCAGACACAGGGGACAGCATACGTCTCGCTCTTCAGAGGTGTCAGTGTTTGACACATTCACTGGAAAGCGTGAACAAAATGTAGGGGAGCTTGTTTCCTTTCTATCTCACACTCGAAAAGACATTTGTTACACGCATTTGTCGGTCAGGTAGCAATCCTGGTTTTGAAGGCATTTGCTTATAGCATTAATGACATGATCAATTTTGCAATGTGCAAGTTTCATGTCAGGGCAAGGAGAGAAAGGTGTTATAACCCACAACAGAATTCAGAAGCATCATATTTGTTTTCCGCCTCTACTTAGATCTTCTCATATGGCATGGAAGCTCCCACCCCGATATCCTACTCCTAAGTGAATGCAGTAAAATTAGTTCTGATTGCTCCCCTCCTGTAAAATGGTACTGACTCACTTTTCTCCCTTCCTACCTGCTTTTCTCATGGCAAAATTACATTAGCTCTCGGGCAGCTGCTTCCTTCCTTGACAAAGTCAGCTTCCTTTTGGGGAGCAGAACAGCAAAGGACATCAACTGCCAGTTAACTGGAGCTGCATGAGAAGGTGACACAAGCTGCAGAGCTCAGAATACTACGTATGAGGAAGGATGGTGAATACTGGTCTCGCATAGAGAGGCACAAAAGAGGAAATGTGAGAGGAACAAAAGAAACATCAAAGCTGGCACCATTTCCAGAAAGAGGGAAGAGAATTAAAAAAGAGATGTCTGATTCAACACGGACTTGAGGAAGTTGGCTTTGTCTGCAAGGACAAGAGGTTTGGACTAGGTGTGAGGACAGAGAGGAGCTAGAAGAAAAGCAGGTGCTGTGAGAGGAATGCAGAGCAATAGGTGATTTTAGCAGGAACATTCTGGATAGGCTCAAGGTGGGTATTTAGATGGAAGAGGGTAATGTACTTGAAGCAGAAACGAACTGAGCACGGAATAATGATCATTAGGAAAGGGAGGAGCTGAGTACTTAAAGCTTGAAGGCTCAAAAACACAACTTCATACAAATTGGATACAAGAGAAGCAAAAGTAAAATCTGGCGGATCATCGTATTACATGTGGGCAAGAGGAATGTTGGAGGTGCAAACAAGCACATCTGGAGTAGTGGAAAGGGGTATCAATTAAAAAAGTAGCCCAACACTGTTGTGTGTTGTGGCTATTTTGCGATATCCCAGCAGTCCTCAATGGTCATGCCTCCTCCTCCCCCCGAATGCAATCTGGCCACTTTGCGTACCTCTGCTGGCTGCCTGATTGTGACGGCAGCACGAGCGAGTAATGAGAACCACACGCCTGGGCTACTTTATTTCACTGTGCCACTAACAAGTGTTACTTTGACCGTAATTTACTATGTCCCCGTTTCTTTATGTTTATCTTCTTAGAGGTGTTACAAGAACAAATTAATTATTGTCCATAAAATTATTTGATGAAGTTGCTATGGTGATGCAAATTATATTGAATTCTTATTATAGTCAAGCTGGAGTATAGCTTTAAATGTCTTTCATAGAAAAGCAACATTGGGTAAATCTTTGCCAAACTCTTTGAAAATGGTTTTGAAATTATTATACTGCAGTTAAATGGGCAGAGTTCTACTAGGCTGGGCAAAATTAGGCTACTCAGAAGTGCATCAATAACCTTAGATTGATGTATACAGTCAGTGAGTGACCTGGTTCTAGCTGTGCAGCTGCTCTGGAGTTCTACGTTGCCAGAAGTGCACAAGAAATGAACCATATAGTCCTAAGAGGCCATGGACACGGGCATATGTCATAGCCAGCTACCTTCAGGAAGCCAAAGAGCAGGTGTTTTCTGTTTCCTACAGTCTATTCTTTTCTGTATCTTATGTCTCTAACTCAAACAGATGCTAAATTCCCGGGGCTGACAACAAATTCACCTTTCCTTAAAAGTTGGGGAAAATACTATAACCCTTAATAGCAAAGGAAACTACAATGATCCTTGAAATGGGTCATGGGAAACATCTGGATTGTAGCATGTTTCTAAATCATTTTTACAACACTGAGAGAGTGTTTCCCAACCTTACTCAGGTGGCTTCACTGCCTCTGGTTTCCCGCCCCATTGCCTCCTTGCTCCATCGCTGTCCCTCTTACCATTCCCTTCAGCACTTCCATCTCTCTTCCATCGGCCCAGCCCTATTTCAAGTTTTTTGCCTCTCTGCAACTTTTCTTCATCAGCCCCCTTCACTTCCCAGATTATGATTGCTGGGTTTTTGTTGCTATTTCCAGATATGCCCTCAAATCCTTGGTAACGAGCCTGCTACGGTTTATTAGCCTGTGCTCAGCTTTGTGCCTCACCAGTTTTGTGCCCCAGAAGGGCTGATTACTAACAAACAGACCTGAAATTCAGCCAATACACCTGCTTTAAATCTGAAGCTACATCTGATTAATAGTGCCCCCCAGCCCACAGCTTTCCTAATTGTTTGCAATAGTATGAAGCGTGGAGGAAGGGCATGGATGCCAGCAGCACTGTGAACACCACAGCACCCAGACGGATTGCAGGCATTACAGTGTGGCAGGCACCACACGGAGTAGAAATGACACTAGTGCAAGAAAGTGATATACATAATAAATTACAGAGGTCATGCTGAGGCAAGGTTTTCAGTGCTGTACAATATGCACGGGGAGAAACAGCCTTCCAGGATAGCTGGATACCAGTGAAACACCGACACTTTTGGGAGCTTGTGAATGCAAGATACAGCGTTTTCACAGGAGCTGGATCCAGACTCTGGAAGAACTTTTCACAAGAGAAAAAAATGTTGTTTAGCTTTGCCACTTTGCTAAATATAGGACTCCTATCTTTGCATTAGTTTCTCTTCAGATGTGTACTCCTTTCTCCTTTCATTCTCAAGCACACCCAGGCACACAAACAAAAACAAATGAGTTATAAACTAATCAAACTTGTTTTCTTCAGGTTGGAAAAGAAAAGAGATAATATTTTGATTTCAATTTCCAAATCTTTGGGAGGTGCTCAGATATTATCTATCACAGTGCTTCAAGATCCTCGCTGTAATGGTATCAAGTGCTTCCCAAGCAATTAAAAAGCAACAAACAATTGCAAAAATATGTTTTCCCATCACTTCTCTCTCCCATTTCTGCCTATGAATAAAAATAACGAGCAGAATTTTTAACTGAGTGGGGTAGAACTATGAGGTTTCTGTGCATATGAAGAGCTGTAAAAAGGCTAAATTTATTTTTGGTTTTGGACCTCTAAGACTGAGGTCACTTTTTGTCCCCTTAGGAATGAGATATTTTGTCCAAATCTGGTCTCAGTAACTCCTAGAGTCGCAAGCTTCCTCTGTGTGGATAGTTTCACTGTTCCCGGAGAAAGCGACAGGCGTAATCGGAGAAGAACTGATGGAGCCTGAATTACTTAGGCCAATTCCATGGAACTTCTCCAAATAGCAAGCAAGAGTTCTCAAAGTTGGGTGTTGAAATCCTGGTCCTAGCTGAAGTTAGCATAAAAAATACCAGCAGTTGTCAAAATTATTTATATCTCTGATTTACAGCATAATTTGGAAACAATACAAAAAGATGATGTATTCATAGCGATATGCATTGCTGTATCAATAGCCTATAGCAGTCTCAGTGTTTTCATGGTGGGAAGCTTTGTGCTAAAGCTGTCTTATCTCAGAGTCCGCTGCTGTATACATCAGTAATTTATTTCTCCAGCACGGATATTTGGGACTCCAGAAGCAGTTCAGAAGGAGCCAAGTAATACAAACATGACAGTATCTTCAAAGAGTCTGGCATTATGAAGGAAGCAAGTTCTACATGTGCAAGCACTCCTTCCACACACAGAGCAATGGCATTATTTGGGTTCAGCTTTCGCCAGATGTCCTTCCTCTGACACTGATTTTCCTTACGCATTATAAACAGATAATCCTACTTATATATCCTGTCAAGCAGACAGAGTCGAGTATCATTTGTATACTGCTTCTGTTTAAGTTGCCTAATAAATATTTCAGTGGCTTCATGGATGAGGGACAGTTCCAAGACGACTCATCAGGAGGCACTTCTGGGAGGGGAAGAATATTTGTCTGCTGGAATCCTGCGGTTTCGCTGTATTATTTGCTGCTGTGCGTTCGGGAAGGAGGAGAAGAGCCCTGTTGTAACAAGTCATGAAGGTTGCAGATAGCTGGGAAACTGTGACCGCACTTTGGCAATGCACAGTAGGAGGTAATGGCTCCATAGCTGTTCCTCATTGTCCGCCACTGCGTCTGGGTCATACAGGTACCAGGCTTACAGAAGGCACGTTAAGGAACGGTTAGCTAACTTTTATTAACAGAAACATTAAGTAACTTTGTACAAAATCCCAACTAGCCAAGAATAGAGCCACTGACTGAGTCCAAGAGCCCCGAGAAGCATTAGCTGAGTAGCCAAACAGCAGGAGGCTGATCATGAAAGACCTGAAAACCACCAATTCTTTATGCTTGCCATGATGTACATTTGAGAAATTTTTGGCAAGCTTTCAAATAAAAATAACTGAGGAGAAGCACGGCCGCAGCAACCACACAGCTCCAAACTCCTCATTGCCCGTGAACAGATTTTTCCTTTACACTTCCATTGTCTGAGGTGACACTGAAGGATTTTCCACAAAACTTTCCAAGCCGAGAAATACAGAAACTTCCTTCAGGCTGGAGACACCGCACTTGCTCCCCGAGATTTTACACAGTGCTTTAACCCGCCCTGCTGAACCCAAACAGGGGCCCACCAACGCTCC
>NW_008795486.1:1724004-1759484 GCF_000699145.1 Aptenodytes forsteri | reverse complement strand
TAGCGCCACACCGCCCGCGCCAGTGCGGCGCAGCACAGTGTGACCGGCTCGGCGGTCTCGAAAACCGTCTGCAAGGCCACGACCCACGAGGTCATGGGGCCCAAGAAGAAGCACCTGGACTGTGAGTACCGGGCAGGGATGGCGGCCGAAGGGCTTTCCCCGCGCGTCCCGCCGGGCTCCCCCCTGTCCCGCGGTCCTGTGGAGCGGAGTACCCGCTGTGGGGCTGCCTCCTTTCCCGCCGGCCTCGCGGGGACGTGAAGCCTCGTCAGGCGGAGGAGCTCTGTGTGTTTCAGCGTAGGACATTCTCAAGGGGGAGGGGGGGGTAGGATCGGGGACGTGGCGACGGAGAGCTTGGGAGAGGCTGTTCAGCGTATCTGCTCTCCAAAAGGGGCCTTATTAGCTCTTCCCTACGAACAGGGCCCTGGACAATGTGAGTCTCTGAAGGACAGGACTTGCCCCATACCCCTTCCTTAGAGAGAAAGAACCGTGGAGGCCAAGCAGAGGAATGGGCTGTAATTTCCTTACAAATTGATCTCTTTTGTGTTTTGCGAGGGCAGCACTCCCCCATTCTGTAGAGGTGGTGCAGGAGTTTCAAGAAGGAATAGCTGTTCAGTTATCTTCATTCTTTCCCAGATAGTCTACTAGGAAAAAAATAAATTGCTTCTCTATCATTCTTGTAACTCTTCCATGTAGAAGTATATGTGAAATGAGTGCTTGAGGGGCTGATCTCTCTCAGTAAGGGTGTTCTTAGTCTTATCCTTTCTAGTCTGTCTCCTTCATTTGGGAAGATGGGCCTAAGAGGACTTCTTTAGAACTTCAGTACCTGAGCTTAACATCCTGTACAGGGACTGGCCATTTTTCAGCTTCTATTAAAAATAGATCCAAGGTGGAAAGGTTTAAAAGGTTTTCTATCAACTCTGTTCTATCCAGGTGATTACAAAGAGAATAATGAGCATTGAAGTTCATTTTAGTGTGTCTCCCACTAAGCGGTAAGGTCACAGAACTGAGGATGTTCTTGGCTTGAATACCTGATTATCTCACATCTGTTTATTCTAGGCCTTTTAAGGACCCTTCTCTCCCCCCATGCCTTCAACTTCCCCCAATATGTAGCGAAAGATACTGGAGAGAAATGTGTGGATATGCCTTCTCTATGCATGCTTTCTCCTTTCCTCCCACCCATGTCCGTGAGGAGAAGGTTGGGCCTTCATGTGTCTTGGATTTGTGCCTTCCGAGTCGCTCTATATCCAAATAAGAAGACCAGATGATAGTACTAGGATTAATTGTACTGTAGTTATTTCTTCTTTCCACCAAAAATGTCTGACTTAAACCTTTAAGAAATTCTTGGTCTGTGAGTACCTGAGAGGGATGTGATCAATTTTTTAGGGTAGCCCCAGAACAGCTGCCTCAGTTTCTTTCTGGTATTCCCTCTTTCATTTCATCTCTTGCCTGAAGACAGTAGTAACTGAGTGGCTTTGTTATTTTTGGTCAGCCCAGGGTGTCAGAAGGCTGAGGAAATCTTTGGGCTTTAAGTAACTTAGTCTCAAGTAGAAGAAAACATCTTGTCATATGGCTTATGTATGAAGTCGTGGTGTTACTGGATTTCACACAACAGAAGGGAGGCTTTCTGGAAAAAAAAAAAAAACTTTCTCAGATTTAGCCTGGAATAGTGCTAAAAGTTACAGTTTCAGTAATAGGTCATTTAGCAGCTGAATTATTTCACAGTATAAGCTTTATGAAAAAGAACATCAAACTGACCAGACAACTGCTCTTCAGACCGGTGTGTGTATAAAAGGGTGATGTTCTGAACATGGTTGCTAGGGGACATCCTAATTGAGACCTATAGGATGCTGCTGTAGAAGGGTGCTTGAACTTCCTTAGAAAGCTATCTGGTAGTTGCTGGATGAGAAGACCATTTCTGTATTTCCCTTGTCTACTCTAGACTGTCAAAAAGTCCCAGTTCCTGCCTCTTTCTCGGAGAATTCTTTTGTCAGAGCAAAGGAAACTTGGGTTTTTTGTTAGTTTTACTACTAGTCACTTTTTTTTTAGTGGTTAAAATAGATCATGGGTAGATAAGTTTTTTGTATGCAGCCCCTAATACGTTTGTTTGTTAGGAGTCTCTGTTCCTGGTATCAGGAAATGACACACAGTTTTGTATTTTGAAAATTTTCTTTGTTCATACCGTTTATGGTTGTATGTTTAAAAATGAATGCTTTTTGCACAAGCTGTGACTCAAGCCCCAGCTCTGAATTATTTGCACTTGTCTTCCTTTTACAACAAACAGTTTAACTACTAGGTAAGTCCTATGAACTGACATCTCACTGTGAATGACAATTAATATACCAGTCTTCATAGGTGGCATGTTTCTTAAATATTTTTTTAATTAGTGTTTAAGTTTTAACTGTCATTATCACCATACTTTGTTAAAGGTTGTGTCCTGGGCGAGTTGATAAGCTGAGTTTTCTAATGCTGTCCTGGAATTATGTCTTAGTTTTGTAGCATTTTCTGTGCCCATGACATACATTCTTGTTAATGTGGTATTTGTATTGCTTGTACAGATCTCAATATCTCTGACTGTCCTGTTTCTGAAATTCTTTCTTTATTAAGCTTGAGCCATCATGAACACATTTAAGTAGCTCAGCCTCACGTTAACTCGTACAAATGGGGGGAAATCCAACATAGGTACTCGTGCCCATGATTATTCCTATCCTTATTTACCTTGCTCTTGACTCTCTATGGAGTTCCAAAACTCCCCATCCTAGGTTTGTATATTCCCTCTGTATTTCCCTCAGTAACTGTTACCTTAATAATCAAAGAATGTAAAAAGGCATTCTTAGACCATGATGATAAAAATACAATCTACCCCAAAGAATGTTCTTTCTCTCCTGTTACAAAGCTTAGCTGCTTGTTTGGTTTGAAGGAGAAAGAACTCTAATTTACAAGTGGACATGGCTTATGATAGGTAGCAACAATCATGTTACGGTCATACATTTGCACTCAGGATATGTTTGGATTTTTTTTCTCCTGTTTTGAAGGTCCAGTCTTATAGCTGGGATGAGGATTCTCTGTTTTGTAATTTCGGTGCTGCTTTTGTAATGATGGATTACTTGTTTTACAGTAATCAGACAGGTTTAATAGTCTTGAAGCCCTCAAAGCATAGTTCATGAAATTTCTTTTACAGAAAACCTAGTTTCACTAGGACTTTGTCCTAGTTTTCACACCTCTGAGCATTGATAGCTCAAAGCTGGTTTGTGGGTTTAACTTGTACACTGTGATTTATGTATCCCTTTCTTTTGCGTTTAGCTTTTGGTTGCTGTGTTCAGTGCTGTATGGTGATGCTAAGAAAAGTGCTTTAGGTTGTTTGAATGTAAATGGTGCTGGAAAACTTGTTGCCAGATTTCACTTTTTTTACATGATTCTGTTGGGGGGGTGGTGCTTCCATAGGTATATGTGGTGGATATTTCACGTTAGGAAAACCAGAAGATACATAGTTAATGCCAAGCAGGAGGTTTCACTAGGTCAGTTCAGTGAAATTGCTGTAGCAGTGATACCTCAGCAGCATAAGAATGTGTACGTGTGCATGTTGTGGAGCGTAGTTAAAACACCTTTGATGTGAAACTTTTAGGGTTGGGTACTTGAATGAGTATGGCACAGTAACCCTATCTGCTTTTAGCTAATGGAGTAGCGCTCTTTAAAGGAGAATGTGGATGGATGGCTTGGAAGGAAGTTGCAATGCTGTAATTATCCATTCTTAACAGGAAATCTCTCTATAGTTATGCCAAAGTGTAACTTCCTTGACTTCTTATTGTGAAGAAAAATCTGTATTTTTAAGGAAGATGGTAAACCAGCACCCTGCCCTGTGTTGTGTAGATGTTTGTGAGAAACTATGTAAGTGAAAGTAAACTTAATTGAGCTTGTTGGGAATTTATTTCCCAAGTCCCTAGTGTCAGCTGTTTTGGTTTTGTGTAGAAGCTACTACTAGTACAAATAAAAGTCCAGCTAAAGACTGGCTTTATGTCTGTGCTGGAGACAGCTTCCATTTCCAAATGAGATGGTACGCAGAGGGTGTCTTGCAGAACTGAGGGACAAGGATCATTGCTTTTGCCTGTGTCTCACAAGAGATTTGTAGTAAAGCTGGGACAAAACAGTGTTTTAAGTGCTTACCTGCCTTTACATACTGAAGTGTAACGGGGTTATTTCAGTGATGTGGTGAGTTAACTCCTGGTGTCTGTGGATACTACTGCGTTCTCCAGTAGAAATAGATTATCCTCATTCTTTTTATGATATTGTAGTACTTCAACAAATTCATATTTTCTTTCTGGTTTTGGCAGGATTACCTGAAGTTTCTCATGGCTTTGCTTCCCATTTTATAGTTGACTTAAATTTCTGGAGGCAGTCCATTGTTGTTTTTGCTTAGAACTGTTCTGCGTAACTGTAATTATTTCAAATACAGCTAATTGCATTATTACAACTTTCTTTTGACGTATTCATTTTTCTCTCTGAGTTCTTCCATGATTCCTGTATCATTTCTTCCTTAGCCAACTTTTCCTAACTTTTTACTAGAATTCCTTTGGCATATTTGTTTGTGCCTTTCAGTAGAGTACGAGAACTATCATACTCCTCTAGACTGCTGGAGGGCCAATTTTCTACCACAGCTGCTCATTTGCAGAAAGAATAGCCATTTAGTTCTGCAGCTGTTGTTTTATTTTACTTAGCCTGAAGCAGTATTCTCCTTCAGATGAAGTAAGAGGCAGGAACTAAGGAGGAGAAGCTGTAGGACACCTGCAGTCAGCTTACTGTGAATCTTCATACTGCCATTGTTTCCCATCAGCTGTGGTTATTCAGGTGTCATGTAACTTTGGGCTGTAGCTCTAGTTGTGGGGTTTTAATTTTTTTTTTTTATAGTGGTCATCCCTTACATCTTCTAAAAGTGATGCTTGGAAGAGGCATTCTTTTGCAGTTCAGCCTATGACCTAACAATCTATTTCAGTCTTTAGTTCCTAATCTTAAGATCAGTTTTTGATCTGTAGATGTGAAAGTTTAAAGTTGTTCCTAGTGACTTGGCTTACAAAGTAACACTCGTTTGCATAATAATACAAAAGAGATGACTTATCCAACGTGGAATTTAAAGCTTCTCTTTTTTGCATTGTGTGTGTTGCCTTATGTAAAGAACATGATCAGTACACCACAGTAGCAAGTGTTGCTGGTAGAATGCTGGGAAAGTTCACTTGTAAAATGTTACTGACTTCTTGGTCTCCCTGGACCAAGGGGAGGTTTTCTGAAGCAGAGACACCTTTTGTATTTGAAAGCTTATTTTTTTTTTTAACAGCCTTCTTAAATTTAAGTTTCTCAATATCTTTAAAACCTTTTCACTCATTAATTCTCAAACATCAATTACTTCTTTAAAAATAGCCCAGTTACTACTGGTCAGGTATGCGCATTCTTATTTTCTGTAAACTATGCAGAAGCTGTTCCTCAAGTGTGTTAGAAGAATCAGGTAAATATTGTAAATGACTTGTTTATAAAATCTTGAAGTCCTGTAGTAGGACAGTTATTAAACATTTCCAAATAGTTCATAATACACGTTTAAAGCAATAATCTCAAGTATGTGTTCTTACTTCTGAGTATCTTAGCAAACTTTGCTGCTGCAGCAATGAAAACTTTGCTTTGTGTCAAAGAACTGTTTTTTGTGTCCGTCAATATGTGAGTTTAACCATTTCCTGCTGGTTGAAGTCTTAATGCTAGAAGTAGTTGTAATTTGGAGCTGAATGTTATCTTGCAAAGGCTTAGGTAGGAGAGAGATTTTATTAGTGATTACGTCTGCACCGGATTAGATGTAAACAAGAAATAACTGGCCAAAAAGCTGCAGGCAAGTGGAAAGGAAAGAAGCTGATGTTGATATAAAGTTGTTGGTTTTGATATTTTTCTTGGTCTTCTAGCAGTTTTCTCCATTGTGAAATGTGATCGTGAGCAGGCAGGGTATGAACTTTTATTATCTATGGATCCTTCTAAACTCAAAGGAAGTAGAAGTACTGTTGCACTTCGTATTTCACCCCTAGCTTTACATTAGAGCTTTATCAATTAGCTGGTAGTTTCTAAACCTCAAAATATTGTTAGTAAATTCAGTGCTAACTTGTGGCACTCTCAACTCTACTGATGGAAAATCCAAGTTATGAGTAAGAAGTGACAAGTCAGGTACAGAGACTTGAGAAATTAGGGAACTAAGTTGTATTTAACTGTGTGAAAATAACTTAATGAAGTTAAGTGTTTCATAAAGACTTAACAAATACACTGGATTTCCCGATTGTGACTAAACATCTCCTGTGCTATTTTGCTAAAGGAGCTTTATTAAAGTAATGCTTATCTAGTTCAATTGCAATATTAAACATGAGTAAATTAGGCTTTTATAAGTTTTACCTTAAAACAGAGGGTGTAAAATAACAAGATCTACGCCAACACTTAACTTGGGAGTGTCATTTCTGAGCATGAAGCATAGAAAATTTCCTGGAGTGAACAGTGGTGGCATAAAGGGAAATCCTGTGGTTTTACTTTATTTCATGTCATGACATATACATGGTCTATAAAATAAAAAATACAAAAAGTGGGGTTTATACTCATTCTGAGCTCTCCTATATAATTTCCTTCAGACCTATGTTAATTTACTGAGGAAGAGCTCTTCACATCAACCCCTTCTTCCCTTTCTCCTGAAAAACCACTTTGGAAATCTTCACTTAATATTCTTTTTTGCTTCCTCCCAAGCAAGCAGTCCTGCAGTCACAACATCCGTACGCTCTAGCAGCAGTGCCATTCTAGCAGCAGTGATTCTTTTGCTTATGTAGGAAGTGATAAGTTTGCACGGGTTGAAACTGCTCTGGTATTTCACATATTTACTCTAAATATGGTACTTGCATGTAGCTCAGCTATTCCAGTTGTCAACCATGTGCTGTGACATCAACAAAATATCTCTATTGCTTGTAACCTTTGATTTTTAATAGTTAATACAATTTAAAGCACAAATTATGAATCCTTAATAACACTGTTTCCTAGTCAAATATTTAGTGTATGAATAAAAGTTTTTCCATGTTAATAGCTTGTAAAAACTGATGGTTTTTTATCCTGTTGAAAAAGGTGATAATGCAATTCATATCATTCCTCAATTAATTTTGTTCAAAAAAACCCAACAAACCAAAAACAACCCACTGGTATTCAGCTGCATGGCATAAGTTTCTAAAGTTACAATGGTAAACTGGATTTCAAGACCCAGAATGGATAACATACAAAGTTTTAAAGTAAACTCAGGTTGCAAACAGAAGTAAACATGTTCTAAATATTTAAATATATCTTTTTAAGATTTTTTTTTTTATGCCTTTAATCTGGCAGTAAGTCCACTCATAGCAGCTCTGTGTGTCTGTGATTTGTTGCTCTATCTGCCAAATCAGGAGGTTGAGTGTCTTGGCTATCAAAAGGTAGAAGTAGGTGTCTTCATGTTCTTTGGCGTTCTTACAGGCTGCTTGTAACTCGCTTTGCTGTTGGTGATGTTTGGATTCTTCTGGGGTGGCTAATGAGCTGTAATGCGATATGGCAATGTTTCTGTACCTGTCTCTTGCTTTTCAGGTGTGTGCTTTTCATTTTGGGCTTAATTTTGTTATGTAGTATTGTGTCCCTCTTTTTCCCCCTTCTCCCCACATGTTCAGAAATCACATCAGCATTTTACCTACATTTGTTTGCAGTCGCACTTGGCTTATTTGGCTGATATATCTGCTCTTGCTGACAAATGGGTTGATATTTAATTGGAAATTGGGTCACACGAATTTGAATTTGATTTATCCCCATTCCCTTCCCCTCCCTCCCCACCCAGTATTTCCATAATAGTTGCAGCCATCATTGCAACCTATTTCAAACTTTATGAATTTTTCTGATCCACAACTCTGCATTCTTGGCCTGACCTTATTTTTTTTGTGAAATGTTAAAAGTTGTTTAAACTATTGTGATGGTTAAGCCCCCATGCTGAGAATGGTGGTGTAATTTGATCGGACTTAATTGTCTGACCCTTTTTCTGTTTGCCAGAAGCCATTGGTGTTTGTAATTCAGCAAATATACTGTTATGAAGAGATTAAAAATAACTTTCATTTAAAAATCAGTCTGTTAGGAATATTTACTTGATTGTGAATTACAGCTGTATGTAGCTGCTATATATAAAGCAGTTCTTCATTTCTGTATTGATGTAAAGCTAGCTTCATTGAGTCTGGCTTACTCATGAAATGCTTTCATCCTTTACTTCTGTCTTACAAAGGGTACTTAAGTTTAATATTTACATAAATGATTATGTAAGTTTTAGGGGTGAAATTCAGGTGGTTTAGTTGCAATTACTTTTTATTCATCATGAGCTACAACTAGTACTGTTCAAATCATAGTTGCAGTTGAACAGGAAAAAATGCCTTTCTGAACAATATCTTTGTGTTCTTTTTTCCTCTTGACTAGCTAAGTTTGTTTACTATTTAGAAATATACTGGAATCCTTAGGTAGATTCTAATTTTGAATTAATTCTCAGGGTGACAGTCCATGTCACTTTGCTTTCATTGGTACAGACATGCTCTAATTAGCTGTTTTTTATTCAAATTACTGAATTTGGATTTATTATCCTTTTAATAAATTTTTCTGTAATATACTAATAACCTGTCTTAAATTCAGTAGGAGCTCTTTTTCCGTGGAGTGCTTGCATTTCAGTCATGAGTGTCACAGTACAGCATTGCTGAATAAAATTTAGAGTATCAAAAATATATGAAGTGGATTTTAATCATAGGAATGAAAGAAAAGTCAATGGAAACCAAATATGAACACTTTTGCATTCCTGGACTGTAGTTATTTATAATAAGGGTGTGAAATGCATAGTGAGTTGCTGCATTTGATTAACTGTCGGATGGAAAAGCTCAGGATGCACAACTCCTAACTGTATTCTGTTTGAAACACAAGGACTAGCACACTATGTTGCGCTTTGCAGGGAAAATGGTGGTCTGAATACAGACTTCTATTTTTAAGTTCTTGATAGTTAATAGGGAGCTAGCTCAAACTTTCTTCCAGGTCTGTTCAGTTGGAATGCTTTGCCACAACAGTAGCATCATTAAGCCTATCAAATGTAATTAAAGCTAAAACATAAACTAAGTAAATTTCCTAGCAGATTACGTTGCATTAAAAATATGGAATATGTGAAGTTTGTTTCAGTGCTGAATTTGGCATGTAAGTGGATGGAAATCCAGAGAAGCTTTTGTGTTAGTTCTCAAATATCAGGGAACAGCACAGTTAGTTCAACCTCTGATGTTTGGAATTGCATTGTTACGAATTTGAAGCTTTTACATTTCCAGGGGCTGGTTTTCTGTTTTTTTGTTTTGTTTTTCTTTTTGTTTACACACAGTTATTTTATGAGGAGACTTTCTTCATATTTAATATCTGTAATAAAATACAGTGCATTAGAGGAGATACTTTTGTCCTTATTTTAAGCTGTTAATGAGGACCCTTTGTAGACAGGAATGTGGTCAGCCTTTTGGTATGTAGTAGGGCTGACACAAGATGTTATAACACCTAGGTTTACTATAGCTCCATATTCTTTTTAGCTCGCTGAGGTTTTAACCAGTCAACAAATCTTACTTTGAAGCAAATGGAATAACTATATTTTGCATTGTTAGAGCCTTTCTTTATGAAACAATTTCATTTTAAAGATAGAATCTGGCTGAAGTCATCTTTCCTTTTACTGAGGACCAAAAGGCAGATGATACTCCTGCTCTTGGCTTTAGTTTATCTTAGAGGCTGTTTGTGATAGGGACATGTTATTGTGCATGGTAAGTAGAGAAATTCCTATCTGAAAGCTGTGGGATACGGAGGATTTCTTTCTGTGTACAACTTCTCTCACCGGTCCAGTTTCAGACTTACAGGTTTGAAGCTCTATGTTTGCTCTAAAACTTTTTGAAACTTGATAACCACATGGTCACTAATAAAGTGCTCACGAACGATCTCTAAAACTGGAGGATGAGGGGAAGAGCTGATCTGGATTTATGAAACTCAGACATAACAGCATTATTTTAAGAGGGTGGGTTCCCCTTTGTAAGGTCCTTTGCTTTATCTACTGAAAATCAGTAAAGCTTAATGTATGGTGCTGGAAAAATACAGCTTCATTTTCCCTCTCCCTGTTCAATGAAGACCGTTCCTGCTCCACCCTAACCTGTATCACAGTATATTTTAAAACTTTTACTCTGAGCAGCTTTGACGTGGGCTGTAAGGGATGGTTTTGATCCTCTAGCTCTTGTGCCCTTGTAAAAGGGTGCTATTCAAATGTGCATTGAAGCTGTACTTGGGATGAGCCAGGATGAGTTTTGTTTGCTCAGGGAGCTCCAAATATCTCGTGGGACATGTTAGTCTAAATTGAAGAAGGAAGTAAAAGCTAAATTAGGCAGGCATTCCCAACATTTCTATTAATAGCATGGAGGATTTTAGCTGTTCCTTTACTTGACTGCCTTCCTTCATGGGAGAGCTGCACACTTACAGTACAGGAGTGTCAGCTGAAACAGTTTTGTGAAGATACCTGTGTTTTGATGAGGGCGGGAGACGTGGTTTTTTTAAATTTTTCTTTTTTCTTTGAGCTCCACTGCTCTGTTTTATCCAGTTTGCTAGCAGTTCATGTCAAAATCTGATCCTGTATTGGCCAAAAGGAAAGGTATGAAAGTGGCTGTTGGTGACAAATCTCCTTTAATGAGTTCACCTACTTTAAGTGCAAAATGTGAAATAGATGGTATGGAATTAATGGAGCTTGCATTAAAATGGCTGCAAGAAGTACTCTAGATCCAGGTATCTTGAATTTTAGTTGCTTAAAAAAAATTGGTAATTTAGAAAGTAGTGGCACTTTTTTTTTAACAAAAATTACTAGAATTTTGCATGTCACCAAAATATGTTAGCATGGAAGGAGCAGCTTCATGGGTTTTGTTATGCTTCTTTCTCCTATTCCTGCTGGGAAAAATGAAGATTAGTCCCACTTTGGGGTAGACAGAAGTCATATAGAGATGGCTGGTATGTAGATGGCCTTTCACATGAAGAAATCACTTGTGAGATTTAGGGGAAAGAGGAAGGAATAGAAGGAAAGCAACACAATTTCACAACTTCATGTCTAGAATTAATTTCAGACTTTATACTGTCATCTCAGTCCCCATGCTTTTTTATGAAGCCGACTATTTTTCTTTCAGTTTTTCAGCACAGAGAAAGAAAAATCTCAGATGCATTCTGCAAAACTGTCTATTCAGACTGTTTTGTGTAACATCAGGGAGTACAAAACTTAACCTGTTTGATCTGAGATACTAGTCCAAGTGTGTAAACCTGTGCTGTCTTGTGTAATTTTTCTGCCGGTCACTTTGTAGGAGAAGGGTTGGTGTTCGATTTTCATTGAATGATAAATATTTGAAGTTTGAGGATTTGCTGCTTTGCACATTCAGATCATTTGCCAGGATTTTTTTTGTTCTTTAAGAAAATACACTGTATGATAGGCAAATAATTTAAATTGCTTTCCTCCTTAGTCTGTTAACTGAGATTTGGTAAGGAAAGCTTTGAAGCAAGCTTTGGTCAAATGTTTTCATTGCCCCTGCATTGTCAGTGGAGAGAGAACTCTTATGGTAAAATCTTGAGGGTTACCAGTTTGGGGTTGACCAGCTTCTTTTATAGAAACTGCAGAGGAAAAGAAAAAAAATGTATTCCTCAGCAAAACTTGGTCATGAAATCTGTGTTTTGTTTTGTTGCTTATTAGCAGCGTGATTTTCTTGACTTTGCCTTATTTTCCCCACTTTCCCCTTTTTCCACTTTTGTTAGGCTACTTCTTATGTCATGTTTTGTAAGCTCTTAAATCAGAGCTACAGTTTTCATTAAGACCTGTTAAGCTCTGTTTAGTCAGCTAAACCAGCAAGTGATTATCTGACAGGGCACTGCTGTGGGTATTTCCTGAGAGATCAACAGAAAAGTAAGATACACAGATTTTCCACACAGAATAGGAAACATTGCGTAGCTGGATTGTAGCATGATGTGTGTAAAGTTTATTCCTAGTGAGAATCTGGGCTGAAACCTACTCTCTGAGGAGTTTTGCTCCAATAGGTGAGCATTGTGCTATTTATAAGGAAAAGCATATAGCACTGTCTTGTAATAAATAGTACTAATAAAAAAAAAATCTAAATAGTTTGTACTCCCTTCTGTTTCTTATATGCCAGAAAATGTACCACTTTCAGTAAGTTTATGTACTAGGCTTTTGATAAGTCCTATATTAAAATGAATCCAAATTACTTAAAGTCATTTCTGCATCTTTATGATGTTGGGAGAGCATGATTTAATAATCATACCATTTTAGGATATGACTTCTTTGGTGTTAGGTGTGAAAGTTTCCCAGATTTTTCCCTTTATCAGGTTAAACTCTCAATTTTGCTACTCTGTGTAAGTATATGAAAAGCAAGTAAATGTGGGGTGTTGGTTTTTTAACCAATATACTGCAGGGGCAAAAGGACCTGTAATATATGCTGTTGCACCATTAGAATCTCTTGACAGTACAGCTTATTTTATACAACAAACTAGCATGAACTCTTGGCAAAAGAAGGCATATTTCCACAGAATGATATGTCTGGGTTGGGTTTTTTTTGTCACTAATTAACCAAACAGCCCTTTACTGTAGATGAAGCTGTAGAGGATGGTATCTGCCAAGAAATATGTCCTACCATGCACTTAAGTATTTTTACAATGCACAGCTTTAATTACATTGAATTTATTGTGCTATATAATTTCCGGTTTGCTGAGGACACTGGTACACTTAGTGCACTGAAGGTATTACATAGTCTGGGAGGTTGCATAGTAGATGATGTGTTTTGGCATGATTGCTTTCCAGAAACTGGAAAGAGAAGGTCATAGTCTGACCAAAAAACTTTGCTGTACGGAGGTGGATGTAAACATCTTCATCTGCAGTTTCAGCACTGATGGAGGTAGGCAAATAGAGAGGTGTAACTCCTTTAACTCAAATACATGTTTCCTGACAGCTCCCAAAGGCGTTCAGGAAAAATGTGCCATTCTTGCTCTGAATTAGATTCTGCTTAGATGGAAATCTAATTTCCAAAGTCTTATTTTAAATGGGAGAGAATAACAGATATTCCAGACAACTTTGCTAGAGTGAGTAAGACTTTTGAGCTAGTGAAATGAGACAAGTATTGAAGTAGGAAAACCTCAGATCAGACGGCTTTGGTTATTTCTTATCACTGGTTTTGTCTATTAAACTGTCTAATAAGATGCAGCACTGCCATTCAAAGGGAAAAAAGTGAATTACGTGTGTGTGATTAGTTCTGAAATAGCAAAGATCAGGATAATTTTTTGGCTTGAAAATCTGTTCAGTGAGATGTGATGGCAGGAGGTCAGGCTGGTGTTAATGCTCGATGGTGGTTTCAGTTTCACCATGCTGTAGAATTATGGTACACCACTACTACAAAATTATTTTCTGATGCGTCTTTTAGAAAAAAGTGATGTGGAAGTTTAACATCTAAGAAACACCTAAATTACACTTGTGTGAATACTTTGTGTAGTTAGAAAATACATATATTTAGATTTAGAAACTGTGCTAGAGGTGTTTATGGACAAAATGTGCTATGTGTGAAGTCAGGCGTGTTTTCTCTGTTTTTCTGTAATGCAGGATTAAGGAAGTCGTAGATGTTGGAAGGCAGCATTGACATTTTGGCTGCCTTTGGGTATGCTTTTTAACAGGTTTGATCTGAATCCCATATGGACCAGGTGAGCTCATGGACTGGAAGCTTTGAAGACAGGCCATTTAGCTTTATCACAAATGGTGGCACCAAGAACTGTGGGACTTACTCCCACAAATTGAGATCAAGAGTTCTTTGCAGGATTGAGGAGGGTTAGATACTGAAGTGAACCCTAGTTATATTAAAGGCCCACCTTCTTGAAAAAATAAGTTGTCTTGCTGCAAAGCAACTATAAAGTTGTGCTCGTTGAGGATTTTTTTGTTCTGCAGTGTCTGCTGTTGATAAAATGGTTTCTCTCTTCCAGTAGGCTGGGCTACAATAATGTTACTGTACCACTGCTAGCAACCTGCCAGGTAAGGGCATATTGTTAGTACTTTGCATGAGTCTAGGAGGTATTTGAGAGCAGTCTGCAAGGATTGGTTGCTTACTATTGGCAGTACAACAGCGGCTTGTCCATGTATTCCACAAGTCTTGTTTTTAACACATGTCCATTAGCACAACCTTTTATTGTATGGAGGTGTAATAGCTATGGAGTATTTACAAAATAAGTTCCTTTGGAGCAGAAGGAAAGGGCTGTAAGTGCATACTATAACCAAAAAATTACAGTATGCAAAGGCAGATGGCTTGGGCACTATTCTTGTCGGAGAGGAAGATAGAGAACAGCATGATAACATTATCAATGTGTACGTGGTGATGAAGAGACCTGAGGGTTAATATCTTTGGCATCACATACTGATCTCTCTCAGCTATCTATAAACGTGTTGTGTGCCTTCTCTATGCACCTTAAGGTAAAAATCATAGGATAAACTCGCATGTGTGCAGACTGTTTGCTTGAAGTAGCTTCATGTTTGCAGTAGGAGATAAAAGTAGTGTTAAAGCTATATAATTTTCAAAGTAATTAGTCTTCATCAAAATAGAAATGTTCTATCTAATGCAATTCATTGTGCTTCCATCCATCCACTTGTATGACTCGTTTCACCATGCTGTAGAATTATGGTACACCACTACTACAAAATTATTTTCTGATGCGTCTTTTAGAAAAAAGTGATGTGGAAGTTTAACATCTAAGAAACACCTAAATTACACTTGTGTGAATACTTTGTGTAGTTAGAAAATACATATATTTAGATTTAGAAACTGTGCTAGAGGTGTTTATGGACAAAATGTGCTATGTGTGAAGTCAGGCGTGTTTTCTCTGTTTTTCTGTAATGCAGGATTAAGGAAGTCGTAGATGTTGGAAGGCAGCATTGACACTTTGGCTGCCTTTGGGTATGCTTTTTAACAGGTTTGATCTGAATCCCATATGGACCAGGTGAGCTCATGGACTGGAAGCTTTGAAGACAGGCCATTTAGCTTTATCACAAATGGTGGCACCAAGAACTGTGGGACTTACTCCCACAAATTGAGATCAAGAGTTCTTTGCAGGATTGAGGAGGGTTAGATACTGAAGTGAACCCTAGTTATATTAAAGGCCCACCTTCTTGAAAAAATAAGTTGTCTTGCTGCAAAGCAACTATAAAGTTGTGCTCGTTGAGGATTTTTTTGTTCTGCAGTGTCTGCTGTTGATAAAATGGTTTCTCTCTTCCAGTAGGCTGGGCTACAATAATGTTACTGTACCACTGCTAGCAACCTGCCAGGTAAGGGCATATTGTTAGTACTTTGCATGAGTCTAGGAGGTATTTGAGAGCAGTCTGCAAGGATTGGTTGCTTACTATTGGCAGTACAACAGCGGCTTGTCCATGTATTCCACAAGTCTTGTTTTTAACACATGTCCATTAGCACAACCTTTTATTGTATGGAGGTGTAATAGCTATGGAGTATTTACAAAATAAGTTCCTTTGGAGCAGAAGGAAAGGGCTGTAAGTGCATACTATAACCAAAAAATTACAGTATGCAAAGGCAGATGGCTTGGGCACTATTCTTGTCGGAGAGGAAGATAGAGAACAGCATGATAACATTATCAATGTGTACGTGGTGATGAAGAGACCTGAGGGTTAATATCTTTGGCATCACATACTGATCTCTCTCAGCTATCTATAAACGTGTTGTGTGCCTTCTCTATGCACCTTAAGGTAAAAATCATAGGATAAACTCGCATGTGTGCAGACTGTTTGCTTGAAGTAGCTTCATGTTTGCAGTAGGAGATAAAAGTAGTGTTAAAGCTATATAATTTTCAAAGTAATTAGTCTTCATCAAAATAGAAATGTTCTATCTAATGCAATTCATTGTGCTTCCATCCATCCACTGTGTATGACTCTCCATGCTATAAATATTATATTGGATACTTAAATATTTATTATAATATTTAATATAGTAATTTAATATTATACTTTAAAATAGTAAACTTAAATATTTATTTCAATATTGAATCAGATGGCCGTCATTCAAAATCAAAGCCTGCCCAGCCACCTGTCCTAATGTGTTCTCAAACAGCGCTGCTCATACAGAGCCCTTAAGGTATGTACCTGCCTTCTAGCTCATCAGAACCTAAAGAAGTAGATGCATCCTCAAGTGTTTACATTTACATGCTCTGAAAATACTGACCTAATGTTGAACAAATAACTATTCATAACTTTATTCATGAATGCATTGAAACTAGCATATGATCACTGGAAAAGAATACGTGTTTTTCCCTGGTTTAAATAGGCCAATGGGTTAAATACTCAGATTGAATGTACTGCTTATGCAAGAATTGTCATGTTAGTTGGCCGATAGAGGCATTTTTCATCTTGTAATAAAGAATCACCTTTAGAATATGATTCATAGGCTCATTATTAAGCATGTTTGTAAAGATAGGATCAAGGCTCTACGTGTACAGATACTTTTCAATGGGAATAATGTGTTAGTGTATGTGTGGGAGCTAATACTTATTTTGGACTAGATTTCATTATAAAATACTTTTAAAAGGTACTGTGGGAATTGAATGTAGAGCAGAAGCGCTCAGGAGTTCTAGCATGTCTTGCATAATTCTCAGCCTTAGGGTGCTGCAGCAGTAGTTGATTTGTTGTCTTGTTTAGAGGAAGAACTTAAGGTCTTTTCTTAAGAGTAATGCAATATAGATAAAACTTGGAACTTTGCAAGGATAATGCTTTAGCAGAAGAAAAATACTTGGACATCTGAAAAGCTGTCATAAGAAGTGTTACTGAAATTAGAGGGGGAGAAAAATCTTACCTGTATAAGTAACCTTATACATCCATCTCTTCTTTATATGAAATACATGCAATTAGAAGTTCACAAACATTTTGGAAATCACAAACAATGTATACATGGTGCTCAGGAAGAAAACTTTGACAGCAGTGTTTGGCAGAAAATTTTTGATCTCTGATCTGGATCGTTCATGCTGATAAGTCCCTCCCCTAGTTTAAATTTGTTAAACTTGGTATACGTGTTTCAGTTAAATAATAGTGTTGCATGTGGGAGATTGTAACTGATGAATTGAATCACTGATGGTTATTCATCTAAAGAATTTTTTGCCAGTATGCCACATCCACTCCAGAGGTACATTAACCTTTAATTTCATAATAATTAACTTAAAAACATGCCTGTCTAAAAGGGGAGAAAATGATACTGAGATGGCTCAAACATTAACAGGCCTTTTTTCTTTAAGCTTCACAAGAGATAATTGTGACTAGATATTTAGTACAGTTATTATTTACAAGAGGAAAGGAATGCTTCCCCCCCCAAAAAAAAAAAAAAAGAAAAAGAAAACAACCTACGCTAAGGAATATCTACTTACATTGGTTGAATTCAAATTGGCAGGACTGGGTAAGCATCATCTGAAATGAAATTTCTGACTCTAGCTTAAATAATCTCTTAAATTTTTGGTGGCTGTCTCTAAGAAAATGTGAATACTGAAGAACAGACAAAAAGGAATCGTAGGGTGAGGACCTGGAAAATTAATCTCTAGAAAGACAATTAATATCTTTTAAATACTTTTGTATTGATTAATATTTTAAGATTTTAACAAAGATAGTTCTCTCCTGTTACAACAACTGATCTTGATGGGTACAGGTAACAAGCATGTTTTTTGCTGTGTTTTTTCTGCATGACTCTAGCGCATGGGAGAACTGCTTCAATACAGGCTGCTTACATCACTGCCATCAAATTGGAGGATATTTAAAGTGGAGAGTATGTCTGTATCTGGTTCTAATGATGCTTTTTATTAATAACTGGTATGTTGAATACACCATGTGTTAACAGAGAATAGCATTGTGCTGGGAATGTTTGCAGCTGCTCTTCAGACTAAGATTAGAAGACAAAGTTACACTGATAAATTGGAGTAGTACCCATGAATGCTTGCAAGTGCAAAGTTCTAAATGGGTAAGGAAGGTGTCAAAGTTGAGTATAAAAGGATTATCTGAAAGTGCGGGAGCACTACAAGAGGCTTTAACTCATTTCATTTTCATTATAAACCACCAATGTGAGGCTGCAGGAAAGATGGGCATCCTTCCGTACATCTATAGGAGAACGTATGGTGAGACAAAGTTGTCTCTATTATATTTGGTGCTGGGGAGCTTCAAGTATCCACTTGCGGCACTATATTAAAAAAAACCCCAAAATATTAGTGAAACTGTAGAGAATCCAGAGGACATCAGCTGAATTAAGAAGACTGGAAAGTTAGGAAACATTGAAAGAAAAATACTTATTAAGAAAGTAGATAACAGAGGAATAGTGTTTTTTCCATTGTGTTGATGGCTTTTATGCAGAGGGCGGATATTCTGTCTCCACTGAGAAGGACAAGAGGAAGTTCCTTTTTTCATCTGCACCAGAACATCAGGCTTTTGGGATATAAGATAGGCCTAAGGAAACTTGGAATTATGGACATATGGAGTAACCACTGAAGGCCAAGGCAGACATCTTTGGAGAACAGTGGATGACTAGTTGGACAGTTGTGTAATATAATAGCTCATTGTTGCTGAAAGTGGGAGGACTTGTCCACTTCCGTTTTTCCTCTTCTTATTCTTACTTTTGCATGTCATCATCTCCTGTTCTGTAGTGGCTTTTGCCAGTTCTGGTCTTTTGTGAGCCATGTTTTATCTTGTAGGACAATGGAAAAACTATGCAGGGTTGTGTGTCCCCATGTGTCATCCCCTGTCATCCCACCCACCACCACTTAAATTAGTTTTTTTTTTTCTTTTCTGAGAATTTAATATGGTTTGGAGAGAAGTACCCCAGTGCTGGCATAACATAAGCAATGGAAGTGTGTGGCCGTTAGCAGGTAGAGACAGGAATGGGACCACCCTGTTTCATGGCAGTGAGCTGTCATGAAAATATATCCTATGGGTAATTATGTCTAAGATGAAGCAGGGGAATTACATGTTAACTGAGGTCCTTTCCAAACTTTATTGATTTCTGTGATTTGATAGTGATTGAGATGTGATAGGCTGAACCTAAGTTATGAGGGGCTTTGAAAATAAAGTAGCTGGTGTTTGAAATAATATAAAGGGTATTTAGTTGAGGAAGTCAGAAGGAAAGTGTAATTTAAGGCTCGCTCGTGCTTCCCCATTGATGATTCTCCTAGACTAACTGTTCATGTAACCATCCTGACCTGTTCTCATGAATTTGTGTTGGTCTAAAAAACTAACTTACATGATGTGTTAAACTTGCATCAAGATCTAGGTGAATTAAGCTATGGTTTGTATTCAACTTGAAGAGTAGAAATGTTGGGGGAATGAAGGAGTGAGTTAGCTTGTAGCAGTAGCCACATAAGCTAGATCCATTAGCTCCAAGTCTGTTCAGTTGTGAGCTTGATAGCCTTTTCCTTATATAAAAAGGGAGAAGAAGAGTCATAAAACTGAACAAAACTAGTTGTCACTGATACTGGTTCCACAACTGGATGTCTTAGAGAACTCACTCCTCAGAGGGATCCAGGCTCCAACAACCTATACGTTTAGTCAAGACTCTTCAGTAGCTGAGTGGAGCTTAGCAAACCTAGTTGGTCTAAATGGACCTGTTTCAGATGTGGGATTAGAGTAGATGACCTCCAGAGGTTCTGCCCAACATGAATTATTTTATAACTCAGTGATCCTAAGTGTAACTTGGGAGTTATAAGATATGAATTCAAATCTAGACAGCTAGAGAAGGGAATTGAACTTGAGTCTTAGCAGAGTAGACACCTATATGGGTTTGTGGGTTTTTTTGTTTTGTTTCAGCTGTTGGGTTAAGTGGAGGCACCAAAATTTTCCTCACTGCACATGATTTTCAACAGTGTAATAAAATGAAAGTGTTCCAACTTTGAATATTCTGTCTTGTGGAGAAACTGCTCCCCTGGGCGGGGGGGGGGGACACGACACGGAAATCGTGTATCAATAGCTTTTTAAATCTCAAGCGCTTTACTAAAATCCTTTTGTATGGCCATAGGTGAAAGGGGAAAAGATTGATCATAAGCAAATGCACACTCTTGAGTAGAATTGTTTTAAGTGTAGACACTGTCCCATATTCCACCATTAATGATTGACCACAGGTGTTCCCTTGTGCAAGTGGAATGTCAGTCACTAGCGTGTTATCTCTTCAGTTTGAAAGCTAATCAATATGCTAAATGGATTGTGTTCTATTGAATTCTTCTATGTGGACGTAATTTCATAAGAATAATTACTCAACTCATTCAAGAAATGTGTATTTCCTTTTATATTTAAAAAAGAAATGGCTTTGCTATGTGTTTTGGCTTCAGTTACAAATTTACTAATTAGGTAAGCTTGATCTGATGCATACTTGGCTTATACTTTGGATCCATCAATATATATTTAAATTCTAATAATAATTTTTGGCTTTCATCCTGTTAAGAAAAGATGAAGTGTTAAGGCAAATGAGAGCTTCCTGACAACTTCACAAACTTCACTTCTCCTGGCATGCTGAACTTCTGGTAGTTTGTATTTTAGAGTATTTAGATTCTGACTATTCTGGAAGAGTAGGGTATTAAAAATTTTTCATGAAAGTTTTAATTTGTGTGTGATTATGTATGTATCCCTCTTATCACAGTAACTTTCTGGTCTGGGCATTGAGTTTATCTGAAATAAAGCAGCATATGCTATCTGAAAAGTGTGTAATCTATTCGGAATGACCTTTAAGCTTTGACAATACCTTGTGGTAGGGCAGAGATACGTAACATGCACATCTGCCCAAAGGTAATGATACAAAGAAATTAGCTATTTGCTTAATTTAATAGGGTGGTACTTTAATAATCTTAAAAAAAATCATCAAAGAGCTATTCATATATAGGACTTGTTATTGGGCATAGCTGTGTAAATGTGTATTTGTGGAAGATCACAGAATAAATTAGAGACTCCTGTTGGACCTGGAGCTAAGTATGTGCATGTTCTGAATATATAAGCTCAGGCTGTTAATGTGGTTTACTTGATTAATCATCCATAGTGTCTTTTGTATGTTGATTTTATGTTGGCTTGGGAGAAATCAAATATTTGTTTAATATGGTGAAGGTATACATGCCTGCCTTTAATCATGCCTTGTACTTCCAGTGTTTGTTAGGTTCTGAAGTTAAAATATACACTAAGGCAAATTTTTACCCCTTGTGTTGTTCAGGCGGCCATTTCCTTATTGAATCTTGCACTAAGTTGCAGTGCTGCATTTGTGACACCAATTTCTGTGACCATGGGTGGATGTCAAACACAGGCCTGACTCCTGTAAGAAGCTGTTTTGGGGGACACTGAGTTTTTATAACAGTAGTACCTCTAGCAGGGATCAAAAGAAAACATGCTATCTAAGCAAAGCCACTCATACATAGAATAGCTTCAGTGTGAAAACTGGATCCTTGAAACAGTAGCAGTAGTAACTGATCTGCTTGTCTTCTGGAGCTCTTCTTTTTGAGCTCTGTTTTTTAATATCTTTTTAAAAATAAATAAATTGGGCTAATGCTTACAATGCAAACTTCTTGAGTTTCTGGCAAGACCTGTGACTTATTTTATTTTCTAGCTGTAGTTAGTCTTAATATTGTATATGAGCTGCTTCCCAGATTGCAGTACTTGTTTCCTAATCATTTTCCAGTCAACTTCATAAAACTGCAATATCCACAAACGTGTGTGAATGAAGAGCAAAGTGCTCTTATTCTGAAGATTTTTTTGGTTCTGTTTTAGACTAAATTTAGCCAATCTGGAAGAACTAGATATTACCATATTTTTCACTTCATTTTTTTTCATTGGCACTGGGGTAATGAGCTCCTTCGTTGTAACTGTTACTTGGAGATGGTGTTCCGTAGATCACTCATTCTGCTGTAGTTTCCCAACTTATGAGGGCAGTATGTAGTCTAGAATAATTTCTATTCCCAAGTAATTTCCACATTAAGTGGTTTTTTGCACCAGTTTGTCCTGGGCAAGGTCAGCTGCTGAATCTTGCACCAGAATCATCTTACGTTTTTAGTTGTTTTAGCAAACATGAATTCAGATTCAATGAGATGTAGAAAATGGGCAGGTGGCTTACTGGGCAAAGCAGTTCAGCATTTTCAAGCTTTTTGGTGTTCGACCAAAACTAATTATATGAGGGGTTAATTTCATCTGAATTTCATCTGTGTCTGAGGGAATATGTAAATAAAGAATTAACTAACTGGGATGTCACTTACCTTACTCTCCCTTTATGTTTTTGGTGGTTTTTTTTACTGAAGAATGTAATGTGTTTTAACTCTTGGCACTGTGTGTGCCTACTAATGTTGAGTGATCAGTAATTCAATTGCCTGCTTGCTGGATGGGTAGTCTCTCGCATTATAAAAAAAAGAAGTCAGCATGTTGGAGAATATAACCAATTATGCGCTCACTCTAGGTAGCATCTTTGGTATAATAGATGAAAAAGCAATAGTTGGCAAGATGGGAATCTGTCACAGTTGCTTGACCTATTTTGGAGTAACTAGAGGTGTGGGGCGCGCTTTCTGGCCTGGAAGATCTGGTTCTTGTAAATATTTTCAGGTTGATACTTATGAATAGAAACGTTGTTCAAAATGGGAGGTATAGCTAAACCATTGGAAATAATCAGTACATGAAGTACGTAATTCTGGCTTATGTTCAGTTTGCTATTCAAGTTACTGCAAATGATACAGTCTGAGTTAGCGAAGCCTATTTTCAAGCCAAATTTTTATAATCTTACTGCAAATGAATATGGGTAAGATTCTGGAAGGAAATTCATAAGAACATGTTCAGCTTGCTTGATGGTTCTTTTTGTGTGGGGAAGTAGACTGGTTTTTCATAACTTTGTCTTAGGAGGCTGCTAGTGCAGAATGAGGTTCTGCACAAGGAGTTAGGTCACAGGCACGTGTTGAAAGCGCACACGTTCTCTAGGATAATTTGTGGCAGATGCCTTTGTTACTATCTAGGCTGACTGCCCCATGTTTGCCGTGGGTCAAGAATCATATGAACACTTAGCATGGGTTGGCTAATCCACATCTATATGCCTAGTGTGGAGTAGATGCTGTACTTCAACACCTTAGCCTTGTAGTAGCTGCTTTGCGTAGAGGATCGCTTCTTGTTTCTTGGGTATGAATCTTCAGTCTTGCTGTACTTTTACTGTACTTTTCACCTTATACTTCTCTCACCTAATAACTATCAATTGTGTAAAGCAATGAAACATTTGGTTCTTTCCTGTAACGAAGGCTGAACAGTTGTGAAGACTGTAGATACCTTGACTGGGAGTGCGTATGTATTCTTCTTACCCAGAGCATTATACAGTATTTTACTGCACATTTTGTACTAGTTAACTTCAGCAGGATTAGGCAATACAATGCCTTTGGTATAGGAGCAGTTGCCAGTCTTCAGTGTTACTGAAATGTCTGTAGACCAGACCTTTGTTATGATTCCTTGCAAAATCTCTTTGTTGGAAAAAAACAGAACTGAATTATGTGAAAGTCATTTAGTGGTGAAAATTTTAACTGTTATAACAAAAATATGGTTTAGTTTCTTTTAGTTAAAAACAAACTAGAACTGTTTCCTAGGAAAATCTAGTTTTGACATCTCTGCTGAAATTTGGTGTATGATTTAGTGTAGGTAGGTAAATGGAGTTCTTCAAAACATAAGCCTTAACAATCACTTAAATAGGTCTAAGGTTTTGAAATCTTTAGGAATATACTCCTGTTGGAGTACACTACTCTTCTGGACTTTAACTTTGTAAGTCACTTCTCTGTTTTTGCTTGTCTCCATTTTCTCATTCTCTTTCCATAGACAGTACATAAAATTATAGATTACTTTAGGTTGGAAGGGACCTCAGAAGGTCCTTTAATCAACCCCCTGCTTAAACCATGTCAAACTTTAAAAGATCTGGTTGCTTACAGGCTCTAGACCTGTGAACTGTAAGAAACATCTGACTGAAGATAACGTTTATATTCCGCCTCCCTGCCTTTAGCCTTCTGTTCCGCAGATGGAATAAACCCACCTGCTTCAACCGCTTCTTGTGCATTGTGTGCTCTAAGCCCTGGCCATCCTGATGGCCTTTCTCCGGGCTGTCTCCAGCTACATCCGTGGATGTGACTGTGCATTCATTGCTGTCTAAGCTTCCCTCATACAACTCTCCCAGCCAGCTGCAAGCTTAACTTAAAATTCTTGTTGCTAACTGCTGCCTTCTTTGAAACAATGATCAATGTTTATTGTTTAGTATCTCTGTGCTCTGTGTCTTATGCTATGGAAGTTGTAGCAGCTTTTAGAGTTGGGAAGGTGGTTTGTACTTCCCAGGAGAGTGTCTTTTTCAGCTGTGAGGTGTTGTGGGCATTAATGCAGAAAGACAACAGAGTCAGTGACTTTCCTTTCTATAGTATTGGTGGGGGTAAGTATTCAATCCTTCTCCTTCTCTCCTATGACAAGAAGTTCAAAGATGAAAAGTCATCACGGTTTCACCAAGGCTTATCCCTTTTTGTTTGCTTGATATTTTGTTTGTTTGATTTTTGTTCTTTTCTAAGGTTAAAGCTATTCCCATTAGTGCCTTGCCCTTTGGTTATATACCTGCCTGTCGTATTGCTCATACCAAACCCAGTAACTAGCAGTTGTGCGATATGTTGCTTTGGGCACTTAGGTTTCAAAATATGTAGCTAATATTTTCATAGGTGGGTGTGAGACGGGTTGTGTAAAGTGTAGGATGTGAAAATAATTATATATTTGTTCCTCTCCCTTAATGAAGGGTGTCTGTGAGAATAGGATAAATAAGCAAGAACACTGTATGCGACAGTCTTCCTGAACAGGCAGTGCAGCAGTGTGGGATGCAGGGTACTGTCTTCTCTTCTGCTGTGTCTGTATTATGCTTCTTATGCTATGGTTAGCACAAAAACCGCTGATCTAATCTGGATTTAAATGTACAAATATTTCTTTATCTAATTAGCATTGCTCATGCAAATACTTTTCAAAGAAGCTTTTAGATAGATGTAACTTTTTTGAAACGTATATGATGTAGGCACTTTGGGGTATCAGGACATACATCAGATTATTAAGCATCTGTGTTGTTCAACCTGCATTTTGTAGAGAAAGAAACTTCATGTTTTGCTAAACTTAGTTTGTAGTAACTGGTATTGCAGTGACTCTTTCCCTTGTTTGCATTTGCAAATTTACTTCCTTCCATTCAAGGCTAGACTTGCCTGTGTACTTCTGTTCTTGCCTATGTTCTCTCCCAGTTAGCTACTAGTTCTCCTTCCTAATATGCCTGCCCTCTCTCCCCCCGCCCCCCAAGTTCATTCATATGCTTTTCACATAAACACTCATCAGTTCTGTGAGGAATGATTTTCTGCTGGGTTACAGAGCCTGTTTTCTTTTACACACCGCAACAGATACCAAAACATGATTTGAAAGTCCAGTGACGTTTTAGAAAACGTTTCTTCTGGCACAAAACATCACCTAGAATGGATATAACTTTTTAGTAATTTTAGATAGTGGATTTTCAAGTGGCACCTTTTTCTTTGTTACTGTTGACTAGTTGGCAAATGTTGCATTTAAGAATAGAAGTTCTCACTTTCTAATATGCATTTGCACCTCTTATGCCAAAATGTATGACTTGGCATCCTGTGATGCATATACCTTTGCATTTAATGTGCATTCCTGCCAGATAGCCTTGCACAAAACTGCTTGTGTTATTACTTAGGTGGGAAGACCTGAAGATCAAGAAGCTGCAGGGCTTGGTTTTAATGATCCAGTTCAGAGCATCTCTCTTGCTGAGTAATATCCTAGCATTGTCTTAACAGCCCCAAATCATCATCCAATAATAGATAACTGTGACTTAAAAATGAGGTCATGAATGCCTGTAGTCATCACAGTTTTACTTGTAGATAAAGGATGGCTAATCTCTCCATCTCATTACATTTTGAATGTGGAAATAATTTCCTGCTTGCTTCCTTTAATACTTAAACTTGTAAATAGCAGCTTTTTCAGTTCTGACCGTACTAATTCTGAGTTTGCAGTAGCCATGCTTACCCGCTTCTGCGGCTGAAGGAGGGTCCTGTCTTTCAGGAGTCCTTCTTGATGAATGATTCCTAGTTTACAGCTATGAACATAGAATGTTCATAGCAGGATATAAAACTGTCTTCAAAGGCTTAACGTTTCCCTTCAGATTAAACAGATGTTCCAGTTAGTCTTAGTAGCCCATAGACAGGCAGGCGTAGGGCTTACTCAAGGCTTGATCCTTTTTGAGCTATGGCCTTTGGCAGGCTGGCAGTTTGAGTGAAAATTACTGTTTTGGTTTTGGGGTGGTAATAGTAGTAAAATGTCATCAGTACTATGTTGCATTAAGTTTAAGCTTCATATTAAATGCTAGCAAGCTGTTATACCACATTTGGATGTTAATATGGTTGCTTCTGTTGTATTTGTCACTGTAGCATCATGATCTTAAGTCATCGCTTCCTTCATCGGCATTTGGAAATAAGTTACTGGATTATTACGTATTATTATATCAGTTATATTATGAGTATGGTTCCTCGTGGTTATACAGTTGTGACAGTAGCAAATCTAGAAGAAAGATAGGGTAACTTTTTTTAACAACTGTTTGAAGAGTCACTAGATCTTGTCTACTAGAAGTCCAGGTTGAACAAAAATTGGGTAGCTTTGTTTTAGCTAGCCAACCCCAGGTTTTGCTGTGCTCCTAACCATCTTTTCAGTTAATAACCCACTTTGTTGTAACTAAATTCATCTGTCAGCTTCTGGCATTGTAGCTAGAGGCTTATTTTTTCACTTAACATTTCCTGTGTCCTTTTGAAGATGTTGATTGCGTTGTATCAAAACTAAGCAGTATTTTAATGTTTTATTACTCACATTGAACCAATGTCTAGGAGGGTTTACTGGTCTATTAAGAGACCAGAAATCTGAGGTTTACAATTAATTCTAGTCATAATCTTCCAGTAAAACTTGATTAAATGGTAACATGTAAGAATTATTTTGCTATTAATGCTTTAGATGTTTGAAAGCTGGGAGTTGTTAGTCAGGTAGTGTAAGTCATTAGGGTACTTCTGTTCCAGGACCTTCTAAGGCAACTGCAAAACCAACTAAGGACCAGGAATCTTGGTAGTGAGCAGAGTGGAGTTTGTATTACGAGGTTCTGGTAGAGCAGTGCCATGGTGCTTTTTAAGAAATTATTTATTTTACTGGAAAGCCCCTCAGTTTTCATAGAAAATATTACTATATTAAAAGAGTGTACTGATTTTTTTGTATGTTATTGATCTTCCTTCACAGAACTCATAATAATAAAAATTTCTGTATTGCAGATTTAATCCAGTGCACAAATGAGATGAATGTGAACATCCCACAACTGGCAGACAGTTTGTTTGAAAGAACTACCAACAGTAGCTGGGTAGTGGTCTTCAAATCTCTCATCACAACCCATCACCTAATGGTGTATGGAAATGAGGTAATACAAAAAATAGTATGTCTGAGAACAGTTACAGCACTTCATTTCTATAAATGTCAGCTAAATGCTTCCACTAATTATCTTTGTAAGAAAATCTTTATTTTTACCTTTTTGTGTCTTAACTCTGCATGAACACAGGTCTCATTATGTGTTTGTCTACTTTGTTTGTACTTTAAAGTTTGTAATTCTAGAATGAAAAGTAAGTGTCCTCAATGCTGGAGGTACCTTTTTCTGTGGTGTTATTCTAATAATAAAAAACCAAACAGATGAAACCAACAGAAATTATCTTGAATGGAGTTCTGAAAGCTGAAAATGAAAGCATTTTTAGGTTCATGCTGTAGCTAATCCAGATGGTCTTTTCTGCCAGATAATTCGATTCTGAACGGATTTGTACCATCACCCCGTAACCTTTTGCAGTGAAGGCAAATGTGTGCCTGTGAGCTGGCTTTGAGCATCTAAATAACACCAAATACTGTAGAACAATTAAACAAAACCCCAATTTAAACAAAAAGGAATAAGCTTGTTTTGTTCCACAGCTTGAATTCCTATGGGGCCTTATTTTTTGAGATGCCAAGCCAAGCATAGCAGCAGCTTGAATTTTCTGCATTTAAAAAAACCCCCAAACTATACTTCGAAGGCTGCTTTAACATTCCTTTTTACTGCAAACAGTCAGTATAATGTAAGCTATGTGAATTTTGGAATTAAGAGGGATACCTTCAGAAAATTACAAGTAGAATTTTGTGGAGAGGACCAAAGCTTCTCATTTCACGTTGCATTCAGAGTTCTTATAGGTCGTGTAACTGCTTCCTCTGGCTGACTGGCTGTTTTGTGAAGGATTTTAAGTTTTAAAAAAAAAAAAAATATATAATGGTTTCTCTCGCAGGTCAGCTGCAGTGTATTTCTGGTCTTGGTGAAAAATCTATACTTTGAAGCTAAGTAAGCCACAAGAGGGCAAACTTCTCGTGTTGACTTTAAGCATTATCACTGGGATAACTGACACTTTCCAAAATAGACTCTACACTTCTGCTGTGCTTGCACTTTGAGTCATAATTTTTAAACTGATACCAATACACTTCATAGTAATTAAAGGTATTTCATGGGACTACTGTCTGAAATATTTTCCATTTTAAGAATAAAACTGCCAAACAAATTTTGCTTGCCAGATGTGTTACAGAAGTAATGAGGGCAAGATTGCTGCTCAAGATGAAACTTTTCACAGCTAGAAGTAGTACTTGAACAATGAACGTGAAAATTGAGTGCTTGTGAAAATGTCTAGAAGTTTATAGAGAATCTGTAAATCCCTTTGTAAAAAAACTGAGAAGTGTTTGGTCCTCCAGCTTTTGCTTAATTCATTTATAGCTAAGTACTGAGTGCTTTTACCCTTCTCCAGTCTTTATTTATATGTAACCTGTGTATTTATGCTAATGAAAATAATTCAGTAGTACATGTTACACTAATCACAACTATTTTTCCTCTGTCCAAATGTTATTACAAGTGAATGATTGGTTTATTTTTGTAGCAGCTCTCTATACAGTGGTTCACAAGACAAAATTATTTTTCCTACTGAATATGACCTGAAATGTGTCTTTACAAGATGAAAATAGCATCGTTCATTTTTGTGAAACATAATTCAGAATTATATGTAACTAATGAGATGTACTAAGTGTGATACTGTGTTAAAGTATTATATGGATTCTTATGTTTGTTTAACGTTTGATTTATAAGCCAACTAATCTTTGTATCACCTTATTTTCATATTTGAGCTAAGTACTATTAAAATTGTATGCTGAGCAAAGATGCCTTGGCTAATTGGTAAAATGAAATCAACTGTTATAAAATTGAAGTTAGTGAAACAATTGTGAGCATGTAAAATGAGAACGTATTTGGGGGGATTTTTTCAGAAGTTTCCAATTCCATATTCTGGCTTAAAATAAACAGTCTTTCAGTCAGAGGCCTTCATGCAGTATCTACATGATTTTGCTTTGTTCACAGATTTTTACATAAAAAATAATAACTAGCTTCATTTGAAAACTTAGCTGAGTTTTTGTAATAGTTTCCAGATTTGAAATCAGTCTTAAAGCATAAAAGCTGAATTTCATAAGCTGGATAAAAAGAGTTTCTAGTACTGTTACCTCAGTTCCAGCTCATTGGTAATATAGTAAAAGCATTCAAATTTTTCCTTTCATCTAGCGTTTTATCCAGTATCTGGCGTCCAGAAACACATTGTTTAATTTGAGCAATTTCCTAGACAAAAGTGGATTGCAAGGTAAGGTGTCTTTTTCATTAAAAGTTAGTAGTGTGCTGGGGGACAGTAAATACAACTTGGTAACTCTAATGGACTGTGTCATTTAAGAAGTAATTTCTGTCTGTTTTACCCCAGACTGCATTTCTTCATTTACAGTGCTATTGTGGCATGGCAGAAGCTGTCTGCTGGAGGAATTTGTTGTGTCTTTTAGGAAAGGCTTACTTATAAATGCTTCTAACTTTCTTAGCTAAACAGATCTGACTTAGTATTCCTCCTATTTCTGAAGAGATTTCTCCATTTGGAGAGGTATATTTTGATTAGTAAGTTAAATTTAAAAAAATGCATCATATGTACATCAGATGTAGCATGTCATAGAATCATAGAATCATTGAGGTTGGAAAAGACCTCTAAGATCATCGAGTCCAACCATCAACCCAACACCACCATGCCCACTAAACCATGTCCCTAAGTGCCTCATCTACACGTCTTTTAAATACCTCCAGGGATGGTGACTCAACCACTTCCCTGGGCAGCCTGTTCCAATGTTTCACCACTCTTTCAGTAAAGACATTTTTCCTCACGTCCAATCTAAACCTCCCCTGGCACAACTTGAGGCCATTTCCTCTTGTCCTATCACTTGTTACTTCGGAGAAGAGACCGACACCCACCTCACTACAACCTCCTTTCAGGTAGTTGTAGAGAGCAAAGTGAGAGTCAGTGAGACAAGTGTCTAAAAAAAAAAATAAATAAATTAACTTCTTGGGAGACTGTTTGAAGACCATTCCATCCATCTTTGAGACTAATTCTATGGGCAAATAAGTTTCTCTCTGGTTCAGATTTTTCAGCTGAAATACCCTTCCAAATTGTTATGCTGCAGTTCAGTGCAGTTCTGATCGTACATGTAGCTGTCATCTTTTTTTCTCCTGAGGTCATTTCTTACTTTCTGCATTGCTTTTTATATAGCTGGTTCTAATCTTTGCCACAGGTGTACTAAAAAAGGCACACAGAATGGTTGCCTGGGGACAGAAACCTGCTCAGTGATAACCGAGGGTCTACCAAATTGCCTCATTTTATTGTCTTAACTTCCATGGTCTCAGTATAGACTATGAACAAATCTTGGTCCATATCCTTGGACTGACAGTTATCAAAATGTTTCCTATTGCCACTGTCTTAACATAGAAAAATTTCTATCATGTCTTAACGTTTCCTTCAATGCCTCTTTCTGCTCAGTTGTAAATGAGAGAATGTGTTGTGGAGTTGATGCAAACGTCTTCGTGAATGCATCGTGTAATTTCTCTGGTAGTAATTTCTATCATAGTATGAGAGAACTTGCATGAAGATACTTTGTTTTGCCTTTGGAAGTTATTTCATTAGGAAGTGAAGTGTAAACTTCTACATAGTTCAGGTCTTCTAGATATTTGGAGTATTGTCTGTTTAATTTACATGGTGACTACAATGATGTACACAGCTCTTTGTAACAGATGAACTATACAAAATCAGGCAAAAATATAATGAAGCTGTCTTGCGTTAATATCTTGCACGTTATTTAGAGCAAGGTTCTTGATCTTTAATTGACTAGGTAAGTAATAAGCTTCTGAAACTTGTTTTTTAGGTTATGACATGTCAACGTTTATCAGACGATATAGTAGGTATCTGAATGAAAAGGCAGTTTCCTATAGACAAGTGGCTTTTGACTTCACAAAAGTAAAAAGAGGGTAAGGACTGTATTTTGTTTTGCTTATCTTGAGGTTTTGTCTTATGTCCTGTAATTCAAGTGGAAAATACCAATGTTGGCTCCAACTTAGTACAGACAGTAATGTCTGCTTTTGTCAGTTG
The DNA here is from genome assembly GCF_000699145.1 of Aptenodytes forsteri. Taxonomy (NCBI): domain Eukaryota; kingdom Metazoa; phylum Chordata; class Aves; order Sphenisciformes; family Spheniscidae; genus Aptenodytes; species Aptenodytes forsteri. The sequence goes on along the minus strand of NW_008795486.1, from coordinate 1,727,828 downwards.
GATAACTCCCATGACACACAAAGGCTCGACTGCCCAGTTATGTATATTGCAAAAATATTTTACTTCAGTTATTGTAACTTTACTTCTTTAAACATTAACAGTTTAATATAAAGAAGTGAAAAATGGTATGCATCAAAGTATATATCAAAAAAGTAGAAGTTTGGACAAATCTTCCACGATAGATCAGAGTTACTTTGTCTTGCATGTAGTATAGGGGACTATGCAATTTACTTGTGTTTCTAGCTCTGGAATGTTTAAATGACAGGTGTTTCATGAAACACCTTGCAGTCCTTTCTGGTATTTCTCTGTTCTTGTCCCAAAATGTATGACGTTTACTACCTTTGTAAAGGTAGTGCAATTCATACTTTTAACAGAACATTGTAGTAGATGCTACTCAGAAGAGTTTGTCTACATGAATTAAAATTTTCCCTGGAAAGTGAGCTCCTTTAAGAGAAATCAGTTGTTTGAGACTAGGTACCGGTTTACATGTAAAATAACGCAGTGCAGAGCACCAGTAGTTGGGTAAATTGCATGTTATAGTGAACGATGGAATTCATCTGGAGATCTCCTTCATTGGGAAGGCTGGAGAGGATGTACTGGTCACAGTTGAAAGTCTTTCCATCTTTGTCCATTACCTCTGTATGCAGTGCTTTTTAAAGTTTAAAAACATAATTTTAGTTTTACATTCAGGCATCCTTTATCATCCATACACAGGAAAATTTATCTTGATGCTTAAAAGTTAATTCTTAACTAACCCACAAAAATCTCAACCTAAAACTGTTGCAATAGTGGGCTGCCTAATGAAATCTTGCATTAGTGTTACAAAGCCATTTAAAATTGGCCCGAGAAGACTGTCCAAATCCCTTACACCTCCTTGCTAATACTGTACAGTCCATTTTGTTTTGAAATGTGATGGTAAAGTAAAAGGGGAATGCTTGGGCTCCTTTCACTGTTTCTGCCTTTAGATACGGTTGGAGTCCCAACAACGTAAAACACTTAGCCTTTTCTGCATATAGGATATGTATGTGGTCAGATGGCTGCAGATACACTAGAGACTTACACAATTCCTTTATAATCAGGTGTTTTAGGCCCAATGAGGTGAACTATTTAGCCCACAGCATGTGTCTGGAGGTCCTTCTGTGAGCCAGCAGGAATAACTGTTCTAGTGGCAGCAATCTACCTTTTCTACACCTCATTTTTTTTCTCAGGGGCTCTGCTCCCATGCCCTGCCACGTTAGGTTTATTGCAGTTGCTGTTTGTGGTTAGGAGGGAGTATATGGCACAAGTAGAAAGCTGGAAGCGGTGGGCTCCCCATTGCTTTCCAGCCTGGAGAACAGCCACAGCCTTTTCTGTGCAGATGCACTGTGGGATTTACACTTGCAGGAGACATTTGGTTTGCTGTGTGCATGCTGATGCAACTTGCAAGGCTGTCTGAGTGGTCTTACAGAAAGCAGTTGTTTCTTGCCACTGAGGTGATTTAATCTCTTCCTCAGTTGTTGCTTTTCTTGGATATTTTTAGTCGTAGTCTATTTAATCTGGACAACTAATAAACAACCAAATATTGGTAGTCAGCCATTAAAAGTAAGTTTCATGTAGTCTCTATAATCTTTCTGAAAAAGCTTGAAAAAGATATTGTCACATTTGTTTATTCTTTCTTACTGCTTTTAGTTGAAAAGAAAATCATCCAAACCGACACAGAATAATAATCAGTGACTGGAAAAAACATAGGTAAAAATTTGCTTCAGAAATAACCTTCAGAGCATTTTTTTGGTTACCTGATGCATCATACCTCTGCTATATTTCTGAGCACTATCAGTTTCATTTCCTCTGAATAAAAATTCATCTTGGATTTATATTTTGGCCAAATAAAAGTTGTTGCTTTTGTACCCTGCAGTTATTACAGCTGTATTGGCTAGACAGAGTTCCTAAACAACAGAATGCCTGCTTTGAATGGCAATGATTTAAATGTTTTCTCTGATGACCTATTTTATTGTCTACGTTATGTTTCTCACTAACAATTGCCTTCAAAATTCAGGTGAAGAACTTTCTTTTGTTTTGCACAACAGGGCTGACGGAGTGATGAGAACAATGAGCACAGAAAAACTCTTAAAAACTGTACCAATTATACAAAACCAAATGGATGCACTTCTTGACTTCAATGTAAGTTTAGCAGCGTGTACGTGTCTAACATACTACTGACTTTATTGTACAAACCTGCACAAGCTTGTAAAATAGGTCAAGATTAAAGGTCTTGAACTTGGTTCCATGTTATCTGCACAGTTTAAAGAGCACAAATCATTTTGTTCATTGATATACTCCCAAGAAACCAGAAAAAAGAAATATGATGCTCACTGGAGAGATTGCTTTGTACTAAATTAGTGTTGTTTATTGTGTACATTGTGTAAGAATTGTTTGTTTGTTTGAAAGTTGATTATTTCTGCCCTCTGTCTTTTAGTTATGTTAGTTAACACTAACATTAGTTAACAGAAATGTCTGCCAAAATGACTTGATTTAATTCTGTGCTGAGTGATCCTGTGTTGATTTGCTATGCTGCTACTTTCCATTAATAGACAGTGAGATGACTGGAAAGCATGCCTTGGGATAGAGTACTGGAATTCAACTAGAAGTTTTCTGATAAGGGATCAATTCAATTAAATTAACTATTTTCTGATCTTCTTAGGTCAATAGCAATGAACTTACAAATGGTGTAATTAATGCTGCCTTCATGCTCCTCTTCAAAGATGCCATTAGACTGTTCGCGGCGTATAACGAAGGGATTATTAACCTCTTGGGTAAATATAACTGCTTTCTGCAATGTTAAACTTTGGGGAGGGAGCTCAGTAAACAATCACAAAGAGCTGCTCTTTTTTGAGAAGTTGAAATAGTCTTACTGTAAACACCAAAATACTACTGTTATTTCCAAGTCAGATTTATTTCCAAGGTTTTTCTGTCCAATTGCATTTTCCATTGCATTGTGTACAGGGATGGGTAAATTTCTGAAAACAAAGCCAATTCACGTTTTTCTTCACTTAATTTCTTTCTTGCACTGCTTTGTTTTGTGGTTTGGTGGTGGGTTTTTTTTTTTGTCTCATTGAACTGCGTGGCAAACCAGAATCATGGTATTGATGAGTTTTTCTTTATGAAACAGGATCAGGTTTTGTTTCTTTTTAAGTGGAATAAGTTATGGTCAGCTACAAATTTGCAGTCACAGCATCTGTGATTGCTTGGCTATCAAAACTTGAACATTGGTTAGTTTTAATGACTGGTTGGTTTGTGTTTTTAGAGTATATCTTACGTTTTAAGGGGAACTACAAATTCAGGCTTCAGGCCCTTTCACTTGCACACGCTGGAGATACAGGGGAGCCTAAATTTGGAAAATAATTAAGTTGAAAGTAATCTGTTGATTTGCCTTGGTTTGGTTGTATTCTGTGATTGGATCAAGCTATCTGATTGCCGTTATTACCCAATGCTTGCAAAATGGAAAGCAAAATCCAGAATTAGTCAGTAAAGGACAGTCATGTTTCCAGTCTGAAGCTCCTGTCTACTTCTTTTCCCTCAGTAAGAAGAACTAGCATGCAGTTGCCTTCACTCATGTTTTGAGTGAAGCTTAATATAGAAACAGGCCTTGAAAGTGCTGTTTCAAGGAGAGTGGGACCCTCTCGCTTTTGGTTTTGTAGTCATTTGCATCTCGTTGTAGACCACACCATAACAAGAAGCATCAGTCTGGTAGAGAATACCAAAATCTTGCCTGATATGCGGCCACTGGATTAGAGTAGATGTTTGACTGTCACGTTGTAAAATTGCCTTCCCCCCTCCTCCTTCCC
>NW_008795486.1:1688220-1723976 GCF_000699145.1 Aptenodytes forsteri | reverse complement strand
TTAATATTTCTTTGGGTGACCTGTTCTTAAACTTGATTGTCCTCTTCAGGGTGGTTTTGCTTTTGTGAGACCTAGTACCTGCAAGGTAAGGTGTAATTGTGTGCGTGTGGTCATTAGCTCATGTTCAATGGAGCTTTTGTCATTTGGTGCAAGTTAGGCATAGTGACTTCTGCAGTTAACGTAATAAAACAGATCTGCAGGCATTTTCTGTTTGTCTTGTTTTATATGCTTTTACTTCGCATATCCTTTGCAGAATGCTTGATTTCTTATTTAATGTGAGTATTCTTACTGTTTATAGAAAAATACTTTGATATGAAAAAGAACCAGTGCAAAGAAGGCCTTGATATATATAAGAAGTTCCTCACTAGAATGACACGGATCTCAGAGTTCCTTAAAGTTGCAGAGGTAAACTTTAGTCAGCAGAGGTAAACTTTAGTCATTCAAACTTTGCCCTTTACTTGAAACAGCTTATAAAATGCTTATTTTATCATAAAGAAGATACTACTTTTTTCCAGGCTAACTGCAGTTCCATCAAGGGTCATCTTGTCAGTCTCTACCCTGGTGATTTGTTCATTTGAGAACTGTATTGAAAAACCTGACTACAAAATACTTACTGGTTTATCTTCTACTTAAGGAGGGTGTATAAATACACATTTTTTAATTTCCTTGGTTACATAGTAATTGTGAGCTTTCTTTGAAGAGCCTTGCTTTAAACAAATAAAGTAACTTCATGGTGATCTGCTGCTTTCTATGATTCTAGCTGTATTCTAGTTTGAAACCCACAATTCTGCCATAAGTTTTAGATGAAACAACAGCTTCACAAATAAGAAATTAAGACAAGTAGATGAACGTGTGATTTTCTTTTTTTAAAGATGTCTTGGCTATTGGTGTGTTTATAGAGGAAAAAGCTGTTATCTTGCAAAATGTTTTGTTTGTGGCTCTTTTAATTGTATTGATGCCCTAGTATTATGGAATTCCTCTCCTAACAAAAAAATAAGCCGTAAAGCTTGGCTCGCTGTCTGTCCTGACAGAATATCTCTATCAGAGATACTACCTTCAGCTATCTTCAGTTGATAACAATTGAAGTTGAGAGTATTAATCTTTCTATTGTGACAATATATATCCTGCTGCAGAACATCATAAGTTGATCTGCGTTTTACAAAACAGCTTCTTCACAAAACTTTGAAGGTGCTTTGTTTTAGCAAATATATGCTCTATATCAGTAGGGCTGAGAATTTACCACATAAATTGTGGGATAGGCAAGCTGCTCTAGCCTTAAAGTTCTGAAACACTTGATTCTTACTCTGTTTTTTTTTTCTAAGGTTGTATCTGTTAAAATATCTCTAACACACCTACTTCAAATGTGTATACATTTAACAGAAGAATTTATTATAACCAACCATTATAGAGTTCAGATTGTGGAGATTTAAAATGTATATGGACAGGTTTGTGCTTTTTACATGACTTCATCTTAATGTTGTTTGCTTTTTGAGCATCTTTGCCTTTAACAAAAGCAAACAGGTTCTAAAGCTCATTTGTTTTATTACAGCAAGTTGGAATTGACAGAGGAGACATACCAGATCTCTCACAGGTAGATAAACCTATTATGCGTTTGCCAGTGCATGTCTGTTTTGGGGTTGCATAATCAGAAAAACTTGGCATTATGGCATTCACTTATGCTTTCTCGCGTACATTGTCACCAAGTTATTTCCAAGTTTGTGATTAAATCCAACCTCTTGTCAGAGCCTGGCTTTTATATGCAGTGATCCTATTGTAAAATATTATAGATCATTTCTGTCATACTCTGAGTTTTAAGACAACCTTATTTCTATCATGCTTGAAGAGGCAATTTATCTGTGAGTTCACATAATGATATGATGAAGCTGTGGTTTTTAGCAAGCTTGCTTTTGCCTATATGCCCATGTAAATCATTGTGAAGGCTTGCAGAGTGTGCACATAGAAATTACTTTAGGTACAATTTCCTTCTTAGTGTCTCTTGAAATACTGACTGCTTCCAATTGTCTGCTTGCTGTTTCCTAGCTGTTAATTTTAACATCTCTTGACATATTTCAGTACTTACTGGTGAGTCATTATGACAGAGTAATGTAGTGAGGAGAGTACATCACCTGATACTTTAAGTAATTAAATACGTACAGGATGCCAAGATGCAGTCTAAGTATTCTGAGCTGTTGTACCAGTTGCCCTACAGTTGCATTCTCTGAAAGTTTTTTAACTACTAATTTGCTTTGCCTTAGATTCTTCAAATCTGTTCCCGAATGTCTCTTTTTGCAGGCACCGAGTAGCCTTCTTGATGCTTTGGAACAACATTTAGCTTCTCTAGAAGGGAAGAAAATCAAAGATTCCACAGCTGCAAGCAGGTGCTTATGCCCTCGTCCTTTTAAACAATTGTTGAATCGAATGTTGAATCCATTATTTTTTATTTCATTATAAACTAAGGTTTGTGTAGGCCATGTTGAAGACATTGTATTAGCGATGATAGAATAGCAAGTTATATTTTTTGCTGGGTACTTAAGGCAGCTTCTTCTAGGTCAACAGAACTAGAATCTAAGGAGCTGCAAGCACTTGCTGTAGAATCCCTCGTGTAGTAGTTATACTTTTAACACCTAATCTTGAACTTATGAAGAGAAACTAAGGTTTTTTTCATTTACTGCATGCAAATGTTCATTTGATGTTAATAATTAGACTTCTGTAAGGTATGCAACATTTATTTATCAATGTCCTTAGACTCTTATATCTCAACTTTAATCCTTTTTTTGTCAAAAGCAAGGAAATGCTTCCAGAAGTCCTTACACTAAGAATGGATTTTTAAAGTAATTGGGGATTAAAGCCATAATCATAGAATCATAGAATCATTGAGGTTGGAAAAGACCTCTAAGATCATCGAGTCCAACCGTCGACCCAACACCACCATGTCCACTAAACCATGTCCCTAAGTGCCTCATCTACTCGTCTTTTAAATACCTCCAGGGATGGGGACTCCACCACTTCCCTGGGCAGCCTGTTCCAATGTTTCACCACTCTTTCAGTAAAGAAATTTTTCCTAATATCCAATCTAAACCTCCCCTGGCGCAACTTGAGGCCATTTCCTCTCGTCCTGTCACTAGTTACTTGGGAGAAGAGACCAACACCCACCTCGCTACAACCTCCTTTCAGGCAGTTGTGGAGAGTGATGAGGTCTCCCCTCAGCCTCCTTTTCTCCAGGCTAAACAACCCCAGTTCCCTCAGCCGCTCCTCATAGGACTTGTTCTCCAGACAAGACAAACTCCATAATGTTTATGGTAAAAGGCATTCACTGATTTTGAGTGCTTGCTAAAACACAAAGTGCAATCTAGAGAAGTCCTCTAGGCAATTATCGTTGTTCTTCAAATTTAAAAAAGCTTAATATTGGGGGGAAGACTTGCAAAATTAAATAGCATTTCTTTATTGCATGTTCAAAAAATAAGGCAGTAATATTTTATATGTTCTTCTTTTACAGTAGTGACAATATTAGGGCTTAGCACCATTTTGTTAGCTACTTCTCAGAATATTTGCTTTCTTTTATAAGATTAGTTTGTTTTAGAAGTTAAGTATTTGTTCTAAATCTTTTTGCACACTCTTAAACATCATGATAAACTGCAGACTATTCCTCTGGGATATACTAGTTGCATTGATAGTTTTTTAACTAAATGTGTTAAATTAACAATTTGAATTGGAGCCCAGATTATTGGAGATTCCCATGTATCTACGAATAATGCCACCTTAGGCAAACAGGAAGAGAGCAAAGGCTTCAAACAGGAATTCTGGGATGCAGTTTGGAGGGGAAACATTTAAGGGGGAAAATCCAAAATCCAGTGTATAAGAGTAGATAGCATGATTTCCAGGCGTTTTCATTTTGCAATTCATATGGCGTATCTTATTTAAACTTACCACTTTGTACAGTGTAAGATATAACCAATATTATAAAGAGTTCAGAAGGAGACTGGGTGGATACAAGCAAAGTGCGCTTTAGACATTCCTATCACGTGTCACCTATTAACAGCCAGCTTTTCTCCTGTCCAATTACTTTAGGGCTACCACCCTTTCCAATGCAGTCTCTTCCCTTGCAAGCACTGGCCTGTCCCTCACAAAAGTTGATGAAAGGGAAAAACAAGCTGCGTTAGAGGAAGAACAGGCTCGCTTAAAAGCTTTAAAGGTAGGCATACAGAATTTTTAATTGAAAACACTTTTCCTACGTTCTTGTTGATAGCTTATTAGGATTCTTAAAGGAGCAAAGGGGAAAAACAGAATTACTAATACTGAACATGTACTGTTGGCAAAGCGCTGGAAGTGGGATCTTATGTACATATACCATACAACTTGTGGAGGGTTTGTTAAAATAGTTTCTGAAGGACTTGTGGTACCACTGACTCTTGTAATTACAAGTAGCTGACACTAGCATGTGGAATAAATAAAAAGTATTCTTTAGTTCTGCTTTACTTATCTCTGAAGTCATATACACAAATGTTGTTTCTGGATTTCTTATGCCAGCTCACTTTCCCAACAGGAGCAACGTCTAAAAGAACTTGCAAAGAAACCTCATACCTCTTTAACAACTGCAGCTTCTCCTGTGTCGACTGCAGGAGGAAGCATAATGACAACACCAGCCATTGATATTTTTTCTACCCCTAGCTCTTCGAACAGGTATGCTTAATGGTGTTGCTTCACTGTGAGATGCACTGCAGCTAGGGTTTCCTCTAAATTTCTGCTGCAGAGTGTACATTGCAAAAGGTTGGTTGGGTGTAGAGTACGTTAGTCGTGATAAGAAATGATGTTTTGGGTAAAGTGGATGGGGAAAATAACCTATTGCTATAAATAACATAAAGTATGTTTTCATCGTCCGTTTGCAGAATAGTTTCTGATATGAACCAACTGCTGACAGCCCTTGTAGCTGCTGTTAGTCAGTGAACCAGACGGTTGGAACTGTAAAACACACATGCTTTCTCCCCAAAGAACCTTACAAGTTAATTTGGGAAAAGTCAAATACAAGTTCAGATTGGGAGGTCATGAAGATAATACTGAATTTAATGTTGCATTTCTAGATCTTTAAAAGTAGAGTGGTAACAAATGTTCTTGGTAGATTTTCAGAAAAAGGAAAGCCTGAAACAGGATTTGAAAGAAGAGAGGCAGGTTTTGCAGTCTTGAGTTGTATCTGGAACATCTCTGTCTGCAAGGACTTGCAAAGATAGTGCAAGAGTACTCACTGCACACTAATCCTGATCTTTGACTAGCAGGAACTGTTGGTATGAGTAAGTGTGTGATCTTCATTCTGTAACATACCTGTCAAATCAAGCAGTAGCAGAAGGTACAGTGCTTTTACCAGTATAGAAGGAAATAGCTCTCTGAAGGCATTTTTGCTTTAAGTGTGATCCTAAACCTAAAGGATTGCTTAGTTGTTCTGTTGGAGCTCACGTAAGAATCTACTGTTGTTTTAAAGTAGTCAGCACTTTGACAGCCTTCTTTCCCCATTAGAAAGCTATTGTAGGAAATTACTTGACACCAAATATGTGGAAAACAGCTGAATTGCATATAAGGAGCTAGAGAATCTGTCAGTGAAAAACTTCCTTGAGGCCAAAATATTTGAAATGGGTGTACGCTTTGAACTAGTAACTTGAATATCTGATCTTGCTTCTTAAGATGTCTGAAACATAAACATCTGATAAAGCTTTTTCAAACAGCCAGAAATGCTACATAGCGAAGACGAGCATTTTCTTCTAAAAACCCAAATGCTAGTCTGTCTTCATGTTTAAATTCAGTTGCTGGCACTATGACTGCTATGAGCAAAGAACAGATTTTACAGCAGGAGCTGCCATGAAGGGCGTATGTTGGGTCATAAGTTCAGTTGCTTGCTATTAGACGCAATGTGTCTGATTAATCCCTATCATTAACTTCAAGAAGCTTTACCTTGAAAATTATCTTGGTTCTGCTGCTCACACTACAGGACTGTGCCAGACCATGCTGCTTTTTAATAGGAGTAGTAGTGGCAAAATGTGATTTCAATCACTGTTGAAATGAAATAGTAAAAACTGAATGATACAAGTGATTGGGTCGGCAGGAGAATATGCAGAGATCTAGGATGTGGCTACTACCCTTTAAACTCTTGTGCCAGTCTCATTTTGAAAAATGCTTGGATGCCACAGTGACTTAGCTTCTGTCCATAGTAGCAGCTGTATGTGCAAATTTTTATTCATTTCATGTGCTAAAAAGTTCTGGGTGAACACAGGTACTCTTTTTTTTTTCCAAGACTAACTTAAAGTATGAAATGAACTCTCTGCAAGAGGGTGAATTTTACTGTTCCTGTTTGACTCTTGAAATTATTGCAGCAGTGGTATTTAAGAGTTCACTCTTCATTTCCATGTGATGTTCTTAGGTCTCAATTTGGTTTTGAGTAGTCTAAAATGTGCATTTACATGAGTTTTCATTCACACGACTTATGTGTGATCAAGTGTTTCAAAGCTTCTTATATTTTACTTTCCCCAAAGTTCTTTAATAGCTCATAGATGTAAGCCAGTTTCTCAGCAGTGGAAAGATACGAGTTGTGGAATTTAGATGCATCATTTTGGTGGTGCAGCCCATTAGAGTTCATTCTGTCAGTCTGCTTTTGTCATACTGTCGGGCTTTCATGAGGTTATTTTAAAAATTGCTGAAGGTTGCTGAACATAACATGCTCTAGCCCTGGTGTTGGACTGTGAGGAAGATGAGAAGATTGGTTGTCTTTCTGTCTTTAGACAGTTTTGACAACGGTTACTTGGCATAACATAGAACTTAGCTTGCTACATTTTCAGTTCTGTAGCAGAGTATTAATGTGAAGTTCCCCAGACTTTCTGATTGTGGCTTAGTTCTATCCATTTTGTAACAACCAATTTGTAACAAAGCTTTCTGTGGTGTTGACAGTCGCTAGCATTTGCCTTGTATTGAAAACCGTGATGTAGTTCAAACAGTTGTATTAATTTATCTTTGTAGCACTTCAAAGCTGCCAAATGATCTGCTTGATTTGCAGCCAACTTTTCATCCGTCTGTACATCCTGTACATCCTATGTCTGCTGCTCCACAAGTAGGAAGTACCTGGGGAGGTAAGAATTCCAGATCGGATTAAGGTTCTAATTGCTATGGCCATGTTCCTGTAAATGTTTCCCCTAGTCTGTGGCTGTTTCTTCCTTAAAGACAGACATCTTGCAAAGACAAGCTACAAGTGATGAAGGGAGCGGAAGAAGTCAAATCTGGGTATGGATTAAAATAATGTAGCAGCATGTGGTGATTACAAAGAATTTTGATATGAGTTCTTGGTAGCAAAGTTACTTTAATTGTTGACCAGCTCTGTCAGCCTCATAACTGCTGTCTTCAAGAGTCACATAGAAACCTACAGAAACTTAGCTGTGAGAAGTCAGTTCTGTGAAGATGTCTGCCAGGTAGCCCATGTTGCATACACAGGAAGTTGAATACAGAATTTTTTAATACACATTTTACATTTTATCTAATGTTAAATCAAATTTGCGGGTGATAATAGAGCAGAACTTGGATGAGGCCTGAAAGGAGGCAGTTGTGGCAACTATGCATAGAAGGCAAGAAAAGCCAGAATTATTGAAAACAAAATAAGGTACCTCTTTACAAATTTTCTGCTGTATTTCATTTAACTACAAAGGCAAATTAGCAAAAAGCTGTGCTTGGATCTCTTTAAGTGAAGAGACAACGTTTATAAGGAACTCCTCCCTCTGAAATTTACTTCAGAACACCCAAATTATTGTTCTGCCCAGTTGCTGGGATGGACTGAATGAGATGTTAGGGTATCTTATTGATACAGGCAAGTCCTTAAACCAAGGAGGCAAGCAAGAGCATTCTAGAAAGTCATGAATGTTACTTCAAGATTAGTTTGAGTGTTAGAGCGTTTACTCAAAGCCGTTTTTCTCTTTGCTGCTTTGCAGTGTTCCAGAATACTTCTGATGTAGGTAACATTGCCTGCTTGCACAGTTGGTTATACTCGTGGAGGATTAAAAATCTCTTATAAAGATGTTTCTTTTTACTTTTCTACATAAATGACACTTAGTTCAGGAGTTCACTATTTTATTATGTGGCTATTTCCAGGTTTGTTTTTTTTATAAATCAGATGCTTGCAAAAATACTTTTATGATGTGAAAAATTGGGAGTTGCTGCTTCAGAAAGTTTTGTAGGTATCGGAATAACCCCATTCTGAAATTTTACTTCACTATTTCTTTTTATGAGCTATAGCTTTTCCTAAACATCTTCTCAGTTATCTAATATATCTTCACAATAAGCAGTGTATGTATTCTACTTTCCTATTTACTTTTTGCTGTGTACTTTGTGTATTGTGTACCTTCTCACATTTGTTTGTAGGGAAATAACACACAATTTTGAGTGACGGAGGCAATACTAATATATGTGGTAGCTTCAAAAATAAATAAAAGTAGTTTACTTGTCCTTTAGTTTTGCTGAGCAGAGCATTTTTTGAGAAAGATGCAGTGAGGAGCCTATAGAGTTATGCATACAAATTTCAGTGTTTAATAGGCTTAGAGTTTATCAATGGAGAAAAACATTTTGGCTCATCTTGTTTGCTTTCTGCTTGTCCTATTTGTTTCATGGGTGAGAGATAAAAGGGGAAATTATCTTCCTCTCGAAGGTCACATCACAATCTAGCATTTCTTTATTAACCTGAAAATTGAGCCTGAAAGTCTGTGTGTTCAATGTTGTGTTACTCCTGGTAAAAGTCTTCAGTAATAGTCATTGATATATCTGCTTACTATTGACTTATATCTAAATACTTCTAAGATTTAATTAACTGTGCAGATTTTGGACTGTCTACTAAAATTTTAGGCTACAATTCTGGGATCACCATTTTTTTTGTTACCTTTCATCAAAAAAAAAAAATCTCTTCAGCTTTACAGACATGAACACTCACTTCACGTAGGTGAGGTAGATAAGAAGTGCTTTCCACATTTTACAGATGGGGAAGTCTGAGCAATTAACTGACTTGTCTGAAGTCATACGGCAAGTCAGTGGCAGAGCCAAGAATGGAACCTGAACTATTTCCAGTCCTGTGCTCTAACCACTGCACGGCATCCCTCCGTTAGGTAATTTTCTGACATGATGATGTTTGTATTTGGTGTATATAGTGACTTTGAGAAGAGTATCAAACCAGCTACAAGCTGCAATGGACTAAAATCGGTTACTGTTAAAAATTTTATGCAGCAGCTCTTTGGTGTGTAATAAAAGGATGAATTCTTACAAAAGCATTATATTTGGGTTGCTGCCTTTTGTCTTGTACTTCCAAAAATGTTAAAGCTAACGAGGTTAAAAACTCCTGGAGGATGGGTTCTGTAATTGCGTGTTTTCAGTTTACTTTTTCAAACTGTAAGAGATGCCACTGAAAAACCTTTGTCATTTTTCTCTCAGGTAAAATACTTCTAGTTGGATAACTTAAAGGTAGAAGTTTGCAAAATTCAAATTCCTCTTTTAAATGCACCTGAATCATTAATGCCTAATGATAGGGTGAAGGTGCAGAGTGATTCCATTGACACAAACAGATGCCGTGTGTATTTGAGGATGAAATTGGGCTTTAGAAATGTTGAGGTGTTGCTGTCAGGAGAGACAGTGACTTTTAAAATCTAAATATGCAAGGATATGAATTGCCCAAACCCAATTAATTTTCAGTTACCTTTGTCACTAGCACTGGCAAGTTTTCAGACTCAGACGAGATTGAACACGCTGACTAGAATTAGAATGAGGCGGATGAGCAAAGAGTCTGAGAATGGATTACAACTCAGAAAATCTTGATAATCTAAAGTTGTATTGCATTGTCTTACTAGTCAAAACACATGAAACTCCATATACAACCTTGCGATTTGGGAACAGAAAGTAGTATGTAGTAACTTTCCTGTTGAGTGCATGTGTAAAATAATTCCAGTGGACAGCAGTTTCAAACAAATATGGTTAAAAACTTTTTGTCCTCTTTAGCTTCTTTCATATTGTTTTATCTGAGCTTTTTATTGGGATTGTTTGGAGACCATTCCAGCTGTGTCTGGTATATTTGCCAGCTATCAATTTATACCTAAACTTCAGAAGCAAAACAAATGTATCAGTGTGGAAATAATCAGTTTGACCTATCTGTTTGGATTTTTTCCAATTACAAGGAGAACCAATAGAATCAGAAGAATGTGAAGCAGCAACAGAAAAAGCAAGCAGGAGCTGATTAAAGGATAATCTGACCTGTTTTATTGTCAGACCTGTTTGTTCTACAGCTTCTAGAATAGCATTCAAAGCAGACAACAGTTTTAAGCAGTACCTGAGAGCAAGGACTCGGTTTCAGGTGACTGGCTGATTGGCATGTCCACAAGTGCATTAGGTGGTAATATTACTATCTGAAACATACATAAGACAATACAAAGTTCTGTATTGCTGTTATATATTACAAATACTACATTAGCTTATTCTACTTATCCTTTATTCAGTGTTGGACACTGTCATTTTGCTGACTGAATTATTTAGAAAAGGCTTTTTAAGGTACTTCACTCATTCTTGCAACATAGCCAAGCAATTTGGGAGAGAAGTCAGGTCTTACTGAATAAGATATCTTGAGCTTGCAGAAAATCAAAGCGTGTATTAAGCCTGCAAAGAATAATGCAGTTATGGTTTCAGAATTTCATTTTCTTTAGGACTTGCATATGACTGAAATCTGCATGTTATCAAGCTGTGTGGGATTTATAGCGAAGAATCAGGAGGTCAGATTCAGGGAGAGAAAATAACTTACACTTTGAAGCTGCTGCACGCATCATGGTAGTATTTACAAGAGTTGTGGATAAATTGGTAACCTAACCAAGTTTAAAAAAAAAAAAAGCTAGAAACTGAAGTACTTAAGAAATCTCTCCTATAATTATTATTCAGACATTTTTCTGTAGTGGTTTTGCCTAGAAGAGTAAGTTGCAGTTCTAGGCACTGTGATAAAACCAATAGGGCTAGATGCAACTCCTGCTGATCTTGTGAGTTCTTGAGTTTTTTTCCATCAAGGATTTGCGTGCTTTGAAACCAGACAGCTAAACCACGGCTCCTTCTGTCAACACGCATTGTAGCTGCCTTTCCTAACCTGTTTATCTGTTGGATCCTGGAGTATAGGAGTATTTCAGTTTGGCGATTGTAGCCATCCTCAGGAAACCTTGAAACTCTCCTATATGCCTCGGGATAGATCCATGTTTCCTTCATTCCCCAGTACGGTCCGACAGTTTTTTAATAAAGAACATTTTCCTTGTCACTGCTCACTGGCTGTTGTCCCTCAAAGCAGAGCAGGTTTTAACTTGCTTGCAGCTGGTGGCATATCCACAAGAAGCTTGTTGCTCCTGATGCCCCAGGTAGCAAGGAAAGTGCTTTTATCCTGTACGCTACCTTGGTGTATTCATAGCTCTTGAAAATTTCATGATGCCCAGTAAAAAAAAAAAAAAAAAAATCCATAAACACAGTTTGAAGAAGGAGGAGGAAAAGTACAGCTCTGTTTTTGTTTGTTTGGGTTTTTAAAGCTATTCTCAGGATGGTATTGCATCGAATCCTCACTTAGCACCTGGGGTTCTGTTATGCTAAGAGGCAGTCTCCGCTCCAGAGAATTTGTTGCAAGTGTCAGGACATGACTGAGTGAAGCAAAAAGCGATCATGTTCAAAGAATAACAACATACTAATCTTCAGTATAAAACACACTGTGGAAGAAGTACACTTCATAAGACCAAGATGGTATTACTTTAAAAAAAAAAAGTAAACGTGTAGCTAATCTCTGTAGTATTTTTCTTGAGCAGGGAACGGATAATTCTGGACAATTTGACAATTAAACAATTAGCTAGGTCATCCCAAGTTTAGAGATGCCAGGAGAAAACTATAATTCCTGGACTCTTCTTAACTCTTACTCTTCTATGCCTAGGAAGCAGCATGTAACTAAATCCATCTCCCTTTTCTTCTTTCTCTTGCTCTCTGGAATTGAACAGATCCTTTTTCTGCTACTGTTGATAGTGTTGATGATGCCATTCCAAACCTAAATCCTTTCCTTACAAAAACTAACGATGCTGCTCATCTGTCTGTGTCTTCTGATGTATCTACTTTCACCAGTAGGACACCCACACATGAAATGTTTGTTGGTAAAGTACCATTTTAAACTCACTTCCTATTTCCTAAAAATTTTAACATTATTTCAGTTTCTAAAGTATGTTTGTGGGGCCTTTCAGAAACTAAAAGCTGGTCATTTGGGGCTGATTTTGTGCTATGTTAGAACTTGATTTAGTAATTGTGCCATGGAAATGGTGTTAAAGTCCTTGCTTGGCTACCTAGATGGGATCCTACCTGATGTAAAGGAACTTAGTTATAGTTAAAGCAGTTGTTTGAGTGCGGTTTTACACAGTGTCTCTTAGGCTTAGGAATTTTAAGGTAAAATAGTACGTATGCCTGAGAATGAAAAGAAGATGCTACCTCTTTGTTCCTCAGGTTGAAATGCTCTTTTTAAACATAGGAGTTTAATCTAATTTTTTTGGTAGTGGGTGTTTTTCCCCCAGTCCTGTTGGTATTAACAAAACTGGTAAAGCCACGCACATTCTGGTGCATGGTCTACTCAAACTGTTTACCCACTAGGCAATAAACTAATTTAAAACTGTTGAAATCTTGCTTTGGAGGTGATTCAGCATGGCTGTCATATCAGAAATCCTTCTAACATTTCTGTTGGTGCAGCTACATAGTAATTTGATTACTTTTCAATATGAAGAATTAAGTTAGCTTCCATAGACTAAAAATCAATTAATTACATGTCAGTTCTGTTCTTAAGCAAAGCTAGGTTTAAAGACAATCGTGCTGCACCAACAGGGCTTTCTTTTTGCAGGTTGAACCCCACTAGGATTGATCACAGAAGAATCCAGACTCTTACAAC
Source organism: Aptenodytes forsteri (assembly GCF_000699145.1). Classification (NCBI taxonomy): domain Eukaryota; kingdom Metazoa; phylum Chordata; class Aves; order Sphenisciformes; family Spheniscidae; genus Aptenodytes; species Aptenodytes forsteri. The sequence continues at coordinate 1,711,033 of NW_008795486.1, read as the reverse complement.
AAAGAAATCTTTGATATCTCTGATACTTGTTAACAGAGATAAAACAAAGGGATTTCTTTAGAGATACTCGTACCACCTACACTTTGTCACCTTAGCTATCTAGTTTCCTAGCTTGTCTTTAGTTAGTGGAGAGAGAAAGCAAGCAAGATCAAGCACAAGAGCTCTTGCTGTGAACTTCTCTCCGCAATTCCCAGGGAGGATTAGTTGGCTGAGGCAGTAGTATACGAATACTTTTAAGCTGGTACTACTGCGTAATAATCTGGCCTATGCTTCTAATCGGTCTTTCTGGCACTTCCAATAAAATTTGTATGGTTCGTGTGAATGTAGAATGATCACTTGAAATACAGCTTTTTTTTAGTAGGGTTATTATTCAGTCAGATCAGTTTCCTCTGTATAATTTGTTCTGCAGTCATACAAAATAAGTTGCGGCAGCGCAGGGCTGTGAACAAGGAGCCTGGTGGGTTTTTGTGGCACTCGCTGGTTTGCGTAGTATTCATCACACGACAGCCCTGAAGTCGCTGGAGATGGATGGCATTGATACATTGCATTCCCTTCCAATGTCTCATTCTCTAAAGATATATCTAGAACCAAAGTGTGACCTCCTGACACATTGATGTGTGAAATGTAAATGCAGTTTTAGCTGTAGCACAAACAAGGTGCTGCGATAATGTGAATGTGGATTTAAAATAACTCTTTCTGGTTCTTTAGATCATTACAATCCATTTACTGAACTAAATCCCTTTGTGACAACCAAATATGAATCCACTATTGGGCTGTATCCTTATACTTCAGGTATAAGACAAATGCCTTGAAGCTTTTACACTCGTTTCTTCCAAGGATGTAAAACATGGCATTTGCTTGGAAAAAAAAAAAAAAGAAGTATTTATCCTAATATAGCTGTAACTTTGAAACCGTGCTTTCCCCTTTTGTGTTATAGATAATGTAAACTTGTTTCTTGCTGTATGTCTGATGTGTATTGATTTCATTCCATTGGTTCTATGTTATTAGTATATGTGGATTTATAGACTGACCTGAAATTAAATTTTTGAATAGCAGATAAACAGTGTATCTTGGTTCTCTTTCTGTAACTCTCCCTCTTCTCCTTTCCTGGCTTTCTCTCTTGTGTGATACGCCTTATCAGATTCTTTTTGTGGTCCTCAAGCTTACCCTAATGCTTCTCATTTCCGCAATGAGCCTTCTTCTGTAGCTGGTCTATTTGGAGGTAGGTAATGAGACACAGCCTGACCACAAACAGAGACGTTTGAATGTGTTGTGTGCCTAGAACTAGTAGGTGTGTTATTGGCTACAGAAGTGCATTATTATGGCGGCTCCAACTTTTATTCATGTGCTTGTGCTAGGTGTGTTGTCACAAATGGTATATATTTTTTCAGTTTGTGCTAAACTAAGCCGTATTTAGTCTAAACACGAAATGAGTATCTCCCCATTTCAGGATCTCTTGTAGTTTACATGTTGCTACATACCACACACAAGATTTGCATGTTGTTAAGTATCTTCTCATCTTAACTCTACCTTGTTACTTTTAAGATAAAGGGATTGGGATGGTCTTGCTGCTTATGGCATTTCTGTTGATACATTACTCTTAAACAGTGCGCTATACTAGTACAAAGCTTTGCAACAGAACATGAGAAAGAGGTATCCGCTGCATTAAATTACCGACTGATCATTTGTGCAGCTGTGTGATGTCTGTATAGTAACCCAGTACTGACGCTGGTTCTGGAATACCATCCCGACAGTTGCTAGATGGGCTGTGGGCTGTCACAGATGATAATCTATCTAAACCAGATTGAACAGGGAGCGTTAACATTGTTGCTGTGCAAGGTTTAGGAATACCTTCAATAAATGATTTGTGGAAGAGTTAGTTCTTAAAAGCACCGTAAAGTCACATTTTGGTTTTGTGTCTTTGAATAGAAATTAGCTGGAGTCATTTAACGAAAGGTTAAATAACTACGTATGACTCTGTTCCCTTTTGTTCCATATCCAAAAAGCAGGATGATTAGTTTCTGTCAAGTCGCCTTGGTTTATTCCCTCGAAGGAACTCCACTAAAAATACTGACCTTTGCACCTTTCAAAACATCCATGTCAGACAAAATGCCCTGGGCTGGTGGTTGATACCAGGAGTAGGATTTGATCTTTTTCAGAGGCTGATTCAAAGGAGTCCTATGTATTGTTTTGTCTTCTGGCTCATCTTGTCTCATTAGCTTCATAAAGCTTGAAACTTCCTAAAATGTGAGAGCAGGAAATGCAGCTTGTTTTGTTAAGGCCGTTTTCTAAAGAAAAATATGAGCTATTGTAAATCAAGTTTTCTATTGGTACAGGCATGGTTTTAGAGTTGCAGGACATCCCATCAAAGCAATTTCTATCCGCAGTTCAGAGTCTCTGAAATGGCTTGTTACAACTTGATGGTATACTTGTCATAAAGATACTCATTTTGTTTGGTTGATTGTTTACTCCCTATCTTTTCCCCGCATTACTGCTTCCCATGTTTTGCTGTATGCTGTTTTCTTTGATTTGTTTTTGATGAAAAGTACATTATTTAAATTCTTGGTGATGGATGCTTTTGAGTTATGAGTTGTATGTTCCTTTAAGAGAAATAGGAAGGAACAGGTAATCCAAATTTGTTTTTTCTGTGAAGTTTATGTTCAAGGATAGCATCCTGTAGTTATTAATTTTTTAGGTGAAATGTGACTTATTTCAGAAAAACAGTAAGATTGAAATGAGGTGCTGTCACGGCAAGCTAAATGAAATCCAAGAAGTATTCTTCATCGGTTATTTCCGCTCACTGCGATGTTTTACTGCTGAAGTATTTGTGATCCTTTTCTTTTATTTCTCCATATCATCAAAATTTCTGTTAGAAACCGGAAGAGCGAGTTTTCAAGATGGCATTGCATTTTTTTGGTGCTTTTCATATAAAGTAATAATTCCTTCTGTAATTTCCTGAATATCAAGATGATGTATGTGCATGCTTGTGTGCGTGATCATATATAACATTAAAAAATACAATTTTAGAAACAAATCAGTATTGACCTCCATGTTACTGAACTATCAACTTAATACTGCCAAACATCATACGCAATGCTTTGTACTGCAATAAATTTTCACAGTATTGAAAAAAATTGTGTATTTGGAGAACACTGCTTTACAGATACATAGGAGGAGACAAATGGAGTAAGTTCAGACAGGAATCGAAGTTGAAACTTGGCTTTAACTCCCCGTATCTTGCCATAATTACTAGAAACTTACCTGCAAAACATGGTCGCCTGCAAAATGTGTGTCCAAAAATAACTAAGTGTGTGCTTTAAAAACTATTAGTGTTAAGAGTGTCTAATCGAAGGCATTACTAGTCAGGCACCTTGGGATGGTTTGGATCTTACTCCAGTTTTATCTAAGAGAACTGCTCAACTCATATAAAACTTGGAGGGAATAATCTTCAGGCAGGTAATCTTGAAACAGATTCTGTACCCAGCCAGCTTCTTTTCCTGGAGAAGCGTGGTGATTGTTTCCTCAATATTTTTATTGTATTTGGAAAAGGAATAAGGAAGACGTGAATAGTTAGTCCAGAGATTTAGCAGCTGAGGGGAGGAGTGTCTTTATGGCCTGTCTGTCCAGTTTTTGAGACAAAACCTTTCTTTGGAGGAGTAACTCCAAGTAAACTTCAAATAAACTGCTTCCAGCTCTTTCTCTTACATGCTTCTCAGTGTCAGGGTGTAATCTGCACCTTTGAGGTTCCTAGTCTTTCTGCCATACTTGAACAATCTACATATTTATTTGGTTGTCTTGCATAAAGAAGGTGGATTCATGGGAAATGCTGTATAAAAACATTCAACTTCTTTCTTTTTCCCCACAGGGTTCCCTCCATCTCCTGTTGCTCAACCACAGCCATCAGCTGGCCTTAATGTTGACTTTGAGTCTGTGTTTGGAAACAAATCTTCTAATGTTGTCCTAGATTCTGGTGGTAAGAAACTTACTAAAATAGATGACGTATGTCCTTTAACTTTTCTTTATTCTTGAGGTATATGTCTCTTAATCTGTATTTACTCATACTGCTGTGACTGTGTTCCAGCTGAAGAAAAGAAAGCTGACTTTAAAAGGTCAGTAGCAGCATTCTTCATCCAGTTTTTCTTTATTAAATAAATAATTTTTCCTTGTACACTATTTCTATGTGTGTACCCTGCTGAAATGTTGACATTGATTTCCTTCACTTAAATATTTTGTGCATTAAAACTTCACACAATGAACAGCCTTCATTTCTACATGGTGTCAACTGAAATTAAGTCTCTGTTTGTAGAGTATGGTCGGAAGAAGTAAAGTTGCATCTTAATTTTATATATCTGTGCAACACGTTTTTGGCACTTCTTTTGCCTACCTGTTACTCTTTCGATGTTAAGATTATTTCAGAAAATGATAAATCATCAAAACATACACGGTTAATTTGGATGGTAGTCATAGTTAGTACTCTTTCTATTCTTTTGAGTATCTGGAAAGTAAATACTTTCTGGTGTTTTGACATCAGACTCTTGACATCGGATTCTTTTTGGGCAAACCAGTGATCTGCTAAAAGCAAATACATATGCATTTTTATAAGATTTAAATACTTTAGATATTTATTCTTTATTTTGTTTTACATTTTGATTGCTTTGCAGTCATCGTGAATCCATTCCATGTAAAACTGATGTCATGTAGGTTAAACTAGTGGAGTGAAATCTCCTTTCTGTAGTAAATATCTCCTTTATCAAGAGGCATAATAAGTTTTATCCTTCTTGTATAGTGTAGCATCACTAGGTTTAAATTTTGTATTTTAGCCATTGTGTTGAACTCGCTGTCTATTTAATTGAGTGTCTCAACATTCATGAGAGGCCTGTGATTCAAATCACTTGTTTTATGTTTATCATTCCAAGGCTTTGATGAACTAGGTGGTCTCCTAAAACCAACAGTGGCCTCTCAAAACCAGAGTCTTCCAGTTGCCAAAGTACCACCTAACAAATTAGTGTCAGATGATCTGGATTCATCTCTAGCCAATCTTGTAGGCAGTAAGTATTGAACCGCTAACATGTAAATACTTATTTGATTCTTTTAAATGAATAGAATTTCAATAGTAACTCTATCTACTTTGTGACAGATTTGGGCATTGGAAACGGAACTACTAAAAAGTGAGTATGTTTAATCAAATGTTAAACATTTTGATTTTCTTGATAGTAAGTTTTTATGAAAATACAGGTTCATACCTGTGCATAACAACGTAATGTTAGCCTTCAGAGCACGTTTGGGATTGTACTTTGTTTCTCCTACAAGGTATAATGAATTGTTGAGAGCTGTTGGAAGGTGATTGTAGACTGAGTGGTAGTGACAGTGATAACAGCAGGCAAGATGTCCTCCTGTGTCTGATTCCTTTCAGGCTTTGTCCATATCTTTAGGAAACGAGGTCATCAAAATGTTTCTTTGTAGTTGTAGGTAATCTTAGCACACCTTATACTTTGTGTGATCTGAGTGTGTGCAGAGCTGTATTAAAGATTGTGAAACTACGACCTCCGACTTGTGAGTGACGTTTAGACAAGTGAGTTTTGAAGCAGGGCATGTTCTAGAGTAGTGAACATCTGCTCTAGCAGCAAAGTTGAGAATGCAACTAGCAAATTTCAGGCTTATCGGGACCATCTGTGCCAACTCTGAAATCATTCAGAAATCTAGTATGCAGTTGCTCCTAACTAAACTATCTTGACCCAAGAAAAGTCAGCTAAACTAACTTACCTGTACTGGGGAACTTGACTGAGATTAGGTAAAGCTGGGGTGGCTCATGTTGAATGTCTTACCCTACTTTTCCTAGGCAAAACAGGCTGTCATGAGACCTTTTATCAGCTCCTTTGCTAAATGAGTTTCTTCGCTAACAAAAGAAGCCACATTTCCAAGAGGAAACGGTGAGGGAGTTTTGTGAGAAAATCCAATGTTTTCTAACAATTCTTTAAAAAATTTGTTTGAAGTGATGTAAACTGGACTCAGCCAGGTGAAAAGAAACTGACAGGTGGTTCCAACTGGCAACCCAAGATTGCACCTACAACTGCATGGAATGCACCAACGTTGGTAAGCAAATAGTGAGTTCCCTGCAACTGAGATATGCAGGCTGATGTATAGCAGAGAAATTGGAAAGTGATCTATGGTTGCAGTACAAGGGTAGTAGAAAATTGGTCAGTTTGAGATGTGTACTGCTTGGATTTGTTTTTCTTAGCTGTGCGGTTCTAGCAAATAGTTTGTGATGTGACATGTGCAGGTTTAGCAGAAACTTCAGTAGAGTTTGACCAGCCTCTCTCATGGCACGAGAGCAGCCTTCCTGTTTCACTCAAGTGACATAAAACTGAATTCTGGGGGGGGCCACTTTGCAGTCCAGAAAAGTAGAAGTGTGAAAAGTATGTTCTTCAGGTGCACTGATACGTCAAGTATGTATACATTACAACTCAGCCTGCTCTGGGGGTGAGAACAGGCCGAGACGTTAATCCTCTAGATACTTGTAGAGGTGTCTGTGCAGTGATGTGGGCTATAGCTTCCTTAATGTACGTAACTACTGCTTTCCTGCCCCGATGTGCACAATTGTTTTTAATGCATGTCAATTTTGGTGATCAACTTTATAGTGTCTGTTGTAGCAGGTAGTATTGGCAAGGATTTTTGGGTAGCACGTAGAGCAAGGGTTCTTAATTACATGTCCAAAAAAAAAAGTAGTTAAGAGTTTATATGAATAGCTTTCACAATGCTAACAGAACATTTTTGCATGTGAATCCCACTCACCCTTTCACCAATGACCTGGAGAACTGTACGTGGACAGAACAGGTGACAAACCGCCCCCAAGGATTTATTGCATCTGACTGGGGGAGGTTGAATCCACAGTGCAATAATACAACGTTGAGGATTTGGAAAGAGAGAGCTTGTCTCCCTGGATCCACCACCTCTTCCCTACTGGGTGTCCCTTATCAACTCACGATATTTATGTAGGGAGAAATGTTTGTGGACCTTACTGGAGGATGTGTAGATATTGAAGAAACCGTAACTACTCACCTGCTTTAATGACTGGTGGTTTGAGTTTACTTGTGTGCTTGAATCTGTTCAATAACTCATGTCTTGTATATACATCTTCTTGTGATAAGTCATTACACTTAACAGCTTTTATTATTTAGAGATACTGTTGAGACACTTCTCTTCCTGTGAAACTGTTCTATTAACATAAAAATCTTGAAACAGAAATAATCTGGGGGGAGAAAGTTTGTCTTCCTCTTGTCTTCCTCTGCTGGTCTATTTATTGTGGAGTAAACGGAACTACTAAAAAGTGAGTATGTTTAATCAAATGTTAAACATTTTGATTTTCTTGATAGTAAGTTTTTATGAAAATACAGGTTCATACCTGTGCATAACAACGTAATGTTAGCCTTCAGAGCACGTTTGGGATTGTACTTTGTTTCTCCTACAAGGTATAATGAATTGTTGAGAGCTGTTGGAAGGTGATTGTAGACTGAGTGGTAGTGACAGTGATAACAGCAGGCAAGATGTCCTCCTGTGTCTGATTCCTTTCAGGCTTTGTCCATATCTTTAGGAAACGAGGTCATCAAAATGTTTCTTTGTAGTTGTAGGTAATCTTAGCACACCTTATACTTTGTGTGATCTGAGTGTGTGCAGAGCTGTATTAAAGATTGTGAAACTACGACCTCCGACTTGTGAGTGACGTTTAGACAAGTGAGTTTTGAAGCAGGGCATATTCTAGAGTAGTGAACATCTGCTCTAGCAGCAAAGTTGAGAATGCAACTAGCAAATTTCAGGCTTATCGGGACCATCTGTGCCAACTCTGAAATCATTCAGAAATCTAGTATGCAGTTGCTCCTAACTAAACTATCTTGACCCAAGAAAAGTCAGCTAAACTAACTTACCTGTACTGGGGAACTTGACTGAGATTAGGTAAAGCTGGGGTGGCTCATGTTGAATGTCTTACCCTACTTTTCCTAGGCAAAACAGGCTGTCATGAGACCTTTTATCAGCTCCTTTGCTAAATGAGTTTCTTCGCTAACAAAAGAAGCCACATTTCCAAGAGGAAACGGTGAGGGAGTTTTGTGAGAAAATCCAATGTTTTCTAACAATTCTTTAAAAAATTTGTTTGAAGTGATGTAAACTGGACTCAGCCAGGTGAAAAGAAACTGACAGGTGGTTCCAACTGGCAACCCAAGATTGCACCTACAACTGCATGGAATGCACCAACGTTGGTAAGCAAATAGTGAGTTCCCTGCAACTGAGATATGCAGGCTGATGTATAGCAGAGAAATTGGAAAGTGATCTATGGTTGCAGTACAAGGGTAGTAGAAAATTGGTCAGTTTGAGATGTGTACTGCTTGGATTTGTTTTTCTTAGCTGTGCGGTTCTAGCAAATAGTTTGTGATGTGACATGTGCAGGTTTAGCAGAAACTTCAGTAGAGTTTGACCAGCCTCTCTCATGGCACGAGAGCAGCCTTCCTGTTTCACTCAAGTGACATAAAACTGAATTCTGGGGGGGGGGGCACTTTGCAGTCCAGAAAAGTAGAAGTGTGAAAAGTATGTTCTTCAGGTGCACTGATACGTCAAGTATGTATACATTACAACTCAGCCTGCTCTGGGGGTGAGAACAGGCCGAGACGTTAATCCTCTAGATACTTGTAGAGGTGTCTGTGCAGTGATGTGGGCTATAGCTTCCTTAATGTACGTAACTACTGCTTTCCTGCCCCGATGTGCACAATTGTTTTTAATGCATGTCAATTTTGGTGATCAACTTTATAGTGTCTGTTGTAGCAGGTAGTATTGGCAAGGATTTTTGGGTAGCACGTAGAGCAAGGGTTCTTAATTACATGTCCAAAAAAAAAAGTAGTTAAGAGTTTATATGAATAGCTTTCACAATGCTAACAGAACATTTTTGCATGTGAATCCCACTCACCCTTTCACCAATGACCTGGAGAACTGTACGTGGACAGAACAGGTGACAAACCGCCCCCAAGGATTTATTGCATCTGACTGGGGGAGGTTGAATCCACAGTGCAATAATACAACGTTGAGGATTTGGAAAGAGAGAGCTTGTCTCCCTGGATCCACCACCTCTTCCCTACTGGGTGTCCCTTATCAACTCACGATATTTATGTAGGGAGAAATGTTTGTGGACCTTACTGGAGGATGTGTAGATATTGAAGAAACTGTAACTACTCACCTGCTTTAATGACTGGTGGTTTGAGTTTACTTGTGTGCTTGAATCTGTTCAATAACTCATGTCTTGTATATACATCTTCTTGTGATAAGTCATTACACTTAACAGCTTTTATTATTTAGAGATACTGTTGAGACACTTCTCTTCCTGTGAAACTGTTCTATTAACATAAAAATCTTGAAACAGAAATAATCTGGGGGGAGAAAGTTTGTCTTCCTCTGCTGGTCTATTTATTGTGGAGTTGCTGCGGCTTGCTAAATAAATATGCTTTGGAAAATAAGACTTTCTTTTCTTTGGAAAAAAGGCATATACCAAATAAATGGACTATGCAAAACAATTGCAAACCTAGTGATGATGACAGTATCACAGGTGTACGTTGTCTCAGTAAATGACTTGAATTACAAGAATGTGTTGGGGTAAACATTTAATGTATTTGTGAACTAAAATGCTATCTGTGTATATTCTGTTGTGTAAGTATTTGCTTCTAATCCAGTGTTATTGCATTATGTAATTGTTCTCCCTGGGAAATACAGAATGGCATGCATTTTCCACAATACGTAAGTGAAACAACCCACAGCCTTTTTGCAATCGACTGGCATGCTGATATTAACCACTGCTGTTGCAGAATCTCATAACCTTCTTGCTATTTACACATTTCTCATTTTAAAATCTTTGGTGTGCCAAAAATTGAGCTTTTCCTAGCATACACGAACTTCATAGGTGGTCTGCAGGCTCTTGACTCGAATGATGGCATGGGAAATACCAAGATTATTTTTCCTTGCTTTAAACTGTACCATTTGCTGCCAGAGAGCTGGGGTGTGTGTCTGTGCTGCCTTTAATGCACTCGGTGAATTTTGAATGAAGATAAAAATGTTTGTGTTTGAATAACTGCATGAAACCTCACGGGCTTGTTATACTTGGCACTTTATCCACGTTTACAGTAGATCTTGATTTTTTTTTATTTTTTTTTTTAGTGGGGAGAGACTAATATGGCATTAATGCTCATACGAAAAAAGAAAATCCATGCTGACAGTTTACAAAGGGCAAGCAATAACCTGTGCTTGCTGTCTGAGGAATGCAGTCTTTCATTGCAAAGGATTTTTTTCTTTATGTCAACAGTGATATTGGTCTTTCCCTGTATTCTGTTTTTATTGCAGGGTAACTCTGTAACTAAAGGATGGTAGGTCCACACTTGAGCACTCAGAAATAAATGTAGTCAGCATGTTTGTGTGTGTGTAGGTGTGGGTACACAAGCAAAACAAAAAAAAAGTAATTTTCAGGATAGCTTTGCCAGTTGAGTGAAATATATGGACAGTACACAGTCTAGATAATTGTCGATCGGGGAAACCTGTTCTAATGGCAATTGAAGTGCCAGTGACACTGGCTACTCTCTATGAAAAGGCAGCTGATACCTTAGAACTGAATTCAGAAACAGCTTTGCTGATGTCCTATTCTTGATGTTACAATTTATCTGCTTTAGTTAACCCAGTGTGATTAATATTTTGTCGCTTCCCTCTCTTCTGTATCAATAATCTCTGTGTACCAAGAAATGCGTATGGTCTTTGTCTTGTCACGAATAGTAATCCCCACAGCAATAGCATGAAAATTACTGTTTTTTCTTAAAGGAGAGACTAACAGGAGGTGGAGTGGATAGACAGCAAGTTATCTGAATATTTATAAGCACCAATTTCTAGTCTGAAAAAAAAAGGTGTTTTGTCCTCGTAAGAGTTAATACTAATTTAGAAAGTGGATAATGAAACTGTAGAACAAAGATGATTAGGATATGAAGAACTGTCTTTAACATATTTTTCTTTCTAAGAGTTATCAGCTGTTTTTTTACCTATATGTTGCCAAGTTGTTTACAAAACGTAGCTTCACCCCAGGTTTTGTCTGTTAACTTTTATGAAGTTACAGGAAGATTGCTGTCAACTTAGATTAAGGGTAATACCAAAATATCTGCAAAGTACTGAGAGGACTTTTAACCTGTTCAAATTCACTGTACTAAGTGGGTGAGTGAGAGGGGATGCAAGCTGGATATTCATGTTAGAGCTGAATTTATATTGAAGCATGGTAGGAGAATCCCCATAGCGTGTACGCCCTGGCTAAAGAGAAGAGAATTCCTGTAATGTTGGCAGAAGCAATGGTAATTTGGTCTTTCAGTCTATATTCATAATAAGCTACGTGCTGCAGTTGACCCTTTTAGAAAGCAGTGTCTCACCAGCATGCAGCTGATCTCTCCTCCCCTCAGTTCACCACTGTTTTTCGCACCAGGCACCACCTGTAATGGCATATCCTGCCACAACGCCAACAGGAATGATGGGCTATGGGATGGTAAGTGGAACTCCTGCAACTCAAAGAAGTCAGATGCTGTGTATCATTTGATTGCTTACAGTTTGGTAGCAGACGTTTTTCTGAACTATTTTACTGAAGACTGACTGTCAGCTCCTTTTGGTTTATTCTTCACCACATAATTAAGTCCTGGTTTTCTGAACTGCTTCAGTGGGTTTTGTCTGAAATTAAGTCTGCCCTTTCTTACCTCACTTAGTTTTTCATAAACTTTTTAAAATGAAAACAGTGTCTATTCTTGGTGGGCTTTACTGGTGTAGAAATAAGTGTATCATGCGAGTATAGCTACAGTCACGACAGGAATGTTTTATCAGTGAAGTGAAACCTTCCTTAAATACTTGCTCCCAACCTCAGCAGAAGGTATCTGTAACGATCGATGCTACAAAACTGCGAGTTTGTGACACTGCCGTGTGTTATGGTGTTGGTTGAGAATTGAATCTTTGTGACACACCAGTACCGGAAGGCTTTTGACGTAAACCTGACCTTGCTGCTTGTTGCTCTGAAAAGTTGTTCAAATTTTTTTCTCATCTCAAATTTTAAAATATTTCTGAAATTATATGCCTTAACTCTTCTTTATTAGTATGGTTTTGATGTAGCACAGCTTTGCTGGGTGAATAAAAGGGGAGAGAACAATTATTCTGTTAAATGGCTCACAGATTAGTCTAACAAAAATAAGCTAAATGTTTCATCATATAAACAAATTAGATTAATGATTTATAATTTCTATATGCTCAGTAAGTGAACTTCAAAAGTAGCCAACTGTGTTCTTGAGGGTCTTTTGGGAGAGCATCATGTTCCCTGTTACCCATCCATGAACTCCTGTAGTATGTTCTGTGCAAAGTCGTGGTGAAACTCCCTTTAGTGTTGATTCAAACTTGATCTACACCGCTTTGCACTGACGGTACTGGAAGCATTTTCTTGGTTATTTTGATTCAGCAGCTGGGGAAGGTAACATTTCTAGTGTATAGAAAGTAATCTTGCGTGTTCCGTAAAGCAGCTTTCACCGTGGGGTTTAAATGCCAATGTGAAATGGAAACTGGAATTAATAGGAGCCATAGCTCTCTTACCCTGCGTTGCTGTTACTTGTTCAAAAGCGTGCAACGTCTGAGTGGACGAGTGAGCCGGGCCATTACAGAATGACCGGTAGGCTTTATAACACATCCTGAAAACTGTTCTGGCTTGTCCAAACTTTACTCAGGACATTTACTGCTAGGAATCTCTGAAATGTTAACCCATTTTACAACCTTTGTGTTCAATTTTTCCTAAAAGTAGGAGGTACCGTAGTTCTGAGCATGGCCAGACTGAGGGCATACTGGGACAGGCAACTCCGTTAGTACCTTAGCATTCCCTGGCTGCTGCATTGTGCCAGCAGTTATTTTTAACTTTTTTCGTAGAGTGTTTTCATCAGGGTTGGTTTCTTGAATGGGTTCACCATGTGATTGCCCGAACAGCTGGTTGGCATGATGGGAGGAGTACCGGGATTAGTCAAGGAAAAGCTGCTTGGAATGGGGATTGCTTCAGTAGGACTGCTGCTGGGTGTCAACCCAAGCCTGAGGGGAGTGCCAAAAGCAGTGCCAGAGATGGGCATCTACGTAAAATAAATAAAACCTGACTTCTAAGACCATTAATACATGTTAAACTCTTAGTTTGGCTCGGCCAGAGTGTCAGTAACGTTAGACTTTGATTGCATAATGACTTAATATTAATTGTGCATACAGTTCTCAAGTTTTCTTGAACGCCGTCAGCTCTGCATTGGTATCTGTGAAACTGTTCTTGTGCTTTCGAAGGCAGGCAGGGAAGTGCCGTCAGACCTCAGTTTTGGGAGCAAGAGGACCAGCACAAACGCTTGTGCTTAAACAAGTATTTTAGTGTTTCGGATCTTTGCAGCAAGAGATTAAATGGGCTCAGTTGTTACTGAGAGTATTCCTTGAAAAGGCTGTAATGTTCCTTTCCAGTAACCTTTACTTGCAGAATATTGTAGAAAGATCTTATATGATTGCATATATCAAATGTGACCAAAATTTACCATTTTCCTTTCTCTCCTTAAATACTTGCAATGTATTAATGCTATGTGTGATTTGATGTTGTCTGGATTTTTTTTTTAGCCGTCACAGATGGGAGGCATACCGGTAATGACACAGCCAACTTTAATATACAGTCAGCCGGTCATGAGACCACCGAACCCTTTTGGCCCGGTACCGGGAGCACAGGTGTGTATATTCTAAATAACTGGTGCTAGGAACAAATTGCAGCCGGGTCAGTCTCTTTAGAATAACTTTCATATTTTCTTGTGTTGGACAAATGTATTGGCACAAGCCCAGTAGTTCATGTAAGGATTGCTTCCTGGCTTCTTATATCCAGGTTGGCAGCATCAAGTTTGTTTTACAGGAGCAAAGAGGATAGCATTTTAAGGCATTGTTTTTTCTGGGAATGTGACTGAGGTTATCCTCAACACTTTAGTGAAAGGATAAGAACAGTTAACGTCTGTACCGTTTGCTGAAGGCAGGCTTCTCCCCCAAAGCTTGTGTTCTCTGCTGCTTTACCTCCAAGTGTAGCATGGTGAGATTGTGCTATTACAGCTTTTTCCTAAGTATATGTGGCACTGTTCTTTGACCCGTTACACTTAAAAGTATTAGATTATAAAGTAACCAAGTCTGGCAGTAGCTATAAACTTTAAGTGTAAGCTGCATGCTGATATGGCAGCATTTTGCAGGGGACAAACAGGGTGTATGTAGCCTTTTAAGTCTATGGCTGTTACAGATGGGTTCGAAAAGAACACGGTATCAAACTTGGTGAAGCTTCAACCCAACATCTGGTAGTCAGTACTGACCACTCTCAGCGGGAGGCACATGGCACGTGCATCTAGTCTTAACCGTTGTATCCTCTAAAGGTCTTTGTCTTCCTCTGAGTTTTTGCAGAAGATGGTATTTACAGCATAGTGAAGATACTCGATAGCTCTACAAATCTGTCTGGCCTTTCCCTGTTAAAGGTGTTACGTTAAATGGAGCATTCCTTAAATTGCCTGCTTTCCTGCTTCCCGTGATGTCGTGTGTAAATTCATTACCTGACGTACTGGAATAAAAGAGTGCGCTGAAGGGTTACTCTGAACATTGAGAAGAACCGACTCTATCGATACTGGAGTTAAATACCTACCTTTTATTGTTTGTTTTGCAAACTTCTGTCACTGGGAAGTGTCTGTCTGAACTCACTGTTGTAACCCAGTAGCCATCTGAAGATAGGGGTTTTTTTTTTGCAGTAGGAAAAACACTGGGGAAAAAAAATAGCGGGGAGAGGGGATGGACAACCTTGAACGCCTTCATACTGTTTTCAGAAAATATTGAGACCGTTAAGACTTTGCTGTGTTTGTGAACCATAGTTGGAGGCAGAGCCAAGTTCAGCTGGCAGATCAGAACTCCAGTATTAACAGTGTGGTTTTACTTACTAGTCAAGTGTTTCTTTGTCAAAGTTCACGCTGCACATCATGCCTCTGTTAGGAAACTGTGATATATTGGGACTGTATTTTGATCTTACTATAAAGAGCTCTGGCTTTATAGGTGACTTTAAAAACATGCACATATAAATTCACTCAAGTATATGTTGGGGGGTGGGTGTGTTTTTGGGACTAGAGTGTGGAGGGAAAAGAATTCAGCAGTAGGTTGGAAAGGAAAAGAACCTCAAACCTTTCTCCAGTGCCTGAATCTGATCCTTAACAGGAGAGGCTGTGTTGTGTGCTGCCAGTGGGCAGTATGTCCGTTGTCTTTGCTAAAATAGATTTTTTTTTAAAAATTTTTTTAAAAGGCTTTATCTGAAAGGGATGCTGTTAGATTTCTTTAGCTAGAAACACAGTTTTCAGTTGGCTTTCTCTTGGACTTCTGAGAGCTGCTTTGCATGTTCACTGTCATTTAAGTGATTTGGTGTCGTTCACCTGGGTTTTATACTATTTCAAGGGGAAAAAATGTGCTTATGATACTTAAATAGAGAACAAGTTAAAGGATCCTTAAGGATAAGAGGTTTTTTCTGCAATTCCCAAAACATCAATTTTGAAATGTCCCTTTTAAAAAAAAAAAAAAAAATCTGCTGCCCTGCCTAATTCGGTTATAAACAGGTAGGTAGGTCTGACTAGGTAGGTGAGCCTTTCTGCTTCATTTGACATTGCAGGGCTTGGTCTAGGTTGAATCCCAGCTGGCTGTCATGACAGGAGAAAGAGGAATTAGTCACAAGTGAGGTGTGTAGAGCTCTATTTATTATATCTATCGCTTATCTGACAACATGTTTGGCTCCTGTGAGAATTAATTTGCAAGACAGCACACCCTTTGAATCGGCATTTGCTGTGCGACCGGGAAGGGTTTTCCCCGAGACACGCAGTCTGCGTTGCTTGCGGGTGTTGAGTTTTCACAAGTCTGACATCAGTAAAGCAATTTAAATGAAGCAAAGGCTGCGTGCGAGAGCTTCTTCCTCATACGCAGCAGAGATGGCATTTACTAACCTATAGCCACGGAGGGGAGTTACAGTAGTATTACACTAAATTTACTGTACGCTTAATCTTGGGGTTCTTGTGAGAGCATATTTGTCTGTTCAGGTTTAGTTCGTGCTCCTGTTGTGCCAGAAATAGAAATGGAAAATAAAGAAATAAAAACGTGTGTTCTTGGGGTGAGTAAACAAATCTTAGAGTGCATAATGGTTGTCTGAAAGGCTCACAATTCAAACGGCCTACATCCCACGTGAATCGCTCTAAACACCGTTATTCTAATACAAGTTTTGTCCGTGGTGTCATCACTGCCAAAAAGTAAATTGCTTTTAATATTTACGTTTAAAGCACTGGATTATATCACTTACCTCTAGTCTGCTGATAGATCTTGGTTGCTGTCTGCAATAAAGAAACTTGAATGTACCTAAAAGCATAATGACAGATAGGAAGTTGTTGCCAAAAAATTATATTGCCAAGTTGTGGTGTGTTGGGAACTCCTCCTACTTTTGTAGACGGAGCGGTAAAATAGGCATCCCATGTTGTCCAGTTTCTTTGTGATTTTAAACTGGTGTTCCTAATTTGATTTTCTTAAGGATTTGTTTTAATAAATATACTTTTCCTACCTCTAGACATACCTATTTTGCCTCTGAAGTGTTCTGTTTACATGCATGCAATTTTATTTCTAATTGTTGCTGTCAAAAGCAAGGGTAGTTTGGGTTTTTTTAAGGGCAAAATAATTTGAAACAGTCAAGAATGAGACTTAGAACAGTTGCTGCTTTGAAAATCTAGGTGCAGGAGTTATTCATAGTTTTAAAAGAAACTGGTGTGTACCTCTTTTCTTTGAAATTACTTATCTTGCGTTAGGGTCAGTACTTCCCACTTGAGAAATAATAGTTTTCATCATGATAAAATAGTAGGTTTTCCTCACTGCAAAATGTTATATCGTGCTACCCAGAACAGTGAGAATGGTCGGAGCTGTGTGATTAAATTTTAGCTGGTGGAGGGGGAGAGAGTGTGTGTGTATGAGGAAGGGACAGGCTGAATCAATGGTCCAAACAAGGTTAAAGAGTAGCCAGAGCGACGGCAGATGTGATACCGTACAGCAAACGCAAAACATTTCAGGCAAGCCAGATCCGAATAAGATACAGTTAACTGGAATATAAACTACCCATTGTAAGACCTGAGCGTCGTAATGCACAACGGCGGCGCTTGAATGTTCACCGCCACCAAAAACATCGTCCTGTTAGCTAATATAAAATGGTAGAGCGCTGACAAATCAGTGGTGTGCCTCTAAGTGTTACATAGTCTGGTCTGATTACCCCCAAAAGGACATAGCCTTAGGAGGGGAAGCAGCTGGGTAGTGAAAATTTTATTCCATTTTAAATCTTAAAGAAATTACTCTGCCTACTGCCAGCATCTGTGTGATGAATTGTAACACTGCAGTTGTTAACGTCACTGAATCGTACAGAAAAAGTAGTAGGAGCGAGCGCCTGGTGATGATGAAAATAGGTAAATGTACAGATGAGCAAGTTGGTTGGGGGGGGGCGGGTGTTGGTTTTGTTTTTTTAATGTTTTGTGTTTTTGAAACTGGAAGAACAGGCTATATAGTTCGGGGCAGACTTATGCCAGAAAGTAGACTTCACAGGTGCTCCTTTGGCACATTAATCCTAAAATATGTGCTAAAACAGCTTGACAGACTCATTTAATGAGAAACCAGTATCTAGCTAATGTTGGGAATTGGCATAACACTCACGTGTGGAGGGGTTCTTCTGTGTTTCTGTGACTCCGGGGAGTTTTTGTCTTTGTTGGAAGCAGCAAGAAGTGACGACTGCTGTTGGAGGTGAGACTAAGCTTTGGGTCTGATCCAGCACAGTGTTCATTTCAGCATTTCAGATCACACAGGCGCAGGGCAGTAAGGAGGCTAAATCCACAGTTCTAGGTGTATTAGCGCTGGAGAAACTGATGGCCAGCGCTGTTGTGTTAAATGCTTCTCCTTAGAAACTGCTGCGGTCGGTTCCGGTTTTCAGATATGTTTGTAAGCGGTATTCTGGATAGATGCAATGGAGGAAACTGTCTAACTATACTTTCCACATTTTGTTTTAGGCCTCCTTTTTAATAATTAGAGGAACCTCATTAAAATACATATTTACTGTAAGGTATTGTGTCTTGTCTGAATTTGGCTGTGGCATCTAGGAAGTAGCATTGTCAAGTCCTTGCCCAGTATTTAACCCGAACAGGCTTCCTGAAATTTCGCCTCTGTTTCTGGTTACATGCTGATGTTGCACAAACGTCAGAGCTCTGAACCTACCAGTCTTCCACACTGCTTTCAAACTGGGACGTTATTTTGGACTTGATATCAGTTGGAGATTTGCCAACTCAATTTAACAGGACTTTTAATATGTGACTTCAAGCCATTTGACCGTGAAGAGGAAGAATGTCTCATGAACTCCAGTCGCAGCAGGCACGCCTTGCTGAAGTTAGGGCTCCGTTGGACTTTATCGTTAGTCTGGCTCAAATCCTGGAGAGTGGTGGGGTCTGTGACCTGCGGCTTTCCAAAGGGAAGAACCAAGTTTAAAAGGGGGAACTTCTGACAACCTGAAACTGCTTCTCAAGCACTTCCCATTCTGCCTCATGACTCCTCCATAATCTGTTTATGGGGACTGGATCCGAGTGCCCTATTGGGAGTGGGGTTTTGGGAGGGAGATAAAGATTCCAACCCAGATAGAGAGTGCTGATCCTGAAAGAACTCCTCCTCCCCACGTGGTTTCCGAGACAGACATTAACGTGAAAAAAATTAAATTTGCAATGGTGATATTTACACTCTGGGCACTTTTGCAAGCAGTTCCCATAAGCATGTTCCCTGTCATGCGTAGGTTGGCAGGCATTCAGTATTTCTAGAGGAAATACCTCTTCATACGATGTTTTTTGCAGTGGGTATGAAGTGCAAGTATGCACTGGTGATTAGTGACTCAATTATGAGTAAATTGTTAGTGATGGAATCTGAAATGGAGAAAGTTGACTGTTTTACTTGTAACTGCAAAAACATGCGAGCTCTATGAGGGAGGAGAGCAAATAGAATTTAATAAAGCACCATTTTATAAGGGGGAAAGTACTAACAAAGAAGGAAAAGGGCTAAAAAAAAAAAATAAATCAACAAATAGCAGATACTCTTGCAATTACGGCCTGGAGATTACTGGTCCCTTCCAGCAGCAGCAGCTGGAACACCAGTATTACCTACTTGTAAATTATGTGCTTCATATGGCTGAATTTGTAGTGTGGTGCTTTAAATACATGGCTATAGGGTGTGATTTTTGTTAGTACAGATAGTATAGATTATCGGCCTCAGTCTTCAGTTCCCGCCTAAAACGGCAGCGGTTGACAAACTCTCATCCAATTTTTTTTTTCCTACCCCCAGAATATATCCTGTGTTCTCCTTCTGGGCCCCAAATTGACAACTGTCGGTTGTCTGCTCTCCAGCTTCTTTTTATACACAACCTATTTTGAGAGGAAAAGATGCTGAAGGCTGTTCCTTCTGGAGCTGCCGTGCTCTGGCCAGTCCCCCAGCCTCATCTCTCCCTGCCAATACGTAGTTTTGCCAGTAAAGCGGGGAGAGTGCTAACCTGTTTCACAGGAGTGTCAGGCTTAACATTTTGTATCTTCTTTTGAAGAAAACCGCTGTGAAAGTGCAAGGTTATCTGCTTATTTGGCAAATGCCAATTAAGTTTCCTTTCTGGAGGGTCACATCCAGCTTGTTTCTGCATTACACCGACCATTGAAGAGGCTTTCTGTTTTCCATATGACCAAACACCTTGTTTTAATAGTTGATTTCTGCCAAGTTTGCCTCTTAACCTCCCCTTGTCCTTTCATTACATGTTCAGCTTTCATATTCTGTCATTCTGAGACCTTTTTTTCTTTTTCTTTCCCTTTCTCTGTCGTCTTTCCTACTAGCTGTCTGCAGCATCCAGCCCTTCCAGTCAGAGTCCTCACAGAGCCTCAGGAAAGGATCCCTTTGCAGAGCTCTCTCTCCAGGATTTCTTGTAGAACAACTTAGGTATTGTCCATTATTCTGGGGAGATGCTGGTTTTTGTGATATAAAGCGAAATTAAAGTTCTAACTCAAGTTTTATTAACATGACTAGAACTGTTCCTGAAGAAAATAAAACAAGTCATGTTGAGTTGGAAGCATTGTGGAAGTGACTTGGAAACTCCGTATGCTTAACTGCAGCAGTTTAAAGGCCCGATCAAGTCATTTTGCTTCAGTTTGCTTGGAAATAAAGTTTGATAGTTGCTTTCCGAACTGCAAGAGACAGCACACAAGGTAGCTTGCTGCAGCTGGGGAGAAGGAACTGGTACTACTGGGTATTTACCACTTCATCAGGAAAATGCTCAGAGTTCGTGTTTATCAGCAAGCACCTGACTGCTGCTGGCAGTCTGCTCGTGCACTTCACCAGATTGCTTGACCAAAGAGTTCACTTCATGTGGGAGAAGAGACTTGGTTTCAGGTGTGCGAGGGTTAAATTTTGGTACAGATGTGCACTGGAGTTCTGTTCTTTTTTTTATCAGTCTGGGGCAGGTGGGAATTAAATACAAAAATGAGTGAAAACATGAAAAAATTCAAGAATACGTAGTGTAAAGAAAGAGTAGGCTTTATTGCACGCAGCATCTGCTTTTCTTTGGGCGCTTCCTCTGGTTCAGCGTGAAAAGTGACCTTGAGTTCTCTTTGTAATGATGTCGATCCATGTTACGCTGCCGCTGGTGACAATGTTGCATGGCGAAGTAGTAGTGGGTTTTTATTGTTGGACAAACCAGCTTAGTGCAAAGAGGTGTTCCAAAGGCTGGTGTGGTTGGAAAAACCTCCTGATGGCTTTTGGTTGCTTTCTGGCCCTGTTTTCATAAAATTTTTGTTTCTATTCAAAGCTTCAGATCTTGGGGTAGCTTGGGCATTTGAAGAATGTATATTTTTTGAAGAAAACACAGGTTTATAGTGAAGTCCTACTTCTGTTGGATGTTAACACGAGGGTTTTTAATCTTTCCAGATTCAGTTTATGTAACTGCGTTAGATGGAAGAGAAAGGAACGTTTCCGAAAAGATGTGCTCACCAGTAAACCCCCACTTCCAGGAAAAAAAAGAACTTCATTCTCTCAAACTCTCCTCTTCCATTAAATGATGTGGTGAAATGATGAAGGCCAATGAAGGAACCCGGGACAACTCCGTAAGAAAACGTCAATATACAATACAAAGCCAAGAATTGCCATGAATTAAGACTAAGATCTATTTTTTGTCCTGGTGACTAACACATCAATACTTTCAGCTTCTAATAATACCCATAATCAGTAACATACGAAGAGAAGCCTTTATTCTGGAAATTGAGATTGGTGTTTGGAAATGCTGTCTGGCATGGAGATGCGTCCTTTACCGTAACTCGAAACAAGACTCTGGGCAGGGGAGGGTCAAATCCTAACTCTTAATTCTGCAGTTACCTTTTCTTCAGTCCTCACAAATGTAGGCACAGCAGTAACGGAAATTAACTTTTTTTAAAAATTATATATTCAGTTTGCAGTAGACATTCCTTATGTATTATTGTTTGTATTTATTTATGATTATCAATTTAACATTAATATTGTATCAAAAAAACCTCCTTATGAAAATGAGTATGGATGTATACAGTATGTCTGATTTTTATCCACAAAGAATGAATCTGATTCAGAATGCTTTTCAGCTGACATACAGAGCACTAAATATTTTAAAGGTCTGAATCTAATGAATTCTCAGCATATATGGGAATTAGGGAAGAGCTGTAAAATGCATTAATCCTTATAGTCAATTCTGTGCCTAGGATTTTGCAAGGGAACAGTTAACTGACTAGAAGAAGCACTACATTTTTAATTCAGCATTAGTGCATTGGGAAGGAACTTTATTGCTTTGTGCTTGGCATGTCATTATTTTTACATTTGACATTATAAGGCCTTTCCAAAATGAATGTGAGGAATTGCTTTCACTTTAAGACTTTCCTTCTTTCCTGTTATAAAAAAAAAAGGTGTTTGTGCATTGGGGGGGAAAGCCTTTTCATTTGGCTAGTGCCATGATTATGATCATGTACCTTTTAAAAGTAAAAAAGGGGGAAGTAGCTTCCTTACATATGTCTAGTGGGTATTTAGTTAACGAAGAATTAAAGTAGCACTGTTGATCGGTGCTTTGTGTAAATACATCATAACTTCTGGGTGGAGTGGGGCCTTCAGAAGGATAGTCAATGATATGAAAGCAATTCTGTACATGAATTCAGCATACTTGCTGCATTGTCTCTGCAGATTCTATTTTTGTTTAAAATATTAAAATGTATGTTAGCAAAAATGGGTGGATTTTCAAATAAAATGCAGCTTCCACAGAACTTTTGTTACAGTATGAAAGTCTGAGGTGCTTCTTTTCTTTTTGCTGCTTACAATGTGCACTGATAATGGCTTTGTTTACTTAATAAAATACCAAATGTATTTCATATGTGCATATTGTATTCCAGGAAGTGCAGCGCTGTGAATCTGAACGGCCTGATCTATACACCATCTTCCTGGTGGTGGTGCTGCAGTAGATGGCCTTGGTTCTGCTGTAATGAGTTGTCTCACTAAGAGCTGGATTCATAGAATAGTTTGGGTTGGAAGGGGCCTCTAAAGGTCATCTAGTCCAACCCTCCTGCTGTGGGCAGGGACATCTTCAACTAGAGCAGGTTGCTCAGAGCCCCGTCCAGCCTGACCTGGAATGTTTCCAGGGATGGGGCATCCACCACCTCTC
>NW_008795486.1:1660609-1687957 GCF_000699145.1 Aptenodytes forsteri | reverse complement strand
TCCCCGAAGGCTTCTCTTCTCCAGGCTGAACAACCCCAACTCTCTCCGCCTTTCTTCATAGGAGACGTGTTCCATCCCCCTGATCATTTTCATGGCCCTCTTCTGGACCCGCTCCAACAGGTCTGTGTCTTCCTTATGCTGAGGGCTCCAGAGCTGGACGCAGTACTCCAGGTGGGGTCTCCCCAGAGCAGAGGAGAGGGGCAGAATCCCCTCCCTCGACCTGCTGGCCACGCTGCTTTGGATGCAGCCCAGGATACACTTGGCCTTCTGGGCTGCGAGTGCACATTGCTGGCTCATGTCCAGCTTTTCATCCACCAGTACCCCCAAGTCGTCCTCGGCAGGGCTGCTCTCAATCCCTTCATCCTTACTTAATATGGTATTTCACAATCTTCTAGTTCTTCAAAATATTAATGGCAATAAATGTGCTGTTTATAACTGAGCAAGAAGTATAAATGTGCTAAAATAATTATTTAGGTATCTTCCCTAATCTTCCAGCAGCAGTTAATGCTGGTGAAGCTTTGAACAGCTTGCTCAGACCATCGTCTGCATTAGAACCTGGTTTTCATCACAGGGACTTGTGACATAAATGGAACTTCCTTCTTCTCAACTACCTGAGGCTTGTCCTGAAGGATGTGCATTATAAAATGATCAGTACAGAGCGGTAGATTTAAAATTTGTTTCTAAAAGCATGAGTTAAAGAAACGTGAACCTGTTACTTCTAGAGTATATAATGCATGTGCCCGAATCTGGGGAGTTTCGTAGACAGTTTCCTTAAATCTTTATCTTCCTGCAAATGAGGCTTTCAGTGTGGGACTGCACCACCGGAGAACAACTGCTTTTTAGTTTTTTGCTTGCACTCGGAATATCAAAAGTGTGAATTGTCTGAATTGGGGGTCAGCTGGAAAAAAGGTGCACATCTGTGTCCTAGTAGCTAAATCAGTAACTACCAGGGTACAAATTGTTCTGGAGCACAGTCCATAGCTTATGTGAAAGATTAATATAGACCTTCCTCCTCCTCCGTAGCCCACTGTGCTGGGTTATGATAAAAACAGACACCAACCTTGTCATCCTTTTAGGTCTGAGATGCTCTCTGCACAGGGGTTTCTGTCTCTGTTTTGAGGCTATTGACTGAGGCTAAATCTGCAGTCTTAGATCTTTTCGATCCCTTGGGCCCCCTTTGTGGGGCTGTGGACCTGAGGCTGCAAATCATGCAGGTGCCAAAAATCCCCAAACAAGCACAAACAGCTCTTCTGCAGGGATGAGGAACTCTTCACCTGTTATCCTTTACTGCTGACTCATAGTTGCTCTGTGTTCTTCTAACCTGCACAGCAGCTGTGTTCGCTTTCTCGTTGGAGGCCTTGCTAATAAACCTTGCTTTTGGTTTACTCTTCAGAGACAAACTGGCTTGAGAATTTCCCTGAGGATTATTTTCCCATTTACTTTGTTCCTAATGTTTGCTTTCAGTATTGCTGGAATAACTCAGTTGTAGCTTAATTTAAAAAGCATAGCTCATAGATGTGTTTCTTTTGAATTACTGGCCATTTTCAATAATGGGGGGTTGTGAAAACCTGGTTCCCCTCAAAATTGAGTTCAAAGGCTGTTTAATCTAGAAGAGCAAACTCTGTCTAGGAAAGCTGCCTGCTCCTAGCAAGCGGGGGAGGGTACAGTGGTTTGTTAGAGGGTTGCGGTTCCTTTTTAGAGCTTTATGAAGGAAACTAGTGTGTCAGAATTGTCACAATATTTTAATTTTTTTAAATCAGAGAATTATATAATTAAAACATCTGGAGTTACCTCTTGAGACAATCACTCCTGCCAGTTAGTAGCTTCATACGTTTTCTAAAAGCCCGAATGTAGAATCTTCGTCTGAAGACAAATCTAAATTCTTTTGCTGCTTCTGTTCTTTGTTTCAAAGTCACAAACTAAACTGAACTGTTACATGCAATGAACTGACACTGGGAGTACCTCAGGAAACATTTAAAAACCATTTTTACGTGACATCAGATGGTCCATTCAACCAGCTACTGGAATAAGTCACAGACTCCCCCAGCTGCCGAACAGCCCTTCAGCAAGAAGGGGGGACGGGGTGAAACCCTGCATTTCTTATTAGACACGAAGTGCCTGTTTTCAGAGCCTGGTATAAATTTTGTAGCGACATAATTGAATTGCAACTTGAAGGCTGTGACATAATTGAGATAAAGATTGTGGCAGAAAAATGAGGATTAGGTGCCAAAAATGCTGGGAAAGACAGGAAATGCTGATGGGAGCAGAAGATTGGCAAGGTAATGTGGGGGGTTGTGGAAAAATGTGCTGAATACAGAAGAAAAATCAATGTTAATGGGAGCATCTGTAAACTAAGTAAGAGCTTTCCCCTTGGCCTGTTGGCAATCTTCTGACTTGACCTTTGCAGCTCCCTCACACTGCAGGGGGAGAGAACAGAAACAGTCTTGACATCTTTTGCTGAATTTGCCCAAGAAAAATCTGTGAGTTATTGATGTTTTCCGTGTTCAAACTGGGGAATGAAGGGACTTGGCTGATCAGTACACTACATCCTGGCTAGATCAGGGGAATGAGCGAGGAGGAGAGAACCCTGGACAGGTTCCCCTGAAGGTGTAACACTGCTGCCAGCCGCTTGGCACCCTTTTGTATCTGAAGGCTGAGTAAATACTATATCCATTTCGCTTGTGGGACATGACTTGCCCAAGATAACAAATCGGTCTACGAGTTGAGTAAAACACGTTTCTTATTTCTTTTCTTGCTTGTCTGCTGATGAAATTTCCTGAGGCAAAGATCAAAAAGCCCTGGAACAAACAGCCAACTTCCTTAAAAGTTCTGTTGTGTGAGCCGATAACGGTACTGAAAATGTGTTGGATGCAAGCATATTGCTCTGCATACCCGGCAGCTGTGGTGTACGAGGAGAGCTGAGGCCTTGGGTTTATTTTCATAGCATAGATCTCTGTTCACAGTGGTAACTGCTGAACTTCCCCGTGCCAGCTACAGCAATAGCTCAAGTGTTGGTTTTTCTAGAAAGGCATTATTTGATACAATTTTAGCCTCTTGCTGCACTTTAATCACTAAAAGTGAGGAAAAGATCCAGCACCATGTCAAATCCCAGGTTTCCGTGGCTCAGTGGAGATGTTCTATGGGTCACATACGGGAACAGTTGTTGGCATCTTGTTACCATGTCACGTCCTAAAACAACATCGTGTTTGTGGTAGTCTGCAGAACATGAGCTCTGAAGTGTAGTGTTACAGAGAAATATCCTTACTTCGACCATGGGCTCAAAATCCAAGGGAAAGTCTTTTTCAGAGGAACGTCCAGCTGCAAAACATCAGTGGCTTAAGACGCTAATACCATTAGAGTCTCCGTTCCTTGCTTGTCACTACAGTGTAACTTTTCAGTCCATTAGCTTCTGCCTTGACCTTATTCTGGCAAACTCCTTTTGGCCCACAGAAGCAGAGCATTTAATAACTTCTCTCTCAGAAAGCAGCCAGACAAGAACAAATGCTGCAGAACAAGTCTCCTACCCTCATTTCCCAAAACATGCAGGTCTGAACCTGTGGAAGGATTGCCTTGTTATATAACCTGGCTGCAAACCTCTCAAAAACCAGACCAAAAGTAAAGTAACCTACATTCCCCGCAGCTCAGGCTGGGGAGAGCTCGTACTTGCACAGCCAGACTATAAGGCAATATAATCCGGTTGCTTGACTCTACGGGGAAGTTGGTCTGAGAGGGTTCAAACCAGCAGTGTGCCGCGGTAAGCAGCTCCTTTAACACTTGAGTGGATACAGGCTAGCAGTGCAGCCCACCCCACTCCGTGGTGCTTCTTCGGCATTTGGTGGATTGATGTTTCTCAGTTCCAGCACGTGGACGTCAGTTCTATTAAAATGGCTTGTATTACCACATGCTTACATGCAGCTTGGGTGATGCTCATATTTCTTCAACTTTGAATTTCCAGTGAACACTTGTGAGGTTTTTTTCCTGTTGACACTGCAAGTTTCTTAGAGTTGCGTGCCAGTTAAATACGTAACTCCAGCTCAACCGAGGCTTTGTTTGGATTATAGTTGTGGGGACACATGGATCCTTTTCTGCATCTTGTAGCCTAACTAGTGTCCTATGGTTGGCTTGCGCAACAGAAACACAGTAAAGATATTTCATAATGCTGGGAATTTAAGGATGACTCCTGTAAGTTTTGTCCTAAGTGGAGTCGTGAACCCCGACTCCCATTGATAAGCAGGAGTTGGAAGCGTTGGCTGTGCTGCCAGAAAGTGGACTGATCAGCCCTCTGTTTTACAACATGTTGCTCATTTCTGAGAGATTTTGCCAGTAACAAAATTATCAAATCCAGACGCCTCATTTGCTGAAGACCTAGCTTTCTCCATATAAAAGCCTCACGCTGGCCTGAATACTAATCCTATAGAAATCAAGGGGATTTGGGACACTTCACTAAATACGTTTCGCCACAGGCTGTTGCTTCTGGCTTGTGCAGGCTGCCTGTGGCTTGTACCCTAATTAGCATGTTTCAGATTTCTTTTTAACTCCCTCTCATCCACACAGGCGTTTATGGTAAAAGGCTAAACAGTGGCTTCAAGAAGCACAGTTTCTTTTTTCCAAGGTACAAGTTTATGTTGTCCTGCCATATGTCCTACACGTGGTGGTATGCGGTACGGGTATAATCAAAGAGAAGCGTAGAGACTGGCCCTACATTTATATCGCTAGGAAATGTAAACGCCCTTTGGGGAGTGGTGGGAAGAAGGAGAGGCCTTTCTTTAACTGAAAAGCTGTTCAGCATAAGCCATATTCTAATTCTGCGACTAAAAGAAAAGCTAAACTAATCACTGAGCAGAACTAATCTCTCTTTCAAGTAAGCCACTTCATGGGGCTTGCACTTCACCCAAAGAAAGCCAATGTAGCCAAGGGGAGGCTTCTGTTGCGCTGAAAACATTACCACCTCGCAAGTATGGATCCCCTTTCTCTCAGAAACTCAAGCGCTAGGAGTCACCTCAGCCTTTGCGGTAACTCAGTTGGGTTATGGCAGGGACATGTCCAAACTCATTTAACTGTTTACTACATGGCAACGCAAGTGAGATTCAGTCTGAGATTAAGGCTCCTACCTTTACATGTCTGCTTGTGAGCCCGGTTTCTGAGGAGCTGCAGTCAGTGGAGCCCAGAGAACAGTTCAACTCACCTGCAACTCAAGGAGACACCTGCTGGGCAGGAATATCTGAGCTCGCTTGAAAAATGAAAAATGTTTGCACTGAAGTACAAGATGAGACACTGCATAGATACAGGTGGTTTAAAATGTTTAAGTTTCTTAAAAAGCTTTATTCCAAACAGCTGATTAAGCCGTCAAGGGTTTAAATCAGATTATTCAGTGCTTTCATGAGTTTCTAAATAGGATATGCGTAGGTCAGATGCTTACTTGTGCCTGTGGGGAAGTAACTGCATCATGTACTCTTGATAGGGTGTCCAGGATGTGCAATGAGAGTGGAAAAGAACCCCACTGAATCAATGCACTAAGATAGATATATGTTCACAGAGACTAGCCACAAACCAAAGATACAGGGTTACACAATGTATTTGGCCAATTCTAAAAAAAATATATATATATATTTTAGACTGATGATGCTCTGGGGTTTTTTTCCACCCAATTAATTTCTGGTTTTTTCAATATATTTAAGTAGGGGCTTTATGGAGACAGATAAAATGCATCCAAACATTCAATTTCTAGCAATAATTGAATTATGCTTGGATAAATTAGATTCTGCTTTAGCAGGGTATTAAGTATTTTGTAACAGGTCTACATTTTATGGCAGCCTGCCTTTACCCATTCTGTGTCTGATCAAGAGGGAATTCCACATTTGACAGCTTGCAAGTGAGGACCACAGAAACTAAATATTAACTCAGATCCTTTATTAGATAGATGTGCAGCTACTTGGATTGAGAAGCCCAAGAAGTGCACAAGAGTTCTCACAGTGGTAAGGAAAGCAACCTTTCAATTAACCGTCTGCACACAGACAGACCTCTCATTAAACTCATATGTGTAAATCATGATTTGGGCACTCAAAAATAGTTTCCACAAAGCCCAGTGCCACACAATCGCTGAAGAACAAAGCAAATATTTAATGAACTGAGAATGTTACGTTTTTATGTTAACAGCGCAGCTTGTCTTTTTTTAACCAACCTTTTCTTTAGATAAGGCCTTGATCATCTGAGCTGTGATGTGCCCGTCTGATTTACCAATAATGCCATCTTCTCTGTGGTTCCTGCCTGGCATTTCTCCTGGTTCTTTATGAATAGGCACGGCTCTTCCAACCACACACATTAGCTTTGTCTCCAGAGGACCCAGTTTTAAGTATTCCTTAAGAAGAAAGAATATTATTCTTCCACAATTACATAGAAAAGCAGACGTTCTTCAAAAAAACCAGCAACTTTCCTTTTAAAAGCAACTGTAAAGATGCTGCCCTGGGGTTGCTATGTTTGGTAATGTCAGTGTTAATGGGCTTGGTTTACAAGCCAGCTCATCTTAGGAGGCTGCAGCCCTGCTGCCCTCTTCTCTTCCTGTGTGTTTTCACCAATGACACTTTCTCTGCAAACCAAATTCTGCTCCCAAGTTCAGTTCTGTGAAAAGAATTAAACTAATCCAACAGCTCACTACTGCCAACGGAGAGAGGTCCGAGTCCAGCCGTGTGCTTCCACCACGTCTGTGCTGGCTCTGGTCTTCTCCAAGCCTCTAAGTCAAATAGGTTGACTAACCCAACAAAAAACTAATTCAGGAGAAGAAAAAGAGGCAAGCTTTTCTGCTGGGTTAGTGTGTGAATCAGCTACAGAAAAGGCTGATGTGCACTACAGGTTCCCTAAGGGCAGAAGCAGGACCATACAGCCAAGGCCAGGGAGAAGGAAGAAGGAACCCTACAGTGCAAGCTCTTGAATCACCTCTATTTAATAAATGCTTTCATAATAGTTGCCAATGCAACTCCACTCTTTGCAATTATACCTTCGTTATTAGGAAGTACAAGAATGTCAGCAGCACCTATGGCCCTCAGTGGGGTGGGCTCGGCAGTGCTAACAGCAGGAAGAAAGAAGTAAAGCTAATATTCCTCTCCCAAGGCAACAACTGCAAGGTAACACCTGGACAGATTTTTTTTGTTAAATGTTCAGCTTTTCTCTGTAATGACTCTTCAGGACAGAGCCACTCCTTAAGTTAGCCTCTGATCAAGGCAACAGGATGATTTCTCTGAACACAAGTTGCAGGGTATTAATCAAACTAATGCCAAATTTCTAGAAAAAGAGTTGTTGTTGGGTGGGGGGTTTTTTGTTATTGTTGTTTTTAAAACTCATTATTGAGTAAGTTTGAATAGAACATTCAAGAGTAAAGAAACATTATGGAGAAGTATCTTTACACAGCAAGCCCTGCAGTCTGCACCACATCTATATCATCTTTAATTTGCAGTAGAAATAGATGATGTAGAGTAACGTATTTTCTGAGAGTAATTAGTTCTTTAGAAATGTATTCAAGTTTTCGTAACTCAAGAGTGTAGTATCAAAGGCACCCAGGAAACATCTTTTTGCAACCTAGGATCGAGGATCTCCTGAAGCAGGTGCCACCACCTCTTTCGAGAACCACGCAAACTCTGCCTATTTACATATAACCCGTACCTTTATATTTTCTCAACCCTTGTGTTTTGCACCCAGGAACACCTTCATCCTGGCTTTCTGTTGAAGGAATAAATTCCTTGTTGATCCTTTAATACTACTATGCAACATAAATTCTAAAGGACCAGCATCCAAGCAAACGAGTCTGTGCAATATCATAGAAAACTGTCACTAGGTGACATTCAGAATTCTTTCTAGGGGGAATTTGACACTCACATATGCTGATTTCTAGGACACCATTCAATTGCCAAAATGATGTGTCCTGTGCTATCAGAAATGCCTTAAGGCATCCAAAACATCCACATGAGGCTGGCCTGTATGACACAGAACCTATGCTCTTTTGGCCCAGCATCCGAAGGACAGGGAGCATATTAACCATCTCAAATAGCACCAGATGCCTATGATTAAGCATCTGAATTGTACACTAGGTAAAAGTCATTGGAGTTTTTTCTGCCATAACACCACTGGGAATAGAATGCTCTTGGCAGTAGCTCATGCTCCATACTGAAATGTGTTTGTGTCAGTGAAAGATCCGATTACTTTAACTCATACCTGGAAATCTCTTTCATCTTCATACAACAAGCTGTCAAGAGTTAGAGTGAATGACTTTTCCCACAGCTCCTCATCACTGTCTTGAGGCTTCTCATTCTCTGTTTTAGACTGAATCTTTGGAAAGGCATATTTTTTCTGACAGGGGACTGTGGCACTTCTGAGGCTTTCATCTCCATCTGTCTTTGCTTTTTAAAGAGAAGACAATGATGTGTATGTAATTGCTAAGCTTTATGAAGATCAGAATTAGTACTTGGTATGAGCATTGCCTGCAATCTTCAATGTGGCTTGGCCAGTGCGATGTAAAGAACAGCTTGGTAGGATTTTTAATTGGCAATCCAAGCCAAATGTTGATTTTGCTCACTGATTTTTCTATGTTTATTTCTGTTCACAATTTCTGATCAAGATCAGGGACTGAAGTTGGTCGGAAGTTAGAAGTAATGGGTCTGTGGGACAGGGCAGGGGAAAAAAATGAGCTTTTATCAGTTCAACTTAAATCCTATATAGCCCTGAATAGTTAAAAAAATAGGAAAGGCAGCAAAACCAAGTATAAACTTTTTCTATATCTATGGATGTATCTCTATATGTATATATATACAAGTTCCTGAAACACAGCTAGTCTACTTATAACTCCCCTGAAGAGCTCACATTTGCAGTTGACTAATTCTTAGGATGATAGACCATTCTGGACATGGACTACCAAGTTATATGTTTGCCCAGGACAGTGACTTGACCCCAGCTTATTGGAACAAAACCTACTCCTCCCAGTAACTATTATAAAGGTCTAGCAAAGGTAATAGAGCTGAACCGTTCAAAGTAAACATATATCTAATTCAGAAGTCTTAGTCAACATGTTTGCTGGTGCCTGATGGTTCCAGAAAGGCCCACCTATGGCTGGAACCGATCAGAAGTTCAGCAGACTCATTCACGTATTTGTAAGTGTACGGCTTCAATTTTTGGAACTTACCTCTTTGATTTAATTTTATCCTTTTTTCCCCTCTTTCTTCTACTCACACAAAGTGAGTAAATAAAACGTGATACTAAGGAATCCACACAAACCACCCTGAATGGATAAGCACACTCATACGGTCCTTCTTGCCTAATGGTATATCCTTTTCCTGGGTACACCTACCAGAATAGATGGAGATTCAGCCCAAACTTCAGTACTGCTTACCAAGATTTTCAGTTCAGGCTGAGCTCCATGCAGCTTCATCTCCTCTTACTAGGGATTTATTTATAATTTAACTCCAGTGTACCTCTATGAGCTGAATGACGGTAAAATGCATGTAGACTTGAAGTGAAAGCCAGCGTAGAGTTCAAGAGTGTCCTCTCAGGGACAAGATATAATGAGGTTATGATGATATGGGTCAGTAAAGAACTGATTAAGATACGAATTGTATCTTCATAAAAGATGGCCGATCCTATTAACCACATTCCAGGCTAGCTCTGTATGAGTAATTACATTCAACGCTCTAAACACCAATTTCAATTTTAACACTGTATTACAGGCAGATTGTGGTTTTGTCTTCTTAACGCAAACTACAGTCTATCATTGCTGTGGTGGCTGCAATGAAGTGGGAAATTAAGTGTTTACCATGTAAAACAGGCAGTTTGATAAAAAACTTCAGAAATATAAAGTATTTAAATGTTCAGTGACCTATCAGTTCTTATAAGCTGCTGATATGTGCATTACCTGCATACTCTCTATACTCTACTTCTTTCATTTCATCCTTAGGAAATTCATCTTGCAAGCCAGCTGCCGGGGTAAGAAACAAATGCCTATGAAATTAAAAAAATAAAGTGAAACTCATATTAGAGGTCTGAATTTTCTCTATATATTGTCCTGTGCAATCTTTTGGGGTGGGCAGGAGGGCACCCTTTCTGAAAGCCATTTGCTGCTTAACCACAAATGCAGAATAGTGCAATGTTTTAAAAATGCAATGGAGGCAGCCAGGTAGCTTAGTGGCTAATACGGTGCTGTTTTTTATTCTTTGTGCCTAAGTTCAATTATGTCCATGAGACTAAAAGAAAACAAATGTTATAGTCTCCAGTCAGGCCAAGATTCAAACCACAGCTGGCAGCTCTCACTTAAAAGCAGTCCAGAGTTTGGAGAGGAGAGAAAAATGTTCACTTCTTAAGACTTGGAACTTTTTTATGCAACATGGCTAAAATCACTGAACTGGGACTGGAAAATGGAGATGGATCATTCCCATCGTTACATTGTGCTTTTGATACCATTAGTGTTGACATTTTGCAGCTAAATTAATCTTTCTCCAGGGAACAAGTTAAATAATTTCAATACAAAAGAAACTAATACTACAGACACCTTTACAGACAGACCTATCCCAAGGCCTCTCCCTTACTCAGTACCAGGTTATCTGTTTCGCTTGAGATTGCAAAACCCCATATATTTGCATATTAATCTTCACATTCTTAAACATTTTGCCAACACTAAAGGAAAAATCTATTACCCAGCACTTAGTCTGAAAAGCTGGGTCTGAGACAATTACAACAGAAAGAAACTATTTCCAAGCCCCAATGGTATCCCCACTAAAAGAAAGTAAGTGTCACTAGGTCTTAATAGATTATTAAAGAACCCATTTTCTTCCCTGAATTTTGATATTTAGGAGGTTACAATGTCACTGCCATCCTTCAAAGACACAAATCCTACACATACTCAGTCAAATCCTGCCTCCCCTCAACTAGGAAACTACCTTGGCTTTGTTGTGGGAGAGCCCAAATAGATCTAGAGGCAGAAGGCAGCATTATCTTTTAAAAAAATTAATCACTTCTGAGTCTGTAAAGGCATCATTTTACCTGGGTACTCTCAGATTCTGAAGTCTGCTATCAATCAGTTTTGTCACTAAAACAATATTTTCTTCTTCCAGGAGCTGAATAGAGGCTTTCAAATCGCTTACTTCCTTTTGGTATATCTTAACCTTTTGACAATTAGGGGAAGGAAAAAAAAAAAAAAAAAGGACTCCAACCATTTTTAGGAATCTCAGTAAGAGGGGTGTTTGTGTCAACTCACTGAAAAATATTTTTTTTTCCTTTTAAAGCTTATTCATCCAGCTAAAAGCGTAAGTATGGATACATATAAACTACTATTATAAATTATTTTATTATCATTACACATTATAAATACTTATGTATATATACATATATATACAGACACACACAAGGAGTCTGGCAACTATAAATTCCATTGGCTTCAAACTTCTGAAGGGAAAAAAAAAAAAAAAAAAGGATCATCTTAGAAAGACTATACCCATTTTGGGAAGCTTTCATAGTAACTATCTTAATAGCACATAGCTAGAAAGAATGCAGCTGTATCAGCAAGACTGCACATTTGGTGGAGAAACATAGTGCCACATTTTCAGGCAAAGGCAAGGCCTTTCTGGTTCTTTCACACCTTTATTAGAACCCTTTACTGGCACACCTCTGTCAATCACAGCTGCACATTTGGGCTATGCAACCCTGATAGCAGAACCTTCTCATGTAGCCAAACAGGTCTGGTAGACAGAAGCTCTGGATTTTTCTTTTTTGCTTTCACATCAGTGCTTTGAGAGAGAAAAACCTTCTTTGTAGAGTTAAATTCAGGCTCTTGCTCAGTAAGTGTTGCTTTTCTAATTCCTGCCTATACGCAAAACCTTCTTACCCAGAATTAGCAAAGCTTTCAGTCCAAGTTAGCCACAACATTGGCTAAACCCCAGGCTCTACTTTCTTTTGGACTGGTAATCACCCATTATTGCCAGGAACTTATATTAACCAAAGGATACCAGTTATTCATCTCCCACAATTCCTCTCACTTTTCCTGAAGTACAAATAAGTTCTTCCCCCCTTCACTGGGAAGTGGAATGTACTATGGGAGGAATACCTTCCCAGAAATCTTAGCCATACGCATATGTTTAAAAGCAGTACCAGTACCTAGTCATCTGAATGCATCTGTTCTCACCAAAGGCAAATTAACCCGGCTATAATCATCCAAATTTGCAGTTAAAAACTAGTTCCCATTTCTCCCAGGGGTTAAAAAAGGTGAAAATGACAGGACATTAACCAGTAACAGGATGTGGCTTGGCACGATGAGGTGATGCAGCTTTGCACCATCTTGGTGTGACACAGTACCCAGGAAAAATCTGTTCAGATTTGGAGGCAACTAGTTTAGACCTGTTTTGGTAAGTCATTTTTCAGTTCAGTGGCCCAGCTGGAAAAATTATAAATTTTGAACCAGGACAAAACTGAAATTTTTGGTTTATCTCCCCAAAAGAAAATACTGGAAGAGTCTGTCAGCTACATATAAACATTAGCCTCCAAGAAAATATTTCATCTGTATAGGAAAAGCAGAGAAAATGAATGTGTGAATTCAGAGGACTGGAGAAGTTAGTGATAACAGTTTTGTTTTCCACAATAATTCAAAGCACTAATTCATAACATCGGAAACTAGTAACATAGGAAACTAATTCATAACATAGGAAACCTCTAGTTGAGAGGAGAGAAACCCAAATCCCTCAACTCTGAGGTGAGGGCCTGTCAGGACATGAGTACTCCAAAGTGGATCTCCCTTGTTGAGACTGCCTAATGCGTGTAAAATTCGTAAGCGTTCAGTGAGACAGGGAGATGGGAAGGGAATTCCTACTCATTCACTGGTAGGATGCATAGATTCGAGCTCCTGTTTGTTTATACAGATTAAAACATTGATTCTCTCCTATTGACCCCTACCTCATTGCCTCAGAACCTGTGGTTTGGACACCCTCCTTGGAAAGTTAAAGATGTAGGCTCAGAGCTCATTAAAGGGAAGAAGGAAAGTCGTATCCCTGCATACTGGCAAGTATCTTAAACTAGTAAGTAAAAGGGAGAAACCTCTGCCAGGTTTGTTGATGTGGCACTGAAAAATAATAAATTCATTTATTAATTCCTAAAAACATTTTGCTCAATTCTAAGCTGTGAGGTTGTAAAGGTGGGGAAGGGTATTTCCTCCCTCCAATCTCTTGATTAGATTTGATCACAACAAAGAATCTGTATTGATTGGAACAAACACAATCAAATTTTCACCACAGAAAAATCAGTTTTCTAGATTTGGCTTACAAAAAAGATTTTCCTTGACAAGAAAAGTTACACCTGTCTAATATATAGCTCTAAATTGCCATTAAAGGACTGTATAAAAGCTATAAAGTAATCAATTACAACTATGTACTTTTTTTATTTTCCTCTCTTCAGTGTACTAATCTCCAGGGTTTCTTTATTATCTCCCATTTAAAACTGTCTCAAGCCCTTTCTCCAAAAATGTTTCCAACATCCATATCCATTTTCTTTCTATACGGTAGCACTAGAACTTTAATGCAATTCAAAAAAACACTCATCAGATACTTACACGGTTGAACCTTTACACTGTATAGTATCCCAATCTCAGTAGATATAAATACTTAATTGTATGGAACATTGTAGTCCTTCATATAACTGCTTGGGCAGGAAAATGGGTCCTTCATTTGTGAAAGCAGATGTTCACCTTTTACCCTTATTCACCACATACACTGTTTGCTAGTCAGGATTACAGAGTAATTACAGGACAATTGCTCTCCCTTTCCTAGGAAAGTCTTCAGAGGCCTGGAAACAGTTATGACTGTAGGCCATTGTATTTCAAACCTGAACTGCCATGAAAAACTGTACACAAGTGATGCTCTTACCTCTTCTTTTAGCCATTCATTCTCTTCAATTTCTCTGCGACTGTTTTTGTCTAAGTATCTTACAGCATTCTGAGAAAACACAATTTAAGATCATCTCATCTGAAAGCAGGACTTTGACAGTGCTGCACACTATAAAGAAGAACCGTCAGCTGTTTAGCAGGAAATAATTAAGAAACATCCACACAACAGACTGTAGCATCCCCTAAAGGATTACAAGGGGATTTAGTCCACAAGGCCAGCTGTTTCTTCTCCATCATCCTGCCTAGTGCAGTTTATATGTCAAGCAATTTACCAATATTTTCTAATTTCCCATATTAAAATAGGACGTTTTCTTTTTGCCTAAGAAGTTCTGCTATGTTCCCACTACTGCTCAAATCTTCCTGTTTTCAGGATATCCAAACCTTTAGCTATTAAAAAAACCCAAGCAAAATCACAAATGAGGCAGTACTGATCTATGACAAATGACTTAAACATGTAGATGTCTATGCTAACGAGCCAAGGCTACAATTTAATTATTGATGTCAGTATGAGGAAAGGAACAACAGGGCGGGAAGATGCCCCTATAGATCACCACAAACACAGTCCTTTGGATTATGTTCTCACATGACTGAAAATCCCAGCACTGAAGTCAAGGAATTGAAACACCTAATGGGCCCAACCAGCAGTTTGTACTGAAGTATGCTTGGCATTTTGTGAGTGTAAGAAATTGTCACCATAAATACTCTGTAAATCACATTTGCAAATCAGAGCTGGCAGAAATGACAAAAAAAAATCTCTATAACAATAAGCCTAAATTTTACTGTAGACTGTACTATTTTGGCATTTTAAAAATGTTGTACTTTACAAGTACAAAACAACTTTTTTTTTTTCAAATTGATGTCTATTTCCATGCAGACAATTTCTTAGTGTGTTATTGGTTTTGAAATCTATGCAAACGTCAAAATCAAGGTCACAGCAAAAGTTCTTCAACAAGCCATATCAGTGCATGGTGCCCCAGTTTCCCATACCTCATTTGTAAAATGCCCGCACATCTACTCATTTTTAGTCTGATGTAAAAAAAATTGCATGTGTGTATAACAATAACCAATGCCATGTTTAGTAAGAAGACTTACAGTTTATTTTACTCTCAATTTATTAGAAAAGTTCCAAGTCTTAATTCAAGTTAAAATAATTATTAATGCAGAGTACATGAATTCCAACTATGATGCAGTTAGCACTTTTAAAAAAGGCGGAAGGAATACCTCAGGGGCCTGTTCCTTACTTAACTTCATGTGCCTTTCAAGCAGCTTGTCATTTTCTTCTTTCACTGCTTTCAAAGCATTTCTATAATATTCTTCAAAAGAAAAAAGAAACTCAGAAATCATTATCTGACATCAATTTCTCCTGACAACAAATACATAATTGGCATGTTGTTCCTAAACTGGAACTTATCAGCCAGCATGACATGCAGAGATGCTCCACAGAAAAGGGTTCAGACATCCTTCTCCATAGAAATTGTCCTCCTAAGCCCAAAGGACAGTAGTGTTAACTACAAAACTAGAAATCTGAAGTGGCTTACACGTTTCTGTTGGCAACTAGAACAGCTAATAAACTGAGCAATTCTCTGCTAATGATTGGTATCTTATTGGTATCTTAACCTCTCTATTGGTATCTTAACACTAAATTTTGTCTCTATCAATAGCAGAGCTCCTGGAGCCATGTGGGAGATTTGCTTAGAAAACTTATTTTTTAGGTATAGCAGCACATTGGATCATCTTGTGCACTTGGCATTTTTTTCAGACAGTTTTTATACAGAGCCTAATCAATTTTCTGACTTATCTAAGCCTTCCAGGGGGTTTTAATTTGACAATAGGACAAAACAGAGAATGTGGCAATTGCCTCAATGATTTGCTTTCATTGTTACTTGTGGTCATTATTTAGAAAGTGTGTCTTGTGCCTAACTGAATTTGTTTGGCTTCAAGTTCTAGTCACCTGTTATTTAATTATTTCATCCTTCCCTTCAGCTGTTTTTGTGCTATTCTAAATAGCCCACTGCTGCCAGGTATTTTCTCCTTTTGAAGGAATGAATGAGATTGTAGTAATTTTCTTTGAAGGAAGGCACTTCATACTTGTTCCAGAGGCTTGAAATTCAGCCTAGCTCTGCACTTGTGTTGCAGACAGCCTATTGCTGATCTGGCTGTAAATGAGTATCTGGTCACGGACCCACTGTGGAGTCAAAGGTAGTCAAATATGAAAGGTGCATTAGTTCTTAATTTAACACTGTGGAAGCTGGCCTGCCTTAATCAATCCACCATCTAGACTTGACAGAATGAAATGGAAGTACTTACATACTATAATTAATTCATCTTTTCATTCTTTCAGACAGCTAAACAACCTGAGTTGTACTAGGAGAATGAAGAAAAGGCGGAACTGTTCAGACATACTTACTGTTTCTAAGGAGGCTATTTTCCCTAACTCTCTCACTGCAACACTGTTTTCCCCAGACCTTACGTAAATGTATGGCTCTCTTTTGCTTCCTCTCCCCTCCAGCAATTTTGTTTAAAATGTCATCTCCAGACCACATGAACTGTGCCAGCATCAAGCCCTTCAATGGTACCTACAGAGACCAAAACCTCTTCACCTGTGCTTATTCCCTAAGCCTGTTACACATTCAAGGAGTGAACAAGCCCAATTTGCTTCATTCTGGGGGCGTGTGAGCCCCCCCCCCCCCCCGGTAGGCTAGAAGACTCTACTCCCCAGCCACTTTATAAGTTTGATTTTGGAAGTTGAGTAAAACAGTATGTTAATATCCAGTACTGGCAGCATCATTTTGCAGTATGTTAATTAGGTAACTGCTATATGTACCCCTGTCACAGTCTTTCGATAAATACACTTCCGTTCAACCGCAAATTTTTGGCTCTGTACCCTGTGACATGCAGGAGGTCAGACTGAATGTTCCTACTGGCACATTCTGGCATTCTATATAAAAGCCCATTCTCTTTTTCATTTCATATTTCAGCAACTCTATAACAAAATTTTAAATTGATTGAGAACACAGAAAATTCATAATGAAAAATATCAACCTCTCCTGAATACAGAGATGGATATCTGAAAAACTATCTGGCAATGTAGAAAACACAGTGCAGATCTTAATCGTGATAAAATATGTTTCAAGAGACAAAAAGATAGCTAGCTGGCTCTTTTCCACAGTAGTTGATGCCTGGTAATGGTTGGCACAGAATATACAGAGACCCTTAGAGCAGTGTCACTGCCTGTTACTACCAGCTGCTTGGCTATGGTCATGCATACTGAGAGGGACATAAAGGAAGAAAACCAGGACACCCTTCTCCCATTAGAAGCATGGGTTATGTAACAGCAAAATATTTAAATGATTTTAAAATAATGCAGTAGTAAAGAAATCTTTGTAAAGCACTCAGCACCAGAATACATAAGCTGTCAATTTAATTCCACTGTTGTATCAGTATCGAAACAGTTCCCAGTATTTGTATATGTCTGTACTGGCAATTTCGCAGGACCTCATACACGAGACTATGCAACTAGGAGGCAAAGTTCAGACCACTGGCTAAACAGCTCCCTCTAGTTCTGCATTTAAACCAGTATGCTCAATTCAAAAGACTGTTCCAAGAATGAGCTCATACTACTTTCCTGTCAAAGGAGTTTTCAACATGTGAAGTGCTTGTAGCATGATGAGAAGCAACAAGAGCGGAGTCAACATTTTCAAGTATGACTGCTAAGGGAGGCTGTGTGTAGGCGACCTAAATACATGTAGACTTATTTTTAGAAAACCGCTGTCCTTCACAGTAACATTTTTAAAATATGGGTTGCCTATATTTTACAAGAAAATCATCAGAAGACATGGTTATCGGTTTCTTTAAGTGTTCATAATTTCTGCAACTTCATAAAACTTTTTAATAAAGGGACTTTCATGGAGACAGAGAGAGAGTTCTTCCATTCTATAGGATTATGCAGCCTAGTTTAGGTGCACTGTCTTGGAAAAGTTGATGTAAGTTACTATAATTTGACATCAAACTAAATTTATAATTTAATTAATTCCCAGAAGTAATACAGAAAGAGCTTGTAAGACATGCGTTACACTAGCTGTAAACTGACCTGTAGCCCTGTGAAGGTCATCTTTGACTTCCTTGATGTCTTTTTCCAGATTCATAATCTTGTTGGCCTGTGTTTTACTTCCTACATTTTTGTACTCCAACCAGTAATCCCTCTCACCCTGCTTTACCGAAAGTCTTTGGCTAGTTTCTTCAATTTGGGAGTGCAGATCTATTAAAATAAGAACATCAGAAGACAAGTACATTACCAATTTTTCGAACTGACAGTTCATAATTCTTACAACTTCATCAGATTCTTTAATAAAGGCGCTTTCACTGGGATTGGAGAAAGAAGGGTGATTCTTCTACGCTGCAATACATTACAACATGATGGCCTCACATAGTGCCAAGGGGAGAGAACGGTTCTCACTGAAATGTTGTAACCAAAGACACACGTCTCCCACTGAGAATCTCAGGGATGGCAGCCAGAACTTTCAACAATCAAAACTGGTCATTTTTGCTGCCATCAATAATTTTTTTTTTTTTTTAATCTTCCAGTGGAGCCAGTGCATAGGCCTTTCATGAGTTTCAACTTTATAGAAAAAATGAAGCCTCTGTACTTGCACAGTAATATACAGCACTTGAAAGGAACAAATTTACTTATAAGCCCTCCACAATCTCATACCATGTTGAGAGAGCTTAATTCTGGGGAGGAAAAGCTTTATGCTTTTTATGCAACAAGGAAGTTGAATCTCTATTTAAAATGCAAAAAAAGTACTCAATCCCAACTGTGTAAACTGCAAACCACACTTCCACAACTCACAATATACCTTTCAGAAGTTGTTCTTTGTCCTTAACATACTGCCATTTTGCTTTCAGTGACTTTTCCACATCATCCCTAGTTACAACCTCTTTTTCATCTTGTTGTTTCTCCTCTTCTTCTATTTGTCTTAGTATGCGCCTGATGTGTGCCTGCTGTTCTTCCTTCAGAAGGTCATTCTGTGAAAGAACAACAGAAGAAAACATTAAAACATTTTAAAATTAGTTTTCAAAGTGACAAACTTCAGTAATGAAGAAAAGTAAAATCTGACCTAGTGCCAGGATGCACTGCAAAAACACTCAGCTAAACATCTATTCTTCATATTTGAAAAGGACGGAGCGGAAATTTGCAAGTCTCAGAAGTTTCTCAGTAACTTCAAGACCATTACAAGGAAATGAGAGACAAATGGCTGCTGTACTTGGTGCAGCACATCAACAGTCCTCCATTGCCTGGAAAAAAGTTCCTTGTGGGTCAATTTAATAACAGTATTTATTTGTAGGAGTTATTTACTTCACATCAACATTCTTCATGACAATGTACCACCTTCATGTAGAAATGTTGTCAGACAATCAGGTCACTTGTATACAACCACAGTAGAGAGTCTTGTCAGAGCTGGAATTAGCTACACCTACTGATTCCACAACTGTGATTATAACCCCTTGCCATGACCCTCTCAAGTGACACTCAAATTATTTGAAATTACTGATCATGTATGTTTGCTCCCAAAGGATACCCATAAAGGAGCAAATAACCATACCAGCCAAACTGTAACAGTGACTGTGCAGTAGAGAGAGTCTCAGGCATTCCTCACTTCTAGAAGGATTAACTCTAAACCACTCAGAAACATTAAGCAGGAAACAAAGAATAGAGCTCAAAGAACTGTCAAAACATGGGTAAATTAAACAAAATAGCACTTCAAGCATGCCCTGAAGTACCTGCACAGTCTAAAATATGAAGGAGTCCTTGAAAGACCATGAACTAGCAACAAATTGGGGGAATAACCATAAGAGACTTCAGATGTCTGCAGAGAGAAGAGCCAAATGCCACTTCCACTGATAGTTAAGGCCACAAATGAAACACCATCCTTGGATGGCTTCAAGACTGAAAGGAACACCATGGAAAGCAGAACAGATGGGTACTTACAAAAGCAGGGCAAGCCTCAGGCCTGGGAAGGACAGAGACATTGTTTCAATGTTTCACTGCTATAGGAAGTGCAGGCTGCAACACTGTTTAATCACATGATCCAGTTTAAGGATTTTTGAGCGATTTGAATTCATTTCATTAGGTGACTGTATATATATCCACTTTCAAAGTTCACTGCTCTCAGTCATCAGATGCCATATTACGGTTCTTTGTATACAGTACTTTATACGGTTCTTTATATACAGTTCATATATATAGTTCTTTAAAGTGTCACTCAGGTGCGATCAGTAGTTACATAACCTTGTTCTAAAAATGACCCAACACAACCCTTAATCCTCAAGAAAGTGAGTCTTCATCAAGCAGTGCTAAAAATTGCACCTAGACAGTTGTGTGATGCTCTTTCTTCTTTGCTCAGTTTCCACTGTAACTAAGTTTGCAAGAATAACTAAACTCTTATAGAAACCTGCGCAATTCCATTACCTCAGAAGTGAATCAAAAAAGGCCAGCAGATCTCAACACTTGGTTAGATCTGCTAATACTATTGACAAAAATGAAGTTAATGCCGTTTATTCTTTGTACGCTGAAACATTGAGGAATATTTGCAGGATTGTTTAAAAAGGCACATCTGAACGTACTGCAGTAAAGTTACCTGCTGAAAGGGGGCTTGCTGTCCTACGTTTGCTGCAGAGCAAGATTAAATCCTTAGGCGGTTACTGAGGATCTCATTGGAAAACACCTTCACTGAACTCACTTTACCTTACTGCTGTACCCTATTCTGCAATGTTCTACTCCTGCAGCTCCTTTTTTGCATGGTTCTATTTAGGACATTTATGCTTTATGTCACATTTAATTCAGATAACACTTTAACTTTTAGCACATAAAGTGACTCTCTAGTTTCATTGACTGTAAGAAATTCACTGCAATGACTAGTTTTAGTGAATGTAGTATTAGGATTAACAGAATAAAATTGAATCTGTGAGTTAAAATACCATATATAAAATGTGTTGGGAGAAGGATGCATGGTCACTTACTCTTTCATTATATTCTTTGTTCTTTTTTTCCACTTGTTTCAGATCAAACAAAACCCGATCAATTGCTGCTTCTTTTGTCTCAATTCTGTGGAGAAAGAGTAAAGAAAGAGACATTCTCACAGAATCAGAAGAGAGAGGAATATTATTTAAGCTAGATTAGATGTAAATACTACTGAAATGTTTATTTTCCTATCATATTGCTTGACTCATTTGGGTAGATACCACTGTCTGCTTACTACACATAAAGAAATCCCATATACATCTGGACCTACATGTTAGTTTGGATCTCATACTCCTACTGAGAAACAGACTCCCTGATTATACTGTTCCTTTGTAACCATTAGAGAGGATTAAGCTGGTTTATTCTTTCTGGACATGCTTTAGCTGACCTATTGCACAGGTGTCTCTTAGGACAAGATTATTTGTGCTCCAGAAATATTTATTACTCACAACTCACTGTAGAGGAAGCCTAGGCAACTCACTCAGATATAGGTCAGATGAATCCCAAACTGGAGAATTAAATGGGATTCAATTCTTCTGAAAATGTGGTTTGTTGAGCTTCACAAACTGCATTTGTACACCAAGAACTTGTTAGCCTTTAAGAAGCGCTAAAGGAATAGGGACTGCAGCCCAGGTAGTATCCTCTAAGTATGTTTATACATTTTTGTCAAAGAACTAGCTCACTGCTTTCACAATTTTCATAGACTACTTGTCATCCTCTTTGCCACAGCTGTAAAACAAGTATTTTTTTCTGGTGTTCTCTCTTCTAGAATGAGAAACACTGGATTGCAAATGATGTCTATTTGCAAAATTCTCTGTAATCTTTCCCTCTGTTCCCAGAACTCATTCACCACATGGCACAATAGAGGCAAAT
Source organism: Aptenodytes forsteri (assembly GCF_000699145.1). Classification (NCBI taxonomy): domain Eukaryota; kingdom Metazoa; phylum Chordata; class Aves; order Sphenisciformes; family Spheniscidae; genus Aptenodytes; species Aptenodytes forsteri. The sequence goes on along the minus strand of NW_008795486.1, from coordinate 1,666,157 downwards.
ATTACAATTATCGCAATATCTTTTAGTGTTTCAACAGCTATTGGTCCTTGAGTTTTTGGTTTGGGGTGGTTTTGCCCCTCCCTGTTTTAAAAGAATATCATTTTTTCCTGGCTAAGTTTGGATCATTCAGTCATGCAAATTGCAGGTTACTAGATTTGCATCCTCTGGTGTCAGTGTGCTCCAAGGTATTCTTCAGGTTTTCCATTAAGTACAAGTATATTAGTTAGAGAGACTAGAACAGAGATATGGGGGTATGGTGGTGATGGCTACAGCAAAAATATATCACTTATTAGACAGAGGTGACAGCTTGGCCACACAGTGTGACCTCCTAAAATACTTGCCATTTTAAACCATTTCTGTAGTTTGAATACTGATGCTGATCTTAATTTCTGCTACTTTAAGATTTTCCATGAAGTGGCAATCTATATCCATCACTTTGTTAATGTCAAAAATTTGAGAGGAGAATTTGCTGTTTTGTCTGCTACATGTTGGAACTTACCTCTTTAGATTATTTTTCTATGGTATTTGTCAGATTAAAGCTACAAAACAGCTAGATTGATGATTCCTTTGATACTATTTTTCTCAACTCTGTATACTAGGTTTCATCTAGATGATTTAATCATCTAGAAACAACACTCGTCTCCAGTACCATGACAGTTTTGTCAGTCATCTATAGGTTGTTGCTAGGGCAAGTAATTCACAGGATTGTTGTTCCTAACCAATCCTGAAACAGAAAACTGTACTGAAAATGCAAAATAACAAACTCACTATGAACAGCAACCATTCTTCAATGTACAGAAGAAAAAGCAGGAATGGAAGTTAAATAAATACTACACACTTGATAAATCCTAAAGCAGAATGCGACAGGTATTCACTTGTACGATTATGCTGCTTTGTTTAATCAAGTGGTACAGAGAAGTTATAGATTACAGAGGTGAAGAGAGAGAGGGAAAGAGAGAGCAAGAGGGAAAGAGGGGAAAGAGGGAGAAAGATAAAGACAGAAAGAAAAATACTTTTCTTCCCGTTTTCCGCTACTGTTGCTGTAGGAAGTAAATATCCTGTGTCAGTACAGCATCCATTTCAGTGGAAGACTCTTCAGACAAATGAGTCATTTGCTTGGATATTTGAATATGCATAACAATAATTTTATCAGAAAGTGGTGTGGTTTTTTTCTCAGCCTAGTAATACAGTTTGCTTATTTCTTAGCAAAATAGATGGGTTGGTTTGTTGACTTTTGGATGGTACTTATTTGTGACATGATTCAGCCAAATTTGGTCTGTTTTACTATGGAAACTTGTACTCTGTTCTTTGTGAAATGAAATAGAAAATCCCACATAAACCCTGTAAACTCCTATAGATGTCACTAGAACTATATGTGGTTGCTCTTCAGTTTGCTTACCCCGCTTTTGATTTCTACACCAAGGCACTACTCCTTGCTCCCTAAATGCTGATAATTGTTGAATATCGGATGCTGTTGAGGTTTTTCCCTTTCAATTTCTGTCTCTTTGCTAAAAGTCACAGAGCTTAATTTTTCTCCCTTTAATCATCTACTCAAGAGATTGGAGATCAAAAAAAATTTGACTATTTTGTAACTACTTCAGATATTCCCCTCTTGGCTTTTATTTTTCTCTGCTTGATTTTAAGAGATGTTTAAGTTATCCCTCCATTATTTTCAAATAAAACACTTTCCTTTGTGCTCTGCTCTCAGCTGCACCAAGGGAGCAAACTGTAGGTCCTGAGGTTCTGGCTAGTGACTACATGCCTCTGTGAACACCAAGGAATCCTAAAAAACCCAATCAAATATGATCTTGCAACTTCAGAGCATGCTGATCAAAAGCTTGCTACTAACAGACAAAAATGTGAGGGTTTTTTGTTTTTAATAAAACTCTTTTTCCCAAGTTATAACCTAACGGCATAAAATTATTTCTGACCCACTTAAATTCTTTCTTATAAGTATAGTTTAAAAAGTGTATATTTCCAAAATAGCCTTGAGAACCCAAAACAAGAACACAAAAGAACAGTCCACCCCTGCCACAGTCAATCAGCTCTGGCTTTGAATTGGATAAGTTGTCTTTGTTATTTATTTTATCCATTCACATATTCTATATGAGTGAAAAGTTAAATACATTAAACCTACTGAAATTCTAGTAAGGCTTCTGGGAAAGCTGATTCAGGTTCTGTAAGTTGCTCTTCTGGTTTCTTGTCTTTCGTCTTCTCTTCCATACTTTTTGTTGTACTTGTTCTAGAAGTTAGATCTAAAGGGAGGAAAGGGCAAGCAGAAAAAAAGGAAGGGGAAAAAAAAAAAAGAGAAATGAATGATTTACAAAATGTCATATGTTCACCAGCCTTTGTCACTAGTGACAAGTTCTTAACAGTTCTGAAATATACAAAACAAGATGTTTTGTTGACAATAATCCTGCTCAGGGCAGCACTCAGGCCCATGTTTTCGGGACACGCTGTATTGTCCTGAGTAAAGATATGTTCGTGAACAGTGGCCTCTATCACTAGTTACTTATTGCATCCCTTGCTGTGGGCTGTGTTTTACATTCTTGCAAAGCAAACAAGCAGTTGTTTCTTTTCCAGTCCTTTGTCTCTGTTTCTTTACCAGGCTTGTTTTATCCACTTGTCCACTTTAGTCCACTTGTTAATATGCATCTCTCCCTCTCCTTCTGTTCTCCTAGCCCTATGAATATTTGCCTTTCACTGCAACTCTGGTATCAGTTTTCATTGTCAGAGCTGGAACAAAACCACTGTCTGAAGGGATATGCATGTCAGCAGTATTCCCTGGGTGTGTTGTCACAACTACCAACCTCAGAATTCAACTGACAATGAATAGCTCTGTAATGGAACTGGTAGCATATCTTACATAAAATAAAAAAGTCACAAGGAAAGAGCGCTTATGAAGATTCCTCACTTTTAACAGTCATATAATCAAATGCCAAAACCAGATTAGTTCATATAACATAGGAGGTTTTCTTACTGAATGAGTAGAAACATTGTATATAACCCCTTTTCATATTAAACTGCTTCGCTGAATTCAAGTTCTGAATTCTAACAATCATCGCTCTAATAGCTAAAATTGATACCAACTTGTTCTGTGACTAAATACAGCAGACTGGATACTTTTTCTATTAAAATGAGCACAAGGAAACAGAAAAATAACAGTGGAAAGCCACATAGCAAGCCTGCCAAATCGATGTAAAATCAAGGGAATGAAGTTAAACCAACTATCGACAGATGCACTCTAACCCATATGCTGGCGCATGCCTTCTTGCTGCACTCACCATACCCTGAAGCAAGGCAGCAATGTCAGCTTTCTGTATACAAAATAACCTTCTACCCTAAAGGAGTAGTTGGTGCCTGCTGATGAAACAAGTGAGGGTGCTGAGGGCAGGCAGTGTGCTGTGTATTGAAGAAAGGCATGCAAAAGGAATGCTCACTGTGTGGCAGGCGGCTCTACAAGGTAAGTGAAAGAAAGGGTAAACATACCTTTATGTCTATCTCCCCACGCAGCTCCTTAGACCTTGGAATATCTTTTTCATAATGTTTTATCCAGAATTTTATTCCTACTCTGTTGGAAACCTGCTTGTGCAGATTTTGTCTGTTCTGCTGCTGAAAAAAAGTTCACATTCATAGGGACAATTGCCTACAGCTGTCAATCACCCTCTTTGCACCACCTGACTATTTATGTCGCAGAAACAGCTAATTCCATTCACAGAAACCTGGAAAATTCTGACTCTCACCAGCAATATCTTCAACTTCTGAAGTGTTCCAGATCAAAAGTTTTAATGGTTGCTACACATTAGTAAAATATTTCTACTGTGGAACTTCAATACAATCACGCCTGTGTCACAGTATCACCACACGACTGCAGTAAACCTTACTGACATTTACCATCCAAGAAAAAAATCCTTTTGTACCTGAGCATCCACTTGAGTCTGAAGCCATATTAAATCCTTAATAGTCACACACAACCTTTGCAGGTACCAATTCAAGTTAAGCTTCAGTTTATTGAATACAATATTTTTCATGAAACTTTTAAAAATCCTAAACACATGGCTGTTGTAAGATTGAGATTTAAAAAAAGATCAAGTGAATTCAGAAAAAATCTCACTGAGACAGGAAGTTAGGTACTTAGCTCCCCTAGACCCCTTTGAAATTTCCAGCCCAAATGCACAAGTGCAGGATACATTTTTTAAGTATAAAGAAGAACCTGTCATCCTTCTTCAGTGCAGAATTAACTGGGGTGGTATTGATTCCACTTTCACTTGAGCATTTATTTTACTGATTTTCCTCAGAAATGGAAGATCACTGCAGCAATCCTTAACTTTTGTTGTTGTTGTTATTGTTATTATTATAATTATTATTATTATTATTATTTCTGTCCCTTCCACTAAATGGATACTCAAATCCCCTGCTTAAAACTGGATACAAACAGAAACATTTGAGCAACAGTACTTTGAAAAGGTTTTGGGTTTTTTTGGAACTCCAGCCTCAGGTGAGCTCCAGTGATATATTTATGAAATTCTTCCTGTGCAGGGAGCAACAAGAAAGCCTCCAAGCTGTACAACAAGGTAAAAAACCATACTGTAATAACAGATTTGCTGGATTTTGCAAACCATAGAAAATACACACACATGAGAGAGAAGGAAACATATTTAGGGGGACTGAGAATTGACTGCAGATTTTAAACCAGCAGGAAAACATTTGCAGAGGGCAAGATTTATTTCTTCTCCCAAACAAATAAATCATGAGGCATAACTCTTGACAGACCTCCGCGATCCCTACCAGCACTTTCTCAATCAACAACTACACTGCCGTTACATCCTTAGAAGAAGCAAGCAGATCCCGGTCACTGCAACCCAACTCCTGTGACTTTCTAGACACCCATCACAGGGACCACCTGTATGGTGGCTCACCACTCACATGAGCTCAATCACTGTCACCAGTGCCATCCACACCAGCACTTGCACTCACACTATTACCCCTGTACCTCAAGCAGCTGCATTATCAGTAGCCTCCGCTCCCTCAGTCCCCATCAATAATCACCTCAGCACTCTGCAGCCACACCGTAACTCCTTCCAATCTCCAAAGCAGGCTAGCAATTCCCTCTGCCCTCAATCCCTTCCTGTCTAACCCTTCCTGCATGTCCCTTGCACATATTCCCCGCTACCCCCTTCATCACCAGGCATCCCAGTGGACGAAGCTGGGCCACCCCTCACAGCATCCAGAGCCTCCCTGTCCGCAGCCATCAGACCCCACTGGTACTGTCACTCTGTGCCTAAGCCCCTCCGTACTGTCCCCCAGCACCTCCGAGCACCCACCACCAAAGAGTTCCCTATACGGCCAAACTTTGAGGTATCTCCCCTCACCCTGCCACCACCCACACCCAAGTCCTCCTTATGGCCCCGGGCACCTGCGCCACCCCCCCCATACCCTCAAGGCCTAAACGGTCACCACCGCACCGCCCTGGCACCCAGTCACCACCCGTGTCCCTGTTGCACCCACACACTGTTTCTACTCGGCGGCAGCCGCCCCGGCTTTCCGC
>NW_008795486.1:1658684-1660259 GCF_000699145.1 Aptenodytes forsteri | reverse complement strand
CGAGGAGTGAGGAAGCCATCGCTGGGGGGGGGGATAAGGCAAAACACTTCCCAGCCTCTCCTATAGCAACAGTCAGGTGCAATGGCAGTGTGATTCCTGTACTGGCACCCCACCTTAGGAAACGAGAAAAGCAAACGTGAACAGCAGCACAGGGGTGATTTAAGTCCTGAGAGGGATTTCCATGTGGCAAAGGTCATTTGAGTTTCGCCCAAATGGATACCTATGGTGGCAGGCTTAAAATCATGAAGTAAAATTGCAGCTATCTTCAAGAAAAAGACCATTTCCAAGCCCCAGAATGGCAGCTGCAGTTCCACACCGAATGTGAACTGGGTCAACCACGACTGCAGAGCTGCTTTCTCAGGAACAAGGTCCCTAAGCCGTCCAAGGCACTGAGACGGAGCAAGTTCCTCCACCCTAGTAACAGGCAGCCATACACTACTGCCTGTAACCCCCTTTGCCCCATACACCAGTGTTGTGCATAAAGCCATGCCCCAGCAGTAGGGACAGGGCGTAAGAAGATGGGAAGGAGAGCTGGAGGCTGATCCCGAACTACTTCTGCTTCTCTCTTGCTGGCCAGTGAACCTCCATTGGTTTTGGATGGGCTCTGTATGTCATCCTCCTTCACAGACATCAGTGCCTGAGCCACGTTACCCTGGGAGCCATAGTCTACCACAAAAATGAATTGTGAATCACTATAATAAACCCTTTGTCCTCATTCTTGGGTGAAATTCACATTTACCTACTTGCTGAGAGTTTTTGGCCAGTCTTGTGGGATCTTATGTTATCCTATGACAAGTCCTGTTTGACATAGTACAGCAGTGTCTGTAATTAAGGCATATTAATTAAAGCAAGGGCAAAACACTTTTAGTCCTGTGGGCAAAGATCATAATTTGCAATGCATCTATATTGAAGATAGTAGGAAGATGCTGTTTATGTTCATTCAGTGGCCCCACATAACTGTTCAGATGAGAAAGCAAAAAAAGAAACAAACAAAAAAGCCAAATAAAAAAAAAACCCTAGTAACTTTTAATTTCCTTCTTCTATATTATGGATTGAATGGTGCTATTAGGACACAGTATCCAGCTGACACATAAGCCAGGCATTGAATAGAAGGCAGGGAAAAAGAAAGAACAACGTCTTAAGTCAGCTGGCAAAGATAAACACAGCTTTGACCTTTGTACTTTGTAGCACAAGATCTTTAACTTGGACACATTTAAATTCCACTATGTCAAAAAGTAACAGTGCTTAAACTTGACTGTGGGCAACCTTTGCCTTTTTCTATTTGCATGGGCAGACAATACTTAGATCTTTTAGAAAGTCTTGTCTTACATCCCGAAAGAGAAAATATTATGATCAGTGATGCCCATCTACAAGAAGGGCCGGAAGGAGGATCCGGGGAACTACAGGCCTGTCAGCCTGACCTCGGTGCCGGGGAAGATTATGGAGCGGTTCATCTTGAGGGCGCTCACAAGGCATGAGCGGGACAACCAGGGGATCAGGCTGAGCCAGCACGGGTTCATGAGAGGCAGGTCCTGCCTGACCAACCTGATCTCCTTCTATGACTAGGTGACCCGC
>NW_008795486.1:1650776-1657456 GCF_000699145.1 Aptenodytes forsteri | reverse complement strand
AAAATGTCTTTACTGAAAGAGTGGTGAAACATTGGAACAGGCTGCCCAGGGAAGTGGTTGAGTCACCATCCCTCAAGATGTTTAAAAGACGAGTAGATGAGGCGCTTAGGGACATGGTTTAGTGGGCATGGTGGTGTTGGGTTGACGGTTGGACTTGATGATCTTAGAGATCTTTTCCAACCTTAATGATTCTATGTTTCTATGATTCTATGATTCTGTGATTCTAAGTTTGAGTCCCTATTTTGCAGGTTAACAGTGTTGCCAGGATCAGACAGAGCTTTCAGCTCTTCTTTGGCCCTCTGTTAATAAGCTTGAACATGGGTGCCAGGAAGATCTGCTCCATAATCTTCCTGGAGCCTGAGAATAAGCTGACTGCTCTGTACTTCCCTGGATCCTTCTTCTTGCCCTTGAAAATGGGTGTGACGTTTGCCTTTTAATGGTCGTCAGGAACCAATATATACGATATATGCAATACATATAACATACGTATATAGAAATATATATGTATAAAAGAGTTACCTAACGGGAAGTAGGAAGAGAAGATGGAGGAAATAAATAGCTTAACATTTCAAGGAAGGAATTTTAAAACACCTCACACGTGCCCCTGAATCCAAATCTGGTTCAGAATTGAATGCTGACGAGCATGGGACTGCCACTTGAGACAGACCTGGGTGATAATGCAAGATACGCTCACTGGTACATACTTTACATGTATGGGGGGAGACCTTTTCCCCCCCTTCTTTTGATGAAGTTCTGGAAAGGCGATCAAAAGGTGTAAATCTCGACTTCCAAGATTGGGAAAAATGTTCCTTCCCTCAAATGGGGAAGATGAGTTTTGTGACAAGATTTACCCTTTGTTCCACTATGTGGTCAGAAATGTGGTCAGAAACTGGCTGGGCTGAGAAGAAGTGGTGAGAGTTGCTGCTTCTGTTGGCCCTTCAGCAGTAGCTGCGATGCTGGGGTTCACCTGCCTTTCTGTGTAATGATGGCATGTCAGAAGTGCTTTGGGAGGTAGCAGCTTGTCTATGAAAATATCTGGAGCTGGAAGGTGCTGCTAAAGAGCATGGAAATGCTGGGTTTGTGGATTCCACCTTCCCACCCCTCCCACGAGCTAGGCCTGGAGAATTCCTGCTGAGAACCAGTTGAATCCCAGTGGCCTTTCAGTCAGAAGGGTTGTGGGTGCAAGTCCTTTTCCTCCAGAGGAATAAGGAAAACAATTATTTTTGGGAAGAGGCAGCTTGTGTCTGGGGGATGCTGAGTTCAGTGAGGTTCAGTTGGAGCAAACTTCCCCCTTCCCTGTCTGCAGCTCAACCAGGCCATCATCAGGGCTGTGATGGCTATGATGGGCCTCCTTCTTCACAAAGAAGAGTTTAAAGGGCATGTATATGGCCAGATGTCCCAGCTGACAGAGCAGGGCATGAGTCTTCTGAGGATATGTAGGTTAAAATTGCCCCTCCTCTTTTACATTGTCTCCTTGACTGGAGAAAGGTGTCACCACCTTCTGCTGTCCTATGCTGCCTCTTCCCTCTGATGCCCTGTCCCAAACCTCAGCCTGGGTATGAGACTGAACCCAGGGAAGGCTTTCAAGCTTTCTCAAGTGTTGCTCTTCTCAGGAAGCCAGGGAAGGCATGACTGTTCTGACCTGGGATTTCACAGTCATTGATGCACCTTCCTGTGTCATTTCAGCCCCCCACTTACTGCAGGAAGACAAGCATCCTCCTGTGCAGCAGGCAGCATCTCAAGTCCTAAGGGACAACCGGGCAGACCTGCAAAACCTTCAGAGCAAGGAAGAAGTCATCAAAAAGCACGTCCCACAGGAAAGTGGGGAATAGGAAGACCACACAGGCAAGGAAATAGAATCCAGGCCACAAAGAGCTGGCTGGCTGTGTTACCACGGAGCCAGTGCAACCAGCAGAGAAGAACAAAGCATTGCGCATTGAACAGAACCCAGGGGTGCTTCTTTGGGAGCCAGGGTCTCTTGGCAAGACCTTGTCTGGAGGTGCAGCCTTGGGCCATTTCTGGGAGTTTCAACTCTGGTTTTTATGTTGCCTAAACCTCAGTGGGGGCTTGCCCAAGAAAAGCCTGGGGGACACCTGAGGAGGGAAAGAGAATCCCTGTTCCTTCTATTGCAAAATACCCAGGAGGTGTTTGAATACTCCAGTAAGCTTTGGAAGTCCTATTCTGCTCTTTTTAAAACCTGCTCTTCTGTGAAGCCTGAGATGGAGTGAAGGTGATGGGCTGTTCCTGGTGGAGAAACAAACAGCTCTGGCTATATTGAAGGAAGGATGGACCAGGAAGACCTTCTTATCCTGAGCCATACAGAAAGCCCAGTGAGAATCTGAGGAGGCAGATGTAGGACCCGGGAAGGGCTCTGAAAGGTATGGGATCTGGGAGCAAGGCAGAAACAAAGGCTATGTGACCTGGGAGCAAGGCAGAAACAGAGGATATAACTCTAGAAGTCCTGTATTCCACCAACAAAACGCCCATCACAAGAAAGAATGTAAGACAGCAGAGTATTGCTAGGGCTAGTTTTGAACTGGCAAGTCCTGCTGTATTCAATAAATATCAATATTGATAAAAGGGCAGGAGCAGTATGGGCCATTTGAGTGGTTGCCTATTTAAGTAACCAGAGAAATTAATTTAAACCTTTTGCAAAAACCCTCTAGGACTGGAGGAGAAGCCTTCGCTCTTTTGGCGCATTTCTTTCCAGAATTCTCAGCCTTACACCCTGAGGGGAAGAAATCCAGAAAACATAGATTGTGCCAAAAAGAGGCAATGCAGAGAACGTGTTTTCCTTCTCAGTGATCTTCTAAGATGGGCTTGCCAAAAAGAGGCAATGCAGAGAACGTGTCTTCCTTCTCAGTGATCTTCTAAGATGGGCCGCAGAAGGTGCTGCTGAAAGAAAAGTCTTATAGCAAAGTTCACTCCAGAGAGCTGGTTCCTACTCTGACCCCATCCCTGATGCTGAGTTTCCCACTGAGCTGTCCCACTGACTTGACAACTGGAAGAGAAGTTCTTATGTTTCTTTAAACTTTTTTTTTCCTCTGGGTTTTTTTTTTTTTAACTTTGGAAATTTGATAAGAGAGGGTAGAGCCATGGCAAGATTGGAAATTTCCATGCAAAGTGCCATAACCATTTTTTTATATGTCACTAATACACAGAACTTGTTTTGGGTCCATGTTCTGATCAAGTTTAAAATGGCAAATTCACCTTTTCACAGATATGTGCACATACAGGACAATTGTCACAGACTAAAACTACATATGGAAAGAACAAGAAAGCACCTAGTATAAAGAGTTTAATGACAAAGGACTATCTAATTAAACATGAGACAGCATTTCTCATCAACTGCAAAGCAGAAACTGTCTTGATCAGTCCTTGAGGAAAACTGCAGCTATTCATAGACTCCTTCTCACCTTCTAGAAATCATCAAACAGCAAATTAGGGCTTCATGTCTTTTCCTCAACTGGGCGTTTGAGAGCAATCTCTAGCAATGCTGCATAATAGCTCAAATTTAAAGATGCTCTGGTCAGTGGCACCAGGACTCACATTTGTTTTGTCTTGGAGCAAAAGAGCAGGAAAATGATCAGGCCCTAGTTGTGCACATTTGCTCTTTAAAGCCACCTCTTTCATGATCTTTATTAACAAGCCAATCTCTTTCTTACCACAGAGAGCACCGTATACAGCTGAATTACACTGTTTCCTTTCACAGTTTACAACTTCGGTATACATTTTCTTGTTACGTTTTAAAAGAATTTTTAAACTATTTAAAAACTATTTTTGAAGACTTACTTTTTAAAGATGTAAAGAAATGCCTTCTGTTGGTAAGATGGCAGAGGATTTGCCCCTCCCATGTGACATGACCCTGCAAAGAGGTCAGAAGTAGCATTCCCGTACACACACAGGCATGCAGAACAGAAAGCCACTCACCCCCTGTCCCCCCCAGAAAAAAAGTAGAAATGGAGTTTAATAGAAGACAGGACAGACGATGCTCAGCAGGCGCAGGGCATGGGCAGACAAGCACACTGACCAGCCCCATTTACATGTGGCTGGCCCCTTTTATTCCCTTATTCCTCTCTTTTCCCATGCTTGTTCCTCTCCAAACCACCCGTATCCCCCCTTTTTCCCCACCTTTGGCTCGTCCCCTGAATATCCCATAGCAGGTCTTGTGCAATCTGAAAATCCTCTTCCCTTGCATCCCACAACGCGTCCCACCCCCACAGGCAGTGATCCCTCCAGTCTGTAAGGTACTGAGGCTCCCCTGGGACAGCCCTGGGAGGGGCTATGTCTCTGAAGGGGGTCATTGGGGCTCCCCCACCTGCCCTTGCACCTCTGTGCTCCTTCAGTGTGTGAAGATGGACCTTTGATGGGCTGATAGCTCCTGTGATGGGCTTGGGAGCAGCCAGGCAGGGTATTTCTCAGGCTCCTCCACCCACCACTGTTCCTCTGCCTTCCTTCGCATGTGTGGAGAAGAGCCTTTTACTGCATAACCTGACAGTGCAGAAGGTTTTAAAGGAAAAAAAAGACCTTGTCACCCAGGAGCCAACTGAAGGATGCAAAGCAAGGGGTGATGTGGTCAAAGCCACCAGCCAGGGACATATCACTACAGCAATGAGATCAGCGGCATCTGAGTTAGCTGTGATTCATGTTAGTTCACATCAGGGAGCAGCTGAGTGTTCAGAGGAGACTGAGATTCTGTCTGGATGGAACTGGAGGAAGGAAAGTGGTATCAGGTGTATTTGCTTCACTGGAAGTTACTATCTCTTCAATTAATACCTGCCATTCTGTAACCACACTGAAGCACTCATTTATTTTTCCCTTAATGGGAGAAGATGGGATGACTTCCTTTCTGCTCTGGATAATGGCTGGAGAGAAAGATATGTTGAATGAGGAGGTGAAGGGGGAAAGGTGATCCACTTTCTGAGAAGGTTGGTAGGGCCCTTCCTTCCATCACAGGCTTTGGTCCTCTTGGAGTGCCCTTTGGAGCACTCTTGAGAGTGCTCAGGCTCAATTCACATGAGAAACAGCCACTCCATGCTTACACAAAAAACCAGATTCTTCAGATCTACTACACCAGCGCAGAGCAACTGTGGGGACAGGCTGTGTACTGGTTGCAGACTCTTTCCATCTGAAGCTACTGAGGAATCAGTCTGAGGGTCCTTACCACGCATGTCATTCAGGTATTTTCAGTATTGTAAACACTCAGGCTATGAACTGGCAACCGGTCCAAGCTGGGACAGCCCTTGCATACCTAATCCCCCAGATTTCATCTGAACCCATTTCAAGAACAAATCACTAAACTAAACGGGAGTAGGAGAGAACACATACATATTTCAACAGACACAGTACACACCCCATACGCAGTTTCGCAGCTGTCACTTGTCACGATGCTGGAGGCCTCTGCCACCTGGAGCTTCCTAGCAGCCAGGAGCTGCTTTTCCCTAAGCTTGGGTCCAAAGTCCTCGATTAAAGGGGGAATCGGTTTGGGCAATGGGTACACCAGAGCCACAGTTCCGGCTCCACCCGGCAGGGGCCAGGCGTACCCACAGCTGCCAGCCGACAGAGCGCGTCTGGTCTAAAAAGGCTCAGTTTCACCCCTGCCTTCCTCCTTCTTTTTCGGGACCGCTGTGAGAGGGGAAAAAAAGAGATATTTAACACAGAGGAAAAATACGTTCCATCTACCAAGAGTGCCAAAAGGGCCCCCACTTCTAATTAATGTACCAAACCATGTTTCTTGATCTGCACTGAACAGGAGTTCAGTGTGGGTTTGAATACATACAGCCTGGTATGCTGCATTAGGATGAATAAACAGGATATGTGGATAAGAGATGCTTGAATGACAATTATTGTGGGGAGAAACCGAGTTTTAAGCTTTCACAAGGTCTCCAATTCACTCTGATCCTTGTGAACTGAATGGAAGCCTTATTAAAGGCTTATTAAGCCAGAATTTTACTGGATAGTGCATAAAGCACACTCTAGTCACTAATCTTGTCATCGGGAAGGAAGAGCCACATATAAAATACATGACATCGAAAAGACACGTAATTTACCAAACCTTTATAGCAACGCCATGTATCTTATATTTTCTCTGAAAAGCATTAAATTGTTTCACCATATCCAAGCTTGAGTAGGAGGTGAAACATAAGAATTTATGGTTAGTAGGAAGCCAGTGCTGATGATGTAGGATTTGGGGAGTGAATGGATTGAGGCTGGGAACACAATGGGGAAGTAATTTAAAACTGGGCTCCTGCAAGTGAGACCGGAGCAAGCGACTCATGGCTGCCCACGAGGCACAGCAGGCCCCACTCCCAGGCACTCCAGAGACTGAAATCCTCCAGCTACCCCAAACCAGAATTAAAATATAAAGCAAGCGCCGTGAGAAGAACATAAATAACATGAAAATACCACCACACCAGCTCTCCACACGACAGGGGGTTGGTGTTGTCATGCTGCTCCCGGAGGGAGTCCAGCTTCAGAATCACCTTGGTGCATTGGCTGGTGAGCAAGATGTGCTTCAAGGGGAAGGTCCTGCTGAAACATCCTACGAAATGGTGGCATGTGTATTTTGTGCCACTAAACAGAAAAGCACTTACAGTGCCCACTTACTGGGCGGGAGTGTTGATCTGCTCGAGGGTAGGAAGGCTCTGCAGTGGGACCTGGACAGGCTGGATCGATGGGCC
>NW_008795486.1:1649777-1650058 GCF_000699145.1 Aptenodytes forsteri | reverse complement strand
TGGGCATGGTGGTGTTGGGTTGATGGTTGGACTCGATGATCTTAGAGGTCTTTTCCAACCTTAATGATTCTATGATTCTATGATTCTATACAGCAACTTCCTGGACAAATAGATGACTGAAACCTTTGTTACCACTGCAAACAGGGGCGTATGTTCACACCTCTTAGGTTGCCTGTCACCAGGTAAAGTGAAATACTGATCATTTCACCTCAGGGCAGCCAGTCAAGTCAAGCTGATATTCCCTGCATGGACTTTATGTGAAATAGCCACTTTCCGCTGTG
>NW_008795486.1:1579135-1648608 GCF_000699145.1 Aptenodytes forsteri | reverse complement strand
TCGTGGGGCTCATGTGATCGCTCAGCCGGTGAGCGCCGGGCGGCGCGGAGGGAGGAAGCGCAGGCTGTGACAGCAGCACGGCTCCCCCCCCCCCCCCCCCCCCCCCCCCCCCCCCCCGCAGGGCTGGAACTGCGGGAGGATGAGTCTGTCGGCAGCTGAGGAGTCCTGACTCCAAGCTTTCGGCAGCCAGGCTGCTAGGAGGGCTGCTCCGTGCTCGAGTGTTTTCGCTGTGGTCGCCTTGCAGGGGCCGTTCGGCTGAGGATGGGGGAGGTCTCACAGGTGTCTCCCCTGCCCAGCCCCTGTTATTAGCCAGAGGGAAGCGCCGCTTGTCAGGGACTTTCCTCAGAACCGATCTCGAGAGCCGGTGTGGAGAAGTGCAGCCTTCCCCCTGCGAGGGGGGCCGTGCGCCGAGACATCCCTCTTCTGCTGAAGGGAGCTCCTGTCTGGTGGTGAGAGCTGAGTAACTGTAAAAACCTACCTGCACCTAGCTTCTGTAAAGGCCTGTTTTAATAAAAGGACTCTCCTTATTTCAAGAGGGTGCTTAGGTCTCAGTTGAGAGATGTTAATGACCTTTATGTAAATAGTAAACACTTTCATTTCGACATACTAAAATAATTGCATCTTCCACACTGTCTCTGGAGTGACTTGCAGAATTGGACCTGTCCCTAAAGTCTAATGCACTTGGTTGTGTCTTTCCTATGTGAGCAGAAGGATCTGTTTATATGATTGCTGTTGCAGGATAAAGGTCACTTAAACCTGGGGACAGATTGTCAAGTGGCAAGACAAGTATTTCTGAACCTTCTCAGAAGTGTAAGGGGAGGGGACTTAAAACATGCTTTACAGGATGCTCTGACAAGAAACTTGATTTTCTTGGATAAAAGAAGCAATCAAAGTGTTACAACAAAATATTTGTGTGTTTACGTATATCAGAGAATTGGGGATCTCTGTGATAGAGTGTTTAAAAGACTGATGAATCAAACCACTTTACTAAACTGATATTTATCAACAATACAGATTCCCATTTGTTAGTTCTTAATTACTATCAGTCATTATCACTACATTTTCCAAACAGTTCTTAACAATCACATCCGTAAGTGGTGGTAAACCTAGGCGTATACAATGCCATGGAGCTCATGCCCTATATTTAGCGCTCATGACTATAGTTCCTGATGGTCTCAGTTGCCGAGGTCAAGGTAAAGCGCTTGAGAGCTCTTTAGCAAGAGAAGCTGGAGACAAAGTGAGCATTTTGTGATTTTCATAAATGACCATCTTTCTTTGCTTGTTGATAGTGTTTGATGCATCTTGCTGCCTCCCTGGAAGAAAAGGGGGTGATCTCATCTGCCTTTGACATAGTTCACATTATTTTTGCGAGTAAGACCCTACCCTAGTTTTGCTAGGCATCTTTCTTATGCCTGATAGAACCAGAATAATCCTGCAAAATAAATATCTCCTCTTTGTTCTGCATGTTTATTTTGGTTTCACCTGATAACTTTTCTGTCCACTCTACGTCCTTTGCTCTTACCTTGCAGATTTTACTATTTGCACATGTTTTCCTGTGCACTGTTTGGGCAAGTATACTGCAAGTCTTTGTCCATTTGCACTTGTGTGTTATTTATGCATAGCTATGTTATAAAATACTACTAGTAATGTTACAATGTTAGAAAATGCTTATGCAGTGTTACCAATTACCATATTTTAGTGTGCTTGTGTCTGGGTTTAAGGCAAGGAAATAATAAGCATCTTGCTTACTCTGCATCTACTTTATGGGTGCAGCAGGCCTCTGCTTTGGCTGCAAAGCACGTTCTTGAATTTTCTGAAGCTGTCATTGGACCTGTCTCTTTTTAAAGACACTTCCTTCCAGCATCTCTTGCAGCCCAGAATAATGTATTATCAGTTTCACTGTCAGGCTTTTAAAATTCAGTGAAATAGGTATTCATGTTCTTGTTTACCAGTGCTGACAAAGGCCAGAGTAAACAACACTCCATTGCCCCCCCAAATTAATGCCAGAAAGGTGAATTTGTCTTTTCTCTAAAGCACTGAGTAGAGACCATGGACAGATACATTCTCTGGAGTAAACTCCCGTTATTCTGCAGGAGACACTTCCCAGATTCCCAGGTGGAAGTACTGCTCCAGTTTAGTACTTGGAGAAAACCTTTGATGCTTGCAGAGAAAGCGAGTTTTTTAATTGTTGCATCTAGGGAAAAAAAGCTTAACCAGGAAGATAAACAGTGGGATGAAGTCAAAGGAATCACTTGTTTTCTACCCTGTATCTTGTTCACTGTGCTCATGACAGAAAGGAATCGGCTTTCCCAGTGGCGAATGGAACAGATTTCAAACAAAAACCTACTAAGAAAACATTGTTTGCAGGGAAACTTAAAAGTAATTAATAGTCTCTCAGTAGGAAAAAATGTTTAATTTTATTTTTCTTTAGAGTGATGGTTCTGTCCTATGGAAGTCAGTCTTCGTTCAATAGCGACTTGTTTTGCACCATAGCAAACAATTTGTTTCTCTGCACAGCAAGTGCTCTTCATGCATGATGGGTGAATAACAGATAACTGCTAAAAGCAGTAGGTAACCTTCTGGTGCTCAAAGTCCATCACCTGTTGCATTTAAAGTCAGCTTATTTAGGTTGCTCGTAAGTCAATTTAAGGAGGCTCCTTAGTTTGGTATAGGCATGGCACTTAGGGACGTGGTTTAGTGGTGGACTTGGCAGTGCTAGGTTAACGGTTGGACTTGATGATCTTAAAGGTCTTTTCCAACCTAAACAATTCTATGATTCTGATGACAGAACACTTATGCTTTATGGTATGTCAAACCCGTGATGTTGCATTTGCTGTATTAGCAGTCTCCAGTTCTTTAGCTTATTTGGGCATAAAGTGAGTGAGAGCTGATTTTAGCAGACTTATTCATGCTTCATTCTTGTGGTAGGGAGTCATTCCAATTCACCTGGGTACAGCAACGGGCTGTGCTGGATTCTTACTTCATGTATAAGGTTTCCTTGCTATATGTAACTTGACTCTGTCTATTGCATTGAGAGCAGCAACAGGAAGAGATACAATATATGTAAGAGGAGGAAAAGAATACTTTTCCCCTCTTCTTATTTTATAGTATCTGGATGATAATGCCAGACTCTCTTTGACCTGAATCCTGCTCAGTATCCTGTGCGAATACACCAAATTAATGAGCAACTTGACAATTTTTCCCCCTCCATCTTGCTATACTCCTTTTCCTCTGTAGTATAAATCTTCTAAAAGTAAATTTTTTCTTTTCTTTCTCTCTCTGTCAAGCAGATTCTGCATTTCTGTCTCTGTCTGTTTCTATATATAAAATATGTGTGTGTATAAATAAAAATAAAAGTAAGAACAAAGGAGATGCTTATTTGCAGAGTAACTACCATATCCTAGACTCATTGCCAGATGCTTTTGTTCTACAGAAGGATCAAACTGAATATCGGTAAACTCCACATGAAACTGCCTGCCCAGTGTTACTATCAGTCTGACTCTGACTGATAAATTGATGGTGATTTACTTCTGTACAGGCTGGATGGACTACAGTTAGACTATGTGATGTCAGCCATGTAACTAGAGCTCCAGAAATAGATCAGCATATTCAAGAACTCCTGGGTTAGAAATGGTTTTAGGCCATCAGCTTTTCAGATGTTAAAGTCTATCCCCATGCTTTTCATCTCTACTGAATTTAAATGGCTTATGTGATTCAAAAATACCATTAAAAATAGAACATCAGTTATGAAAAATTAAGGGTGAGGTCCAAAAATCCTGTGTAATTGCACTTTAGGTACCGTAAGTAAAACATATGTGTCTAAGTCCTAGGCAGAAATCTAACAAACAACCAGAAGTAGTGAGCCCTTGACCTTCTATTCTGGTCCTGCCCACACAAAACTGTTACAGTCTCTTTTTTTTTCTTTCTTTTTTTTTTTTTTTTTTAAACCATGCTGAATTTGCAGGTTGCCTATATTCTACCTGGGTATTGCATGAGTATGTAGGTCGGAGTTGTGGGTTGTTTTTGTTTGTTTGTTTTTACAAGCCTAGGATGACTTATGTTAGTGGAAATGTCATTAAATTTGTCTTGTTTCATAGTGACTAGAGTACTTGTCTGGAGATTAAGAGACCTGGATTAAAAATTAATACCCTCGGGTTACTCTCCTGTTCCCTCTGCCCTACTAGAACTGGACTGCTGCATAGCCAGGAATGCAGGGCTGGCTGAATGAGGAGGGAAGTCAGGAGACAGAGCTTGATCTGTAATGTGGTGGCCTGACTGAGAGAAGGTCGACCTGGGTTCTTGTTTCTGCTTGCAAGGTTGTGACATCACTTTAAACTAATAGTCATTCTGTGAGATGGGTGGTTTAATCCTTGGTAGTGCAGCCCTAGGAACGGTTAAAAGTGAACCAAGTGAAGCCTTCGGAGACTGTCATATTTTTGGTAAACAAGGGGATGTGAGTTTGAATGCTCTTGGGTTAAGTGGTTTTGGGGGGTCTGGTTTTGGCTGCTTCTGGGGTATGTGCTGCAGCCATTGGGCAAGAGAGAGCTAACACTTTGCATAGCTATGCTTTTAAAGAATGAGCCACTCCTGCAAAACTAAATACCTATTCAGGGACAGGCATTATGCTCCAAACCCCAGCCTCGCAGAGTCTAAGCTCCTGATTATGCTACAATCTGCTACAATTGTTTCTGAGAAACATTTTAATCACAACCTTCTTCTCCCTCTTTCCTATCCCTGTGCTATTCAGCAGCATTTACAGGGCAAATGCCGTTCATGCAGTGTGATTTGACACTACACCTCATCCAGTGCAACTGTAGGCTGCTACAGAAACTGTTCCTTGCTCCTCACTTCTCATGTGTAGCAACTCCGTTCAGTGCTTACCGTGCCCTTTTAGGCCCCTTGCATCATAGCGTATCTGGCTTTTCAGTGCCCAAGTGCTTTGTTTGGATCTGGCCATAAGTATTCAGTGAAACTTTTACCAGTCAGGGAAAAGACTGGGGTTTGCGTGATATAGCCCAGCCCAGCAGTGCAAACAATCTCATGAGTGAAGTTTTCGTGGCTGATAGACTTCCTGTTATTCTTGCAATTTAATATCACTATTAAGGAAGACTGATGTTGCTGCTTGCTGGTTTCAACTTAGCCGGAATGAACCTGCTATCAGATGGAATATTCATATTATGGTGATATCCATTAAAACGTCATTATGCATGGGAAGATGAGAGATTTTCCTCTTAATAGGGAGCTATAGTAAGCTTTTTAAATGTATCTATTAAAAAACCCCCCAACAATAAACCTTTGCAATGATGTTTTTATTTCAGAGTAGGTTAATTTTGGTGACCAAGATGAGACCTGACTGTTCTATCTGCAGACTGTAGGCTAGCTTTTTTTAACATTTTTGATTTTTAACTTTTCTGGAAACTTCTCCAAAGTGCTTTCGCCCACCTCCCTCCTTAGCTTACTTATTGTTTCTATGACTGCAGGACTCCTAAAGAATATTCTTTTTCCTCTGGCACCTGATTTTGGCTGGTAATTAGATTCTGTGTAAGGCCCTGTTTTCAGATAGGTGTGTGCCTCAGTTACTGTAGCAAGGACCGGAGTAACTGACGCAAGCTTTCTTAGTAGCCTTCAGATTACATCAATTATTAGGCGGGTAGTTTTAACCCTAACAGCTTGCATGAGTGAGTGTTTAAGGTCAGTGGTTAGTCAGTCATCTCGTGAGAAAGGACAGCCAAAGGGATTGTTTTGTTCGCTGGCTCTTTGTGCACATTAGTAATCAGTCAAACAGCTGTAGTTACAGTAACAAGGTTGGTAGCTGAAAAGTAGGGGGACTGCAGTGACAAATTGGAGTGATTTAGGTGAGTAAGGGATGATTTTGTTTCCCACAGCTACTTGTTTATACAGTTAATTGTGTCTGATGGAGTGCCTTTTGCAATGTTCTGCGTGGTCTCAGTTTTGTGTTGGGCTACAGGCAAAGCTGCTCTGGTGAAGCTGAGATCAGTGGCCTCCCCCAGGGGAGGCAAAGATGTTGTAAAATGTTACCCTCCTGATTTGGCAGTTTTGTGCTCAACCTGTACCACAAAGCTGCATTGTGCACCCTCCTGCAGAGGAAATGTGCTACCACCAGTGACCTGGGCAGTTGGCTGTGACAGTGCTTCAGAGCACATCAAAGTGATGCATAAAGGGGGCAACCTATTAACCCACAGGTTCCTAGTTTTACAAACATAGCGGAGGAAAATCAGTCTGTCAGTGATGGTGGCTGTCCTTGCTCAACTAGCTCATCACCTCGACTCAAATGAGTGAGAGTGGGGACTCTTAAACTCACAGGGATGCAACAGATACTGACTAATGGATTCCCATAACAATGGGACAAAAATCATCAGAGAAATCATGTGGACGGGCTTTGAAATGAACCTTTTTCAAAGTTTCTTCAGAAACTGTATACTTGAGACTTCCAATTAGTGTCCAAGACTGTAACTGCTCTGCAAAATGTCTTACTGTCAACTCAGCAGAGTGAGCATTAGTCCAAGTAAGTATTTGAATGCAAATCCATGTTTGCTATTTGTAACAGGAGTTTCTTTACTAAGGGGCTAGCAGCATTGATGTAAAGTCCTCTTGTTAGAAAGCCTGCATTAGCAAAGAGTCAGAACTACACAGTGACTGTGTAAACTGCAGCTCAGTTCTTTGCTTTCATATAGAAAAGATTATCTAACCAAGATGCAGGAAGTGTGTCACTTCCCAGTAGCCACTGATAGGAAATACTTGTTAACTAGTTGCACTGTTTTGCACACTTCCATTCTTGAGTGGTACAACTTCCAGAATGGAGTCCTAGCTAAGAAGTACCCAAGTACTTGCTAAACAGTAGGAAAGCAAGGAAGCAGGGTAGAGGTAGGATAGTTCCTCTGAAGTCTCCAATATTTAAACTTGTCAATACCTCTACATTGGGAACATTGTAACTTTGAATTGCTTAAGGCTAAAATTTGCTAAAACCAAGAACAATATGTTTAACAACAGGGATTTTTATCAATTCCACAGCACTACTCTGACCATCCCTATCAAGGGAATTAATGCAGAAAACATCCTACAAGTACAATGAAGACTTCGTGAACACCTGCCTAGGAAGAAAACAAAGTAAAGTAAATCGCTAGTTATGATTTACTGAGAGCTATAACTGCTCACAGAATCTGGGATTTTTTTCAAGTGAAGAGGAGGGGAATATAGGGTTAGTTGCCTTTTTTTGAAATTCCAGTAGCACATAAAAAATGAGAAACCAGGCAGAGACTCCTTGTTGTTCCAATATTTTTGGGAAAGTTCCTTTCAGATTTCTCATATGGACAAGCATCTAAGTGAAGGAAAGCCTAAGCTGAATGAGGGAGATGTACACTCACAGCACAGTCTGCCTAGGGGAATTCTGCCACTTCAGCCTTTTGATCATTTTTGTTTTGTTTTGCCTCCCCCCCTTTATTTTTAAGGAATTCCTAGTACATAACATCTGTTTTTGTTTGACTTGCATCAAGAAACAATGCTCATTGGCCTAGCACAAAGAATGCCAAATCTCAAACTCGAATATGTATATTTTTTGGAAGAATAAGTCAAGGGAAGAAAAGGAAGGGGATTCAGCAGCTCTTGGTTATATGCAGATGGTCTCTATGGGACACTGGGGGGTGAGAGGAAGAGCAGGCGTGTTTTCTACTCTGCAATAAAACTTTGTGAGAAGGGAAGGGAGGTGCTGTCGGCCTCTTCTCACTTTTATCTTCTGTACTGAATCTATGCATTTAAGATGGCAAGTCTCTAGAAGAAGAGGGTGAGCACTTCTTTCCTGTAAAATGAAGGGAAGCCATTGGCATCTTAACAAAACCTTTTTAAGGAATTAATCAATTACTTGCATTATGATTTTCAGGTTTTGGGGGGGAGGGGGCAATCTTTTAGCTGTTTCTTGTGGAACTTCCTTGCTAGGATTTGAATCTGTCTAGTAATTATGTTGGGAAAACATTCAGAAAGAGCTAACTATTAAATGCAGAAGTGTGTCAGATAAGCATATGTATGCTCAGGAGATAACTTCCCACCAAGTAATTGGTTTTCTTCCAATCTGTCTTAAATGTTTTAGTGTTTTACTTAAACCTGTTTTCAAACAAAATGTAAAAACACTTTCTTAAACTGGACCCTGTGTGAGTCTGATGCCAATGCTGACATGAAGAATGAGAAAGTGACAATAGGAGTTTGAGTCTTGTGAGCCCCCCACACTTCTGCTTTTGGAGAGAGTCTAGTCCCTCTGTAAAGGGAGATGAGATGAGAATAATTGTTACACAATAGACAGTGCTCTGCCTTCAGAGATCTAGAGGATCGAGCCACCTTCACTGTTATATTTCAGGTCCCTTACCCTGAGAAAATATTCTTCGTGTTGTAACTCTTGAGGAAAAGAATTAGCAACTGAAAGAATGAAGTTCTTGCAAACAAGCTCTTATTAATTCAAACAATGTTCCTACTGGGGTTAAACCACAACAAAGTGCCAATGGTATGATATGCAAGGAAATACAACTAGATTTGAAGAACCTTGGAATTTACAATGAAATATGCTGATGTTACTGATGTTAACTTGCTGGAATCTCTGTAATTTTGAAGCTGCTTCAAAATTCAGGTTTTTTGAGTAGTTTTACACTCATAGCAATGTAAAATAAATGGCACAGCATCTATAGTTAGTCTGACAAGCAGTAGTCACAGGGAAAAGAAAAATTTAGGTGTGTTTCTCTGAGGCTTCTCTTTAATTTATGAACCTCTTACTCCAGAGACCACGTCCTCTTAAAACCACTGGCCAAATGATTGCAAACTGTAATGGGTATAGAGATTGACATTCTTAGGCACTGCTGCCAATATCCAAGCCCTACGAAAGAAATGGCAAGATGCCATATGTGATTATAGGGATTAGGCCACATCCAAAGCAAATTATTATTTTCCAATGTTCAGTTGTTAACTTTTATCTTCTTATTTCTGTTATTAACATTTTGCTCTCTTGTTCAGAGTAAGTTTTGTGTAAAACAAAACAATTGCCTGTCTAGTCTTCAAAGTGATGAAGATCTTGACTTCTTACCAGAGTAGAATGAAATCACAGGCAGAGCCATGTGGACCAGCAAAGCAGATGTTACTGGAGAAAACTGGAATTTTTCTTAAGTGCTTGCATTACTCTAGCTGCATTTCTTCCTCTTCCAGCTGGCTGAAGATCATTATATAAAGCTGTCAGTGAGAATATTTTAAGATTGCAACTATTTTGCAGGTTAAAAACAACAGGGATCATTTTGGTACTGTTGAGGAAGGGTAAGGTGTGAGCAAGGCTTGATGTGTATCATATTTTAATTTTTTTCACCATTGTGGCTGTTTTAAGCAGTTATCTGGTCCTATAATTGCGGATAAGTAGCTTCTTTCCCTTAACTGTATTGTAATGAATATTGCACAGGAGAACATGTAGGTTTATTACTGGAATGAAATAAAGCATTGCTGTGTTTGTAAGAGCAACTTCAGTGTTGCCTTATTATAGATATCCCCCACTCCTGCAAAGATCCCTGTTCCACCAACAACCACTGCTTCACAACTAGCTAGATAAGAACTTTTCTACCTCCCACTGACTAAACATACATGTTGGCAAATACTGTTCTCTAAGTTAATCTCTGGGACTGTTGGAAATATGATATGCTGTGTACATTTAGCTGTTATCATTTTGAAAATGCTCTGATAACACATCTTGAAAGAGCAGCTGGATTGGCTACAGATATGCATATCTTACTGGATGATCTCTTCCCTTCTGCCCCTTCAAGAATTAAATGACAACAGGCCTTCTTGTTTGTTTTTAGTTCAGGTCCTTGCCATTGCAGGCAACCATGTTTAAAACTCTCTTGAATGATGACTTAAGTCCCTCTTGAAAGTTAATAGCTTTTCTTTCTCCACTACTCAAACTGAAATCCGTAATCCTCTGATCTTCTGCACAAATATGTTCATTACCATCTTAAACTATTTGAGCTTGTGTCAACACTAGCATTTAGCTTAATCAGCTGTTCTCCCTTCACGGGATTTGCCTCGTATTTACAGAAAAATTATATTCCCTAAGCCTAGGATGGTGCTGAATTACCTGTGACTGTACTGCTTAAATGTCAGTAGAGAATCAAATTTGTTCAGGAGAGTGTGATTTGTTTGGTTTTGTTGCAAAGCTGTAGCTTGTAGGCCTCATAGTCAGAAGTACCATTACTGCCTAATGTGACCTGCCAGGGTGATGGGGCCAATTCTGTAAAGCTCTTATTGCTCCTAATGTTCTTCTTGGCTTCCTTGCTTCAAAATAAAGGATTATTATTTCCTGAGCGTGGGTGTAGGACAGACTTAGTTATATCTTTTCTAAGAATAATGAGTTTCTCTGCAGATGCAGATTGTTATATTACACAATTCCATTTATCTGTCTTCCTCAGCTTCCTGTTGCCTTATGTCTGGACTTCCAGCTCATCCTTGTTGCTAGCGCTGATATGTTGTGGCAGTGAAGATACACAGTTAGGAAAATGTGTAGCTTTCAAATACATACAACCAAACCCTCTCGTTTTTAAGAGCCAATAGGTTTTTGTAACTGAATGCTTCATGGGATGAAGATGTATACAGATGAGTTGCTGATCAGCCAGGCCTACAGGGTAATTGTTCAGCTGAAGGAGCTGGCACAAATAGGGGTGCAAAAGCAGCCAAAAGTGTAGGATTGGCTGTCACCTTCTTCCTCTTGTTAGAAAGCATTGGCTGGAAGACAGATTCTCTGGAGCAAAGCTCTAGCAGCTTAGGTCTACTGTACAAGAAACACTTGAAAAGTAATTTTGCAATGTAAATTTAGGATATTATGAGGTTTCTGTATGCAAAAGGAAATCTTGTTGATTTGGATGGAACAGCTGACTCTGGGGTTTTGTTGTTTGTTTTCTGATCCTGTTGATGAACTTAATGTCAGTCATGGCAAACTACTCCAACCTCTTCCTTGCCTCTCCCTCATTACACCTCATATGTATACACTGAGTAAAAACTTTAAAATCTAAGCTATGATTGTGGTACCTCTTAATGTGATATCTCATGATGTTTGGAACGCAGTATTTGAATTAACATTCCCCTTTGTGCTTGGGAGAAAGCAGCAGGGAGGGCAGAGTTGTGTTCTAGAAAAATGTAAAGCCTTACTTAAAGGAATTGAGGTGTATAACTGCCTGAGAGGTTTTGAGAAATTTTATAAGATAGAATTTTTGGATGAGTGCCTGGCCTAAAGCTCTTGGAAGTTGTGAATGGCTTAAGAGTGTGTGTGGGAAACTTGGGTTGTCTTTCTGTTTCTTTTATTGCCAAAACATAGAAGCTTTCATGTGTGTTACATAAAACATAATTTCAGATTCCTGTTTATTACAGGAATTAGAAATCTTTTATGAAAGGGAAGATTTTTGTGTGGTTTCACTTGAATTTAAGGTTTAAGGAAAAAAAATCATGCCAAATAACCCAAGACTCACAAATGTTAGTCAACAGCATGACAGCCTTTCTCCGGAAATCAATCAACGTGGTATTTCTATCAATTTCTGTTATTTAATCAGTCTGATACAGATCTTTCAGTCTTATTTGAAACTTAGGTCTGAAAACTTCCCTGGCAAAAGAAAACTTCCCATTGAACTTGCAGTGGCACCAAACAAACTGTCGAGACCTCTCAGTTCTTTTCGGTATATATAGAGGCTTTTAAGAGAAAAAATTGAAATCAAAAGAATTGAGCTACCCCAAGGTGGTAGTAGTAGCTGACTTGAAGTGGAGGAAGGCATTGATTATTTTTAATTTTTTTTTTTTTTTTTTAATTAGCCTTAGGTCTTATAACAGGTGCTATACTCTAAGCCAGCAGTTTTTACCATCTGTGCTTGGAATCAGTGCTAACAATCTTTTGCAGAAAGCCAGCCTTGCAGTAACTTGTATCAGCAGGTCTCAGGAGGTTGGCCAAGTACACCGCACACAGAAAGAGGTTTTACTCTTCTTTATGCAGAGACTAAAAACTGCACTGGTTTCAGTTTGTGACTGGCATGGTTCCAGTGACTAAAGACTTGTTACCACAGTGAAATGTGATACTATTTGCACTAGATGGGTGATACACATTAAAGGGGGGGGGAAAAGCCCAACTGATTATTGCTAGTTTTTTTTCCAACTGCTTATCCAGTGAGATCAGGGGCCAGTTTTTCAGGTACTCAGACATGCCTTAACTGAAGCATCATGTTGTGAGCTTTGCAAAGGAACCTAAAGGGTCTCAGCTGCACTACTCAAGACTGGGAAAGCTTTTTTCATAAGCTAAGGTGGGAGCAAAACCAACTAATATGATGCCATGTAAATCTGAATACAGGATGAGTGCAAGTGGATCAGTGGGTCAGAATTCAGGTAGGATTCTCCTCTGAAGAGCTGGGAGGAGAATGCGCTCCAGTTAAGCCAGACATAGTAAGTATGTTAATCTTAGCAAACCACAGGTTTGTGAACTGTGTAACCATATTGTATGATATCTACCAGGAAAAAAAATGGTTAAGAGCCTGTCAGGGTAGGTTGTATCTTGCACCTAATTGAAAACGAAGTGGGAGTGCAACCTTAGTTGCAGAAACTGCTCTACAGAATGATGGTATCCGGGAAGTTTAGCAGCAGTGCAGCTTGCTGTGAGCTCCCACAGCCTGTGTGGATGCTCAGCCGTTGCAAACTTGTTCAGCTGGGGAGGACTGAAGTTCTGCTTCCAGTAGTTTTATTAATTTGAATACTGTGAGACATCGATGAAGCCTGCAGCTTGTTTTGTAAATGCTGTCCAACTATTTCTTTCAGATTTTTAAATGAACCTAATAGACAATATAACACTTCTTCCCTCAGCCTTCTTTAAATACAAAGACATGGTAAGATATCATTCCTACAACAGGTTTCTTACAGACTTGATTGTCCTGAGGCAAGAAACTTGCCTGATTTACAAGAAAAATCCTTGACGATTCCATTTCTGAGCTGTCAAGGTTTTGTGGTTGCAAGGTAAGCTGCTGTGCCTGTTGAATGGCATGTCCACAGCTGCCAGTCAGCAGCCAGGGTTTTGGATTAGCACTGCAGATGCTGACTGGTGTATCAGAAGTTGTGAAAAGTTTCCACACGATAGTCAAAACAGATATCCATACCTGTTCATAGGCTGAAGGAGTACTGTTGTAGTTCCTCAACAAATTTAGGATTGTTATGTTTGTTGGTAGCCCTATAGTAAGCACTTTTTACTTCTCCCTGTCAATAAAACTGCCATTTTCTAAATCAAATAAAGTTACAGATGGCAGGTTGTTTGAGAAACTGTTGTATCAACCCCATGGAACAAAATCACAATGAGAATCATGGAGAAGATAAATATGGCAGCCAAACATAACCACATGCAGAAGGTGGTTGGGCTTTTTTTTTTTTTAGCAAGGGGGACAATTGTTAACCTGGCTCCAGTTGCCTTCCACATCTCTAAGAAATGCTGTTATCTTTAGAGATGACATTTCCCTTTGAGTAGTGCCAGTGCCAATATCTTGTTTTAATCTCCTGGTTGAACTCTGTGGCCAGGGGAGCAAGAACAATGACTTGTTGCATGATTTTAGTGCTCATTAGATCAATGCGATGTCAGCATCCTGTCTGCCAGACGGCAGTGTCAGACTCCAAGGGCCTAAGGCAGACACGCGCATACGTAATGGGTAGATTTAGACTAGATATAAGGAAGAAATTTTTTACGCTGAGGGTGGTGAAACACTGGCACAGGTTGCCCAGAGAGGTGGTGGATGCCCCATCCCTGGAAACATTCAAGGTCAGGTTGGACGGGGCTCTGAGCAACCTGCTCTAGTTGAAGATGTCCCTGCCCACAGCAGGGGGGTTGGACTAGATGGCCTTTAGAGGTCCCTTCCAACCCAAACTATTCTATGATGATTCTAAAGGGTTGTGATGGTAGCTGCCTAATAAAGAGACTTGTCCAATAACTACATCTGCTTCTCTTCTGTCTCTCACCAGGTTTGTCACTAGGGATGCTTCTGAGGCTTACATCAAATTCAAGCTATTTATTTCTTTTTCTCTGGCTTCATTACATCCATGTAGTACATTGTAGTACATCCATGTGGTACACCATTACATTAGTGCTGTAACCCTGAGGCACTAAGAGACTCTACTCTAGATACAGCTGACTCCCCGTGTGCACACCCCCCACCCCCCTTTATTCCTCTGAGGGTTTTTTGAAAAGGCGGCTTTTGTCTTTGACAGTTGAGATTGCCTTGTAAGTGAATAGTCCTCTGGAACCATGGCCTATAAAACAGAAGCAAAACAGTATTTTAAATTACTGCTTGTAAATGCAGTTTGGTTTGGATAAAGCAGTGAGGTTCATGTTACCACATAACTTCTAATTCCACATACTCAAGATGGTTAAGTAGAAATTATTTCACATTTATTCTGTATGTTCTGTAGGACAGTGATTGGGCCTACATGGGATCATATTCCTGTCATAATTATACACTATTAGTGGTAAAATGTTGTGAGTAAAAGTCACATTTTTATCTTGTAAATTAAGCTGTATTGCAGCCTATGGTGACCATAGATACCCTGACTTTCCTTCCCAAAGCAGGGGCTGGTACAAAGGAAAGGGAAATGACTCAAATGGTTCCCTTCCTCTTGACCTCAAGGTAACTAGTCAGAACGACGTAGCAGTTCTGACTCCATCCAGCAGCTAACAGCAGCTTCTAGAAAGTTTAAAAGGTTTACTGTAAGAAACTTGACTTTGCCAACCTGGTACCTGACCTTTCAGTGGGGAATGTTGTGTGTTTTGGGGGAAAGAGTATTTTGGTCAAAAGTCTGTCATAGAATTCCCATTTGAGGGGATTCTGAGGAAATAATCTTTTAAACCTGTTGCTTTTAGTTCTGAGTAGCATGCAAGAAGTTTTTATGAGTGATACACATTTTTGTGACAAATAGAAGACAAAATCCTGCAGAAAGAGGCATCACACCAATTTGAGAACATGCTCCCTAAGTCTTGAACTGGAGCATATAAATTCCTCTAACACGTTCCCAGCCTCCTCCCATCTCACTGCTGCAACATATTACATTTGGCAGGGTTCTGACAGCTTCCTCAGGGGTTTTCCTCCAGGGCTTGTGACGACTGCTGCCTTTCTGATCTCCTGAAAGGGGTCTTTGAAGACTTGGAGTGGGAAGACAGGGGTGGAGGGCAAGGCACAAAGTTTGGTAGGAGTGGAGTAGGGTCCAAAAGTTGGACAATGGCTTGTCCTAATGGGATGGTTCTTTTGTTCTGTTTGGTTGGTGACTTGCCAAAAATGGTGTCCTAGAAATGTGCTAATGATAAGTAAACCAGCATGGCAAGTTCGTGAGTTGTAGCCCAAGTGGTTGGGTTTTTTTCCTTTAAGTCTTCTGTTCCTGGAGTTCAGGCAATCTTTCTTTAAATAAACAAAATCCAAATTCTAGCCCTTGTGAAGAGAGTTCGTGGACATGATCCACATCTACGCTGGCAGAAGGTGAACACTGCGGATGCATGTTGGGCTGCCTCACTCTGTCCACTGTTTTGCTGTGAATCAGGGCTGCAAGCAGCAGTGGATTTTTCTTCCGAGATGCCTGGCTCTTGTCTATCTGTGTATGATAGCCATAGACACAGATTTCCTGTGTGCTCTTGAATATAATGTCAATACTTGTGACTACATGTTTTTTGGGTTTGGTTTTTTTTTTTTTACTTTAAATGAATGTGATAAGTGTTCTTGATTCCCCCCTCCCCCTTCTCCCTTCCCTCTTCTCCAAATTGTTCTGCTGACTTAAAGGACAATTTAAAATGCACTTACCTTAAAATGTATCATTTGAATGACACTTGATTCTGTGTTTTAGGGTGTGAGTTGTCATATTGGAAAGGAATATATTTTCATGGCCACCTTGTTCAAGCGGCCTGTAAAACAGGTTTGACTTGAAGTGACCATTTGAACTTCACAAAGTAGTTTAATCACACTGAAAAACTTGTTTCTTTTAATTAAAAATGCATACACAATCTACTTCCCTGATCCCTGATATTACAGCTTGTTCTTCCTTGTCTCTTTTTTAGGGGATGTTTTGTTTGTTCTTAAAGACTGGATATGCTAGGTCAATGAACTGTTACTCCAGGAAGCAGAGCTGAGAGGACAAGCTGAGAAGACATCATTACAATGGCAAGCAGGAATGCAACACTTCCCCAAAAGTCTCTCATCTAGGGAAGCATGCACATACTCTACTGCAAGAAAGCAACATTTGGGGCTCTTTAAACCACTGACTATAACCTGGTCCAGCTTTCTCAGTGCCTGCTGAAAAAGACTTTTCTTCTATACCTTTAAAGCGGACTACAAAGCGGACTACAAGACTATCCTCAGCAGGATTTAAGATCCTCCTGGACACTTTGCCATCCCCTACACACAAGATGATTGACCTAAGCTTCCTGACAGAGGAGGAACAGGAGGCAATAATGAAGGTGCTGCAACGGGATGCAGAGCTTAAAAGAGCTGAAGAAGAGAGAGTCAGGTAAGGGATTTAGCACCCTGGGTTGTCCTGGGAAGACCTACACTGTTCATATACTGAGTTACTCAGAGCATATGAGTAGATAAAAACAGTTGTTGCTGAGGGGCCCATATTCCACAGTATATGTGGTCTGGAGATTTTTACTCTGGACTAGATTTAGCATAGTCTCTGGATGAAATGCCTCTACCACACATATGATTCATTACTGGCCAAAAGACTAACTGTTGATTTGGACCCTTACGATTCCCTAAGGGGCCAAACACACCTGGTATGCATCTAGCTTGGTATGCATCTGGCTTGATATGCATCTGGCTTGGCTTCCTCAGAAAAGGATTCAGTTTCAAGTATCAAAACCTCTGCAAACTGAACTAATGCGTAATAAGTGGGGGGATTTGATTCAAAAGGAGCACTAGCAACCCAAACAAATGAGAGAGGCAGTATGGATGCGGTCAGCAATATGTCTGAGTGATGAAGTTATACCTCAAATATGTGGAGCATTGGAGCAGTCCAGAGGACTATGCTCCATTGCCAAGAGAAGTCCTTGCAATCTGTGGCTAAAGCAGAAAATTGCTCCCTGTTTTCTTTGTGGTGTCACAACAACACATTGCTCTGTCTATCTGGAGTGTTTTGTGTGCTGGGAGGTTTTCCTAGAGCTACTATTAGGGTAACTGCCACGAATAGAGATGTATGTATGGAAAGCAGCATTGCCCAGATGACTTAACATTGAGAAAGCCATCCACACAGGTACAAACAGCAGTTGAATAGTGGTTTCAGTTAATACAGATAGCTATCGGCTCAAGAATGAGGATTTTAGTAGTCAGGCTTTTTTTCAGTGTGAAGGAAAGTATCCATTACAGGTACACAAAATGGCAAGTGACTGAATAATGAGAAAAGGAGCCTCAGATGCTGAAAGGTCAGAGTGCTGTAACACAAATAGATGTTTACAGGTCTCTGCTAAGGCAGGATTTTCTCTCATTGATTCAGTAATCTTCTCAAGGATGCTTTCTCATTGTGATGTTCCTCACAAAGACAAGTATTTCTTATTTAAACGTTTTGAAATTATTCCAACCATGATGTATTCGTGATGCTTTTCTTCTGCTGAAAAATTTTTTTTTTTTGACAAATGCCCTCTGTGTAGGCATACTCTACCCTGCAAATGAAACAGCAGCCTGCCACTTGCCCCAAGAGCAGTGTTAATTTTGCTGAGCATGCTTGTGCAGCCTTGAGGTCATTTGGCAGCATGTGGTCAGCGTGTTGTTGAGTTATTCCTCTTGCGCTTTTCAGTGTAAGAGCAATAAAGGGCAAACCAGTAATTTCTGGTTAAAAAGCGTTCTCCTCTCAAGGCATTTGCTTCGCTGAAGACTGAAGGTAGTAAAATCATTACAGGCAATGTTCCCAATTTTTTTCCCCACTATCTTACTACAACCCAAGGAGGAGATGTTTTCACCACGTAGTTTTGTTTCCTGCTTCAAAAAGCAGAAAACTCACTTTGCTGTATCAGAATGGGCATTTTCTTTTCTTTACTGTAGGTAGAAAAATACTGGCTTTAGTTGTGGAATGGTACAACAGTGCCAGGTCTGAAAGTGCTCAGGGAAAGTAATTGTAGATGTGAGTTTGAAAACAGTATCTGGGGAAAGGAACCCTTCCTGGAACAGAAAATCAAAAAAGCCACTCAGTAGTGGTCTCAGTAGGGGCTGTCGACAAGTATTTTTGTCTGTATAAATTCACATATGTTATTTGTAATTCTAGTTCAAGAGGGTGTGGTGGAAAATGCAAGGGACTGCAGGTTGTAGCAGCCTGTAATCAGCATGTTTGTTTCTACAATAAAATGTCTCCTCTGGTTTCTGAATATTATAACTTCTGAGAAGCTGGAAGCTTACATCTGAAACTGATTTTTCTGCATAGATGTGGCACATGGAGCTTGCTTTTTATATATTATATATTAAAACACTACCTGAATCATATGTCCAGCCAAGGAGATATAATATTTTAGTTTGAATTCTACAGCCTTGCACACCTGGAAGATTCCAAGAGCTGGGATCGAATGTCATCATACAAACATCACACTCTTGAACAAAGTGTTGTTTGTATGTGTATATAATGGAAGTCTTTTAATGTGATCTTTTTCCCTCTAGAAGAAATTCTGAGGTTTGAAGGGTGTTCTAATAACCTGTGCCATGTTCCTGGAGCGTGGACAAACTGGTAACATGACAGAATCCTCTTTGAGCAACTTCCTAGTGGAATTTTACAAATCACATGATGAAGTCCCTTCTCTGCTAACAGCTCCTAATATTGCTTATCTGTAGTAAAACTGTACTGATTAGACTGGCCACGCAGCCTCCTTAGGCAGTCTGCTTTAATTCTTGGTTTAAGTGCTATAATAGGTGTTTGCCCCGTCCTGCGGCTCCTCTCGTGTTGGTCTGAATCGGGCTGATAGTTTTAGGAACAGCATGGTTTTGGGAACAGCATGCCTGCTTCCTCCTTGATCTCTGCTGAGGTCTGTCCCAAAGGAAAGGGGATATTGATGGTTTCTTCTCATGAGCAAAAGGGTGATGAAGAAATCTCAGATGACAAGGGGGTGTGATGCAAGGAAATCAAAAGACATTGCATCCTTCTTTATTCCTAGGGCAAGAAAATGCCTCTCTTTGCTTCATTACCCCAGGAGCTGCTGCCAGCCCCTGAATGGCAGCGTTGCTGAGGAGGGGAAAAACAGCATAAAATGGAAGAGCCAAGTGACAGCTTGTCAAGACTAGAAACTGGTTTTCATCATATTGCTGATTTATTTATTTTTTTGTTGTTGTCCTTATTCCTGTCCAGGAATCTCTGATATACCCTGCTCCAGCTGGGTTTTGGGTATTGAACAAATGAGTGGGCGAAGCACATAACTGAATTTCCTGGCAGTAGCTTCAACGTAGCCCCTAACTCTTTTTACAGTTCTGTAGTTCAGAATTAACACAGTTTTGGGTCCTTTCTGGAGACAGTAACATGGAACAGAAATATATCTGAAGCTTTGGATTGTGGTTGGGTGACTCTCCTGTGGTGGAGTGGCTGGTCCCCGGCACCGGCATGTCTGAGGCAGAAAGCTGTTGTGGTCGCCTTTACGACAGGGTTCCCTGCTGTGGCTATTGGCCCTTCCCAGCAGAACCTCCTGGCAATGCTGTTGTGGGCTGTGCCTTGGGATTGTCTGCTCATTGTGTAAAGTGAAGGAGGCTAGTGATAGGGGAATTCTGATGTGGAGTTGTTTGTGTGGTGGGTGGTGACCGCT
The DNA here is from genome assembly GCF_000699145.1 of Aptenodytes forsteri. Taxonomy (NCBI): domain Eukaryota; kingdom Metazoa; phylum Chordata; class Aves; order Sphenisciformes; family Spheniscidae; genus Aptenodytes; species Aptenodytes forsteri. The sequence goes on along the minus strand of NW_008795486.1, from coordinate 1,628,807 downwards.
GTGTGCCAAAACCCTTTAATACATACATTGGTGTGGCATTGCAAAAAAAGAGAAAGCTTCAGGGGTTTGATTCTGGTGGGTGCTACACACACTTAACCTTTCTCATAATGTTCAGTGGGAGTGTGTGGCTGTTGAAACCCTAGTGTAAATGTTTTTTTGATTCTGGTCAGCTTCAACAGATACGCTCATCAGTCACTTTTCAAGGCAGTTTTCCTTACATTGTAGACTGTCCAAAGGAAGGCTTTTTTGTGGGTATTGGGGTGAGCTGAATATTGGCATTGAGGGAACCAGACTTACCACTGTCGTGTGAAAATGACATTCAATGACTATCACCAGAATACATTCTTAAAATCTTCATAAAATACTTTTCTGTTAGATGTAACAGTTTTGAGGGTGCGCTTAGCAGAGGCAAGGTTCTTGGTGAAGATGGTTTTGAACATGGGTGCCAGTTCAAGTTTAAAGGGCTGACTGAAGATAGAGTTTAGAGATGCTGCCTTAGAAGTGCTGTCAAAACTAACCTCGTTTCTGAAAAGAATTACCTGTTTTTCCTATTCTGCCTCCAGGGTATTTCTTCCAAATGTTCTAAAAATTTTCAAAATGTGTCCTCAGTATCCACTCAAATGGTTGTGGCAGCCTGGTAGTGTCTGCATAGTTAGGTAACTAGGCACCAATTATAACTTCATAATTTTGAAGTATCACACTTTCTCATTGCCGTACAAGACCTAGGGACTCTTTCTAAAGCTAAATCTCTGCAAAAAAGTTCACTTTACCAGTTCTCCACCCCTTTTTCTTATAAACTCCTTAATATGTATCATTTGCACTACTTCATGTTAAAAATTTGGGCATCTGTAAATGAATGGAAAAATAACACATGGAAGAGGTGTGGCCTACAGGCAAGGCAAGATCACAGTATGTTTGAATGTGCTCTGCACTCTGTCCTGACCAGTAAACAGAATGGCACTTCGTGTCTAATTGAGGTCTCTTAGACTGGCCATCATCCCTTCTGATCCATGCTGAATTTTTCTGAGAGCTTGCTTGGGCTCTGGATCAGGGATGCCACAAATAACAGTAGCTTTCTCTAAATCTAGTGCTAAGGATATATTAAGATCCTGTCAGAGTATCCCTTCTAGCAACATGATTCTGAGGTTCTTCGCAGGGTACTGATGTTATCCTTAAGCCTTGGTGGATTCAAATTAGTCTAGTAATAAGCAAGTGTGACTTATAAGAAAATAAAGCCTACAATTCTTGTGGAGCTGATTTTAAAAACACATTAAAAAACCCTAAACCCGCTTTGTGGCACATTTAATTCTTGTATTTTTAGGTCATGTTTGTGTCAACAAGGAGCTTGCTTACGATGTGAACAAAGCTTTTTAATCTGAAATTAACTCTACCCTTAGTGATAAATCTCCATAGGTTGATTTATTGTAAGAGACTAAGAATTAGGTGGCTTGAACTCTTTCACTGAAAATTCAAACTGACATATCTTAGTATCTCCTCTTGTCAAACAGAGAATCTGTGCTCACACTGCTCAGACATATTATAGGAGAAATAGGAATTAATTGTTATTAATTGAAACTCATGCTTTTTTTATAACTAGTTCTGAAATCATATACCCATGTCTAGTGGTCGTACCAGGGACTTCTGATTAACTTTTAATGGGCTTACTTGTTAGTAAGTGTAACGTGCTGATGGTCAAAGTGTATACATGAGAGTGTGTGCTTGGAGATTGCCTTCAGCCAAATCAGGGACATCCTGTAAGCTCTTTCCTTGTGCCCGTAGTTGATTGATTTCTTTCTAGCTGGGCAGATCTGCTGAAGGAGAAAGAGCTCCATCACACTGTGAACAACCTGGAGTACTCCCCCAAAGGAGCTTGAGGATAAGACTACGCTTGCCTGCTGCCCATGCCTGCCTGCCTTTGCTTGGCTTTGTGTAGTGGTTGCATGAGATGAAAGCAGTTCAGAGGCATTTCCCATTGCCAAAGACAGAGGGGATCCAGCACATCAATTCAGCAACAACCTTTTTTCAAATAAATGAAACTTGGTCTGTATTTTTTCCTTTTTTTTAGCTTTAGCAGTTTAAAAATGTCGTGGTTTTTTTTTTTAAATGCTTGGTTTAATGTGGTAATGGGGCAAGATTTCTGAGACAGTTTGCAATAATCAAAGTATCAAGTGGCATTCACAGTTGTTGATTTCTTGGGTGTGTAAGTACCTAAATACACCCAGATGAGAACATTCCTCTTTGGGCTGTAAGGTGCACCTGTCCGGGTGGAAAAGGATAGGCTCATGCCTTCTGGATTAATTTGCCCTTAGGGATATCACTTAGCACCAAATGTGACTTTCCAAATACAGTGACTGTTCAGGAAATAGAGCAATTTTATTCCCTAGCAAAATGTGCATGCCATTATTTATCCTTTTTAAACAAAGCCAACTGACATAAGAATGACTGTGGGTTTGGTGGGTAGGTTGGTTGTTGCTCTCCAGAGATATATTTAAAAAAAAACCAAACCACAAAACAAACCCACCCTATTCTGAGCGAACTCCTTTTTTGTCTAAGTCTCCATTTGTCACTGGACAGACAAAAAATTAAGGGGTATATATCCTCCAGAAAGCTGTTCTGCATCCTCTATGATTTCTGCCAGGTTCATCAGACCAAAGTAACGCTGAACTACTTTGGTCCCAGCCCACCTTGTGAAGAGCCAGTAAGAAAAGTAGGACTGTTTTCATCTTAATTTGGTGAGATAACTGGGGTTAAGGAAGAGACTCTGCTTACTGGTCCTGGTAACAGACATGGCATTGAACTGTACTGGGAACTGGGCTGATACCTTTTCTTCCCAGTATCCATTGCTACCTTGTCTACTAGTAGCAGATGGATTGACTGGATGGTGCTTGTTTGGAATAGCTACTGAAGCAGGGTGGATGGAGCTTATTTTGTATGGTAGAAGAGTGTGCTTAAGGGAAAAAGTAGATACTAATAAGGCTTCTTAACCTCTAAATTGAGTACTCCCTCAATAAGTATGGTTTTCCCTACAGTACAAAAACTGTCTTGGTAAGATCTCTATCACATGTTTGTGCCTGGGACTGTGTTGTATTACTGAGTGCCAAACTGAAGCCTTTGTCTTCAGAGTAGATTAGTCTTGATTTGTAGCTTGCCTGAATTCCTAAAATGCAACATATTCTTTAGCTCAGCATCAATTTCCTGGAGATGCCCTTGCTGGTAGTGCGAAGAAAGCTATGATGCAGGCTCTTCTACTCACTTACAGTTGCTTGGATGTGTCCTGTGGCTTATCATTTGATCAGGGCTGTTTTTATGCTTTATATGCCTACTTTTAAAGCCTATAAAGTACTGGGAACACTGTGTTTGAGCAGAACCTGTGAGCGAATGCAGATACTTTCTAGCAACCTCTCCTCCTCAGATTCAGGTTGTCTTGTACTGCTGTCCAGGCTGACTCTAATACCAAAGGTGTATTGTCACAGGATAGCTGTTCCTTCATTGTGAAGGATTTGTTGTTTGATTGTCTTTTTTCCATGGCAGGTTTACTTGGGTTGTGTATGAAGAGGGGGGGGAGGCCATTGGGGAGCCTCTATGCAAATCCTTTAAAACAAGCAGACAAACTAAACAGTGGAAGGCTGTTATAGAAATGAAACAAGTGGAAGCTAATAGAAACTGTGAAGGCTGACAGACCTTGAAAGAATCCTACCTTCTGTACTCTGTGACCTCAACAGTCTTGCTACAGATTTCCTGAATGGAATAAAGTTAAGCTTCTATATAGTAAGAAGTGCCTAAACAAATTTACATATTCTGTGTGTCTGCCTAGGGAGTATCTAATTACATGATTCATAACATATTACTTGTAAAATGAAGCTTACTTCAAACTTGATAGTGCAACTACTAATAGGAGAATAAGTCTGAGTGCTAACTGCAGGTGATGTAGTAGAAAAGCATATAAAAATGAAGGACTCCATTTTCAGTGCAGAATGTATTTTAATGAAATAATGTTTAAATGAGGTTTAAATGAAATACGGGGAAAACATACCAGTCTGCCCCACATGTGGCCATCTTCTTGGAGAGAAATGATGTATAGCAGGGTTAATCTGGTCAGTGTGTTTCACAGACACTTGCTCAGCACAGCAGTTGGGATCATAGTTTTGTTTCCAGATTCTGGTGGAGACTATATTTCAATGGGGAACAGAGCTGCTTGCTTTCATTTCTTCCTCTCCAAAATCAATTGACTTTTCTCACACCTACGAGCATGTAACTCATTCATTCCAATGCTCCAGGCCTGGATGTGTCTGTCTTCCCTTCTGACTTCAGAATAAATGTCAGTTTGTCTTGTTAGTCATCAAGACTTTTGCTGACTACAGCCTAGTTAGTTAGTTCTCCAAGGATCCAAAAGTAAGATGCTAGCTGAGATTAATTCATCAGGGTATTGTTAGTAGACCTAACACACCCAGACTACTGAATAGGCATAAAATGGAAGAACATACATGACTACAAACAGAACTACACTGCCTTTTTCTCATGTCTCCACGTACTTCTACCTACCTAAAACCTCACTATCCAAAGAGACACCAAAGGCAAGAATTAGAGGTGTTGCTGATGAGGTGGTATGATGACAAGGATGGGGAAAGGTTGCATAACCCCATTGGTTTGCTTTATTCTTCCTAGTATAGCCCTCAACCAGTTTAAAATTATATTGCTTAAACTAATCAAATGGTAACTGATTTTTTTTTTTTTTTGGAAAGTCATATGTGTGCAGCTACCATGCAAAAGGAATGACCCATATTCCCAACTCAGGACTGCCCATTATATATGTTTTGGGTGTAGTTCTCTAACAAATGCCAGAACAGACTTTTTTCCTACACCTTATCTAGATCTGTGCAGACTAAAGAGGCATGCTCATGCAAAGTGGAATGTTTAAACGTTCCTTACAAGCCAAACTCCTTTTGTCTTGTAAATCTTTTATGGCTGTTTTCTACTCTCAAAGAAGGAAAGAAAGAAAAAAAAAATCTAATGCAAGTCTCATGCAAAGTGGAATGTTTAAACGTTCCTTACAAGCCAAACTCCTTTTGTCTTGTAAATCTTTTATGGCTGTTTTCTACTCTCAAAGAAGGAAAGAAAGAAAAAAAAAAAATCTAATCAGCAAGTCTCACACTTATAATGCCTGGTCTAATACCTTTTTACTCCTGTTCTTGCATGAGTGATACTACAAAATGTTTATCTTGTCTGTATTCAGAAGGTGACCCAGAACCTAAATCCTTTGTCATCTTTTTGTTGGTTTGAGGTTTGTTGTTATGCTTGCAGCAAATAGAAGTGAGGATAAATTCCTCAAAAGTCTCTCTCCTTCCACCTTCTCTACTCACTTCCTATTTCATTTGCAGGAGGGAGGTTTTGTAAGTGAATTTGTAGGCAAGATGGTGGTATCAGGTTTTAAAAAGCCTTTATTTTGCCACCAGTCACTGGGGTGTTTTTCATATGTTCAGAATAGGGGGTGTGAGATGCTAATGAATCTGTCTCTTTGACCCAAACATAGACCCTGATTTAAAAGCTTCTTAGTTTGTCACAAGAAGTCCCAGAATGTGCTGGCACCACACAGACTCCCCTGTCTGAAAAGCTCAGTTTAAGCTGTCGATTGAGGAATAAGGCAATAAAAGAAGTGATTAAGGAGTCAATTGCAAATTCTGTGGTGGTTTGTAATATGGACTATGAATAAGGTGAGTATAGGGGAAGGAGTTAAGAGACACTGAGGAAGTGTAGCTCAACAGTTGCTAGATACTGTTGTTTCAGAAAAGGAAACAGAAGTCATCACTTTGCCCTAACATGCAACGAGCTATTACACTAGCCTACAAAGCATAAGATAAACCATTCTGGACTTGCCGATAGAAAGGTTGACAGGGACTGATTATATCAGAGCAGATTTCCTGCCTTACAGTGGTACCATGTGGTTTAGCCTGCTATCAGATGTTCCGGAGGTGGGGAGAGACAAAGCTATTAATATACGTGTAGATTTTCTGTTTGCCTGCAAAGTGCCTGACAGTTGCTTTGTATGCCCATTCAATGTAATTCTGCACGTACTTAATGCCCTAGTGGGATGAAAAATTTGTCATCTTGCCATCAAAAATGTTTCACCTAGGCATAGTGGAAAAATCATATTAAGTAGTGGGGGAACTCAGGCTTATTTTAGAGTTAATTCCTTTTAAAAATATACCTTCATTTTGTTGAGTTTAATGTTCCTGCAGAAGAAAGAGGAACTAGCTTTATTATAACTTGAGGCTGTTTCACTCTGAAAACTGCAACATAGGCTAACTGGCATTTTAACAGACCACTGAGGGACTCCAGAATACATGCTTACATAATATGTAAAGCCGTTACTGCATTTTCTCCTAATTACAAACTTGGCAACTGAGCCTGCAATCTGAATCTTAATCTGGATGCCTACTAGTTCTTTGGTCATTACGTTATTTTCCTCTTGGTGACAACTTGGTTAGCCTTTCTGTTGACTGGGGAGCTGGCACAGAATCAACTGTTGGCTTCTAATCCTGTTGTGGTGTGCTGAGGTGTACGCAACAGTGGAAAACCATGGCTGCAGTCTGATTTCTCCACAATTCCTTTCAAGGTAAACCACAATCTAAATCTAATGCCTAGCAGTGAAACAAGCCCACACAGTGCCAGCAGTTTGATATTACTGCTAAGGCCTGCTCGTAGTAGAGCTTGAGAATTCAAGTAGCATTGTAAAAATTCCCATTTGTAACCTCAGCGGCTGTTTTTGCAACAAGTCTATGATGTGTTGGTGAACGCAGGCTTCTTAAAAGCTTTTTTCCCTGCCAAGACCTAGAACTAATTGTCTTTCTGATAATAGAAATCTGCTTCTTTATTTGTGGCCGGGGAGTGCCTGGGAATAGCTCTAATATTTATGTTGCCCTTAGTTCCTCAAAAGATGGGACTGAGAGGCTAAACACTTATCTTGAAGAGACAAGTAAGCCAAGCTAACAAAGGTCGAGTGCTATCAAGTTGAGAAGAGAAGGCAAAAGAAGTAGTTTGTAAGTCAGCTGCTGTGAGCTTCTGTCACTTCTTGCCATACAAGCCCTATCAGCCAGATGGGTCACTTGTAAAGGAAGTACTGGGTAAATTGAGATCATGTTTATACCTTTGTTAACATATCTCCCAAAGTCTAGAAGGCCTGTTGAGCTGGTGGAGTTAAGGTACACTAACTTCCATAGGCAGCAAGCCAGGGGTGGGAGCGAGGTGCCTGACAGTCACTTCCAGCCAAAATGACGGCTGCATTGGCCATGGGTGACATCTAATGAGAGTCTAGAGTCATGACAAATCTGTGCCTCTGTCTCTGTCCTGCTCATGTTGTGTTAATCGGTTGCAGATCTGAGAGTCCAACAAGCAAGTAAGTAGGCTGACACAGCTGAGAGGCCTGGGATCCTGTCCACTTCTACAGTGATTTATTGATCTGAGCTGACTGGCAAAGGTCTCCTACCACACCCTAGTTTCAGTGGTTGAATACAAAGGGGAAAGGAGTGAGCAGTCTCTGGGGTAAAAGGATTGAATCAAACAGGGTGAGGGCATTGAATACTTGTCCTGTGACTCAGTACCTTCCCGCTAGAGAACCTCCCTGGGCATGTGTTGTCATACTGCCCTGAAGCACTAGCTGGGGTCAGAGCTCTGCTGCCCTGCAGGCTGTACTAATAGCTGAAAAGCCAGTCCCTAGCCCTAAGGAGCATCTGTTCTGAGAAGGCAAATAACACATGGGAAAGAAGGTGAAAGGGAGAAGCAATCATCTGTGTAAAAAGTTATTGCATGTCATATTTCCACTATTCCTGCTGGCTATGTTCATAAACTGGCTGAGCAATGAGGATTTGGCTCATACCTGAGTAACGTATTTGCTTGAGGACAGAGGGAAGCTACTGCTGTGTTCCTGCTCCAACTTGGAAGACCTGCAGCATATGAGAAGTGTGTATTTTGGCTCATGGAGAAGCACAGAGTTATAAGCAAGAGGGAGGGCCAAATTTAAATGGCCCAGTAATGCTATGGACTGTTGAATCGTGGCATTAAAAATGCTAATGGTGACCTCGACTCCTGGCAGCCTCAACTGTGCGTAGCTGATTCGAGACAGAGAAGTTGTTTACACACCTAGGAGGGATTGACTGTTGACACTACTTTCAAAAAGAAGTTTAGGTATTCAAATTCTAATATAGCTGATGCATTCAAATAAGCCTTTTCATTTCTGGCCGTACAAGGATGAAGGAGAGGTTGAATGATAGGTGAGAGTGGACTATCTTAGTGTGAGGGTTGGGACTGGCTCAGTGTCCTTTCTCTGCTGTGAATGGTTGTCTGTACTTGACAGTCAAATCTGCAACCTATAATAAAAGGACTGTCATCATAGCTGCTTGATTGCACTAGAAGTTCCTTCTCCTAAACACATGAGCAATATAAAACTGGTGTGAACCTCCTTGGGGTTGGACTAGATGACCTTTAAAGGTCCCTTCTAACCCAAACCATTCTATGATTCTATGATTGGCCATCAGGCCTGTGGAAGATAGCACCATCCCACAGCAATGCGGACTGTGTTTAGCCTTCAAGTCTCTGAGTAACTTGATTTGTTTTGATTTCTCCCTTGGGCTCTGTTATTAGCTTGTTTGCTGATGGAAAGGACATAAATGGAGAAGGCCAATGAAGCTTGACTTAAATTTTTTTTTTTAATTAAGTACTCTCTAAATCTATGTAGTAACTTTCCTGGTTTGCAGGTTAGTCTCCAGGCCATGTATAAGTATATGCCTAATGTGTTATATGCTTAACGAGGAAAGAAAACAACCTCTCAAATTGCACACAGCAACTCTTTATTCTGTTAAAGTGTGCTTCATGAAAGCAGGGTGACCCTGAGGCCTGAAATCAAATTATTAAAAAATTGCTTCACAGTATTTAAAATGGCTGCAGTTCATGTGATGGATACATGCAGATTAATAAACTGCACAAACTTATTTTGTTGTTTCTTCCATATGATGCTGTCTTCCTTTGTAACTCATTGTATTCATATAAGGATTTTTGTGTGACCTGTGGAAAAAATGGCACCATCTTTACCGTGCACTTTTGGAATGCGTGTGTAAAAGTAGTGCCATATGAACAGCCTGAAAAGGCATCTTCTGAGCCCCAAAACAGCCATGGACTTAAGTTTGGCACAGATTTCTTATGCTGCCATGCTAGCTTATCTCAGTGTTAACCTTGGAAATCTGGCCTTTGGAGGCAAGAAGTCAAGATCTGCAGTTACTGGAGACTTTTCCAGGGCTGTCTCTGCTTGAGAGTTTATCATAGCAAAGCATGTTGCTTTTGTTTTGTTTTAAGAGTGACTTCAACTGATGCTCTGAGGGTAACAGGGCTGAGGCTCTTCCCTCTCCAGCTCATTGTCATCCTTCATAATTAAATGAGGAGAGTAACAGGTCAGAAGACGGAAATAGTGTGCTGAGACAGTGTTTAAAAAACCCCCAAACCTACAAAACACAACATACACACACACACCCACACCCAAACCAAAAAAATCTGACTTTTATTCTGTTCACACAGGTAAGTAGATTGTGTGTGTATATCATTTATTCATTTTTTTTTTTTTCTCCTCCCCAGGCATTTACCAGAAAAAGTCAAAGATGATGTTCAGCTAAAGAATATGAGTGGGCAGTGGTTTTATGAAGCAAAGTCAAAGAGGCACAGAGATAAGATACATGGAGCAGATATTATTAGAGCTTCCATGCGACGGAAGCCTGCCACTCTTGGTAAGCATTTTGTTTATACTTTATTTTGGAAAGACTGACTTTTACTTACCTAACCTCAGGCACAGTTGTCTGTGAAATACAAGAATAATATCGGTATCTCTACAAGCAGAAAATGATGCAAAAGAGAGATTTCCCATGTAGTTTACAGTGTAAACTTTCCTCTCCCCCAGTGCTATGTATTAAAGACAGGATTCTGTGTGATGACTGCTAACAGGAGGGACTGGCTTGTGTTCATGTGTAGGACTAAAAGCCCTCTGCACTCATGGACTACATTCCCATTTCTGTTTTTGAGGCCCTGTGAGCTACCCTGGAATGTACAAAGAATCAGAAGTTGAGGAAACCGCTCTTTAATGTGGATTTCCAAGCTTTTGGGTACTCAGTTTGAGGCCTCTGAGGCTTAATTTATATTTTTATTTTTAAGGAGACCAAAGGTACTTCAAGTTGATTTGAAATGGTAGGCACTGGGCTAGTGGTTATAACTACTGAAATATATATGCTGGGAGCTCTGGCAGCTAGAACTGGCATCCTGTGTCCACATTACCTTTAAATGCACCCACCATTCCCCACATCATGGTGGGTACCCTCAAATGATCTATTAGAAATGTTTGTTAAAGCCAACTGTGTTCATGTGCCAGATAACAGTTGCAGACATTAATTTAGTAGTACAGATAGGTAGTAGTATATTGTGTGTAAATTGAGTAACGTTGACAAGCTTGATGCTCACTTTATAACAAATATTATATTCTGAAACTCTTATTTAAAAAAAAAAATCAGAATGTGGGAAGATAATGCATTGTGTTTAACATCAGAAGTAAACACAGTGTTTTGTTTGGAGAGAAACAAAACAAAAGAGTAGAACATAAGAGCTGCTCTACTGGACCAGACCAAAAGCTTGTCTCCCCAGCACCCTGCCTCTGAGAGTGCCCGGCAGCATGTGTAGGCTCCAACGCCAGGACCAGCCTGCGGCCAATTGCACCTCAGACTTTTTTGAAATAGAGGCAATATTTCTGGATTATTTTTTTTCCCCCCATTAATTTGTTCAAGAAGTTCTTTAAAGCCATGCCTCTTCAACATTCACTATGTCCTATCGCCCCCATCCCCTATATCCCCCATCCCCTCTTAACCTCCTCTAGTTCTACTTTTGACTTAGAAGGCTAAGAGTCTTATTATTCTTACCAGATTGTACTGAACTTTGCAATCTTTATTTTTTTTGAAGTTCTATTAAGGGATTTTGCTATGTACTAGTGAAACAAGTAAGGTACTTCTCTCCAATACTGTGGATGGACTACAGCTTGCTACTTTCTATAGGTTTTGTAGCTACAATTTAGCCTTGTTTTCCTGTGTCTAATCCTGCAATGTTACACCTTCTCAATTCCTATATTTCCAGAGATGAGTTTGGATAATGGCAGTTTAGTCAGTTTGAGATTACTACGTGATCGTCTTGGTTTTTTAAGTTAACAAGAAAAGGCCTGAAACAGAAAAGAATGCAAAAAATCACAGGTGGTTAGTGCAACATGTTTGTGGTTTTGGCTGGTTTTGGACTTGAAGGTTATGAAAATCAGCTGTAAAATTCTAGCTAAATTTTACAGTAACTTATAGCTTAAAGGAAAGTACTTAAAGCCATATTACCTTAAAGGAAGGTTAATTACTCTCAATCTTATTACTTGAACAAAGGGGCATACTGGTACATTCAGAACTATGTGCAATTGCTTGGTTTTAATGACTCATTAGATGTCAAGATATTTTTTGCTTGCAGTTATGGATAGTAAAAGTGAGAACAAAAATCTTGCTTATTTTTGCACACTAAGAAATTCTTCATTTCTAAACTGTTGGAGAAGTGCGAAAAGCAGTAGAGGAAATAATGTAAACTAATGTTTTGACTCTGAAAGGGGTTATCGGAATAGGATTCTGTCCCACCCCAGAAAGAAATGCAAATGTATTTGCATTTGCTGAATGAGGTTGGGCTTTTTGTTTGTTTGGGGTTTTTTATACTTACCTTCTTAACTTCTTGTGGTAATTCTATCCATAAAGGATTAGCCAGCTGCTTAAATGAGTTATGACCAACTTCTAGTTTACTGCTGTAAGAAGGGAATAATTGACTTGATTAACTGAACTTCAACATATTTGCAGTTTCCTATGGTTTAATTGTTTTTGTTTCCTCAGGACACTGAGGTTGAATTTTTGATGTTTACCTAGCTGCAAGAACTGCAGGATCAGTCTTTACTGGGGTTGTTGTAGAGAACTCCATTTAGGATCACTTTAAGGTCTAAAGCAGATGTACCTAGAGTAGTGGAGTGAAGTACTCAGAGCAGTATGTGACATTTCTAGTAGCATTAAAAACAATTATTCTTTAGAAGGCACCAGATCTGCTTCTGTACATAATTCAAGCATAGAGGACTTCTGAAATAGCTGTAGGACTGAATGCAAATACTTGTATTTGCTTCTTAAGAAATCCTGTATGAACATATGGGAGACAACAATATTCTTGTTTCATGTTTTAGCTGAAGTGAGTCAGAACAAATCAAACAAAGCAAAGAACAGCTGGGTAAGCAATGTTAATAAAGAAGTCTTTGTGCCACCAGAACTATATGGCATTGTGGAACATCAAGAAGAAGAACAACAACTGAAATCTAGTTCAAGGTAAGCTGTCTGTTTAATCACACTTAGTATGTGTATATATTGGGACTGGTGAAACCTGTGAGCTGTAAGTTCCATCCGAAATATTGTACTTGCCTCTTCCTTCAAAGATGATCAAAAGTCTCCTCAGAATTGCCCAAGGAATTGGTGCATGTGAAAGGTTGACAAATCAGTCATGCATTGTTAATTGTTCTGCATTCAAATGCAGAACAATCTTCGGCTTACCTCTTCAGGGAAAAAGTTGTCAATGGTGTATAGAATGGTCTCACACATGTTCTCATGCCACAACTTAGTCTGGCTCCCAGAAGTGAGACCAGGATTTTCTGTTTAGAATGGCTGGCCATGATCAGTCCTCTGCAGTTAGTAATAGGGGGACAATAACCTCTGCCTCTCTTCATTCAGTCACTTAATGAGACCAGACTATTGATTCAGCCTGAATTTTAAGCTTGGATCATATGAAGAATCAGAGACTGAGAAATTGCACTTTAGAATTTTCCAGATTTTTGGGTGCACAGTTTAAGACCTCTGAGACTTTTTAAGGAGACCAAACGTATTTCAGGTGGAAAGAACCAGAATCTTTGGATACTTGCAGAAAATAAGTCAGATTCTACCAAGAAAAATAAATGTCTTTCTGGAAGGGAGAGGCTTCCATTCAGAGTAAGGCAAGACAGTCAGCTTGGATATGCCTGAATGGCTACAGTTGTTGCAGGAAAGCTGGATGAGTAGTAGTGTCTGAACTACAGAGTGATTTCATAAAAAAATCCTCTATCTCAAGCCTGTAAGCATCATAAACAGCTCCATTTCGCTCTGAAATATCCTGAGTTGATTTCCAAGACACAGACATGTCTTCTCTTTAAAATACCTACATGTATTCATTGGCTGTGTGAAAAGCTTTCTAAAAGCCTGCATTTGAAAAAGAAAGTGCTGATCTCTTAGCTAGGGTGACAACAGGTAGAAATGAAATGTCTTTAAATGGCCAGATTCCTCAACACCATTGAGGAAACAAGAATGAGGGTGTAACAGCGATAGCTATTGTTTGTGCTTTCAGTGAACAGAGTGAGGTAAGAGCCAGAGTTACTTCTTAGGATGACTGTTTTACTGCTGGTTCTGCCATTGATCAGCTCTATAACCTTTCACTTTCTTGTCTGTCTTTTAAGTCCTTCTCTGTACGTCATCTGTTTTTTCTTTGCAGCAAGGCTTGTCTCCTACTATGCATTTGTACAGTATCTAGTAGCAGTTGAATCTTTCACTTTCGTGGTCTGCAAACTGGGCGCGCACGTTCACGATGAATGGCACCAAAGGTTGGTGTGAGTCTTAACAACTCTGGCTTGCATTACTGGTCTTTCTTATCCTTTACATATCATTATCAATGAACTCAGAGGTATTTGTCTTACCCACATCTGAAATTGTGCTGAAAAAGGTCAGATAAACTGCTTTGTTATAGACTTCCCAAAAAATGAAGTTGTACAGTAAGGATGATAAAGTTGCTTATCACAAGAAAGAGCTTAGCTCCCCCCACCCAAGTTGGCTGATAATGCTGACAGAGTTAGTTGTTACTGAATGTAGTTTTTTACAGGTGGCTTTTACCTTCAGGAGATTGTTATGGAGTTATTTCTTTATGGACAGCACAAGACATGCTGCTGTCTAGTATATTTTTTAGAATATTTTGCATGTCATCTTGCACATCAGGAAAAGGTGATGATACTTTAAACGAAGTACAGCCTTATAATGTTATTCTTACCATTACAGCTCCACAAATTGTGTGTGATTGGTAGAGAGTAATACATCTCATAGACTGCCAGGGCAGCCTCTTCAAAAATATATAACATAATGAGGTTTAAGAACATGTAAACAATTGTTTGGAATATGACCAACTTGATAGTGGTCTTTAACTTGAGGTGATTTGATGACTTACTTCAGGTCACAGCCATGTGAAGCTTGATAATTATTGTCCAGGACCCTCTCCTGCCCTTTGCTCCAAATTGTGCCAGAAATTAATCAGCCTGTATGCCTTGTTCATGTGTGCTCATACTCTCACCAATAGCTCAAGATCTTCCCTCTAAAGCAAGCTCACACAGTCCAGGATTTATGAGACAGTTGGAGGTGAACCTTAGGAAGTGATCTATAATATGTGGGCTGGATGCTTACTTGCATTTACTTTTGCATAAATACTTGATTAGATGTCTCATTATTTGCTTCTGAAATGTCAAAAGCTGAAGCAAGGAAACATGGCAGGGCTATGTGCAATTAATTGCTTATGATTTCAGTATGGGCTTATTTCACTACGATTGAGATTAGTCAACACAACATTGCATGTGGGAAATTGCAGGAGGCACCATATGTTTTTAAAATACTCCTTTCTGTTCTCTTGATACTGGACTTTGAAAGAAACTGGTCCGACATGCTGTGGGCCTGTCTCTGATGGTAGCAGCTGATCATGAATTGAGGGGAAACAATGCTGGGAAAGCAATAACCCCACCAGTTGGGGTGGGAAGGGAAAGCCTAGACATGACAAACATTAATTTGACTGTTAGGATAGCAGAGCCACAAGGAATTAATTGACTCTTCCTCTTGCAATGCAATAGTCTCAACATGGCTAGAACTAAGAGGATGAAACAGTATCATTCTGGAGCTTGGGACTGCATAAAGTGAGTTCACAACTTCTGGTGTCCAAATGCTACACGTGGTTCAAGCACTTGGACTTTTAAAACGTTTTAAAGTGCTACTTTAAGGGTAGGTCTATGGGAGTTGTGGGGTTTAGGGTTTTGTGGGGTTTTTTTCCTCTTCTTCCTCTAAGAGTGGGCTTCAGGCCAGCACTGGCTTGCAGGCTTTGCATAAACTGAACAACTGCTAACCTGAGGATTGGGACCAGAAGGTATGTGATAACAAATTACCCAGACTTTTTTTTGTTCTGGATCCTATTCTTAAACCAAAGCAATTCTTACTGAACGTGAAGAAAGTTCAGTTCTGGCAGATCTGTTTGTAAACTGCTGAGAGTCAAATCCAGCCCTGGGGCCAGTTCAACTGCTGTTGAGTCGGGGTGCTGCTATATTAGGTGGAACAGAAATCAGCCCACAACTATATTCTTAAAATTAGCTAATGATCTTCATCCCCACACCCCAAGTATCTAAATTCAGTAATGAAGCTATGAACGATTTTTTTCTTGGGCATAATATCACTGTGGTACTTTTCTTGCATACTGGAACCTTTACAGGCCAGGTGTGTGAAGTGTCTTTGAAGGTGTAACCTTGCACAGAATGAGTTTTCATAGGGTGAGTCAAACTGTCAATATTACCTCTGTTCAGTGACACCTTCTGTCTATATGCTGAATCTCAAAAAAGGGCAATATTAAACGGGCTTTATCTTTCAAGTTAGGTTTGTAGGTTGTTTTCTTCCCTAGGCTAGAAAATATTCTCAGCTTACACTGAACAGCTGACAAGTGTGGGTCCTAGAGTTCTGTAAGGTGAAAATTTGGACAAAAGCCCTAATTCTTAAAATCCGTCTAACTCTTCTGGAATAATAGGGGTGCTGGGATACCTAGATAAGGACATTTTTGTGGGGTACTGTTAGGTTGCACTAGCTTTACTTGCACCAGATTCTTCACCCTTCAGGATGAGCCCAGGAAAGCTTATTTGTTTGAATGGAGGCCCATTTCTGAATAGACTGTATTGACAACACCTGCAAATCTATAACCCCCTTCTCCAGCTTTGCTCCTGCCTTGGCCCTGCTGCCTCTTGGTTTCTGTCCAGTCTGTGTGGAGTTTGGGCCTTTGCTGTGGTTCTCAGTACTTTGTTTTGCTGAATTGCAGTGCAGGAATTTTTTAATCTGGGTGTATTTATCAGCTTGGCTTCATACACTCTCTCTTAGATTAACCTTGTGAATGCAGCATATCTGGGAACTGTTTGTTTAGTTTTCCCATCTGTATAGGTTGAAGGTAAACTCATATTTTCAGACCCTTTGTCGTGAAACTTAGTTATAGGGTCCTGGGTGTGGTTTTTTCTCTACTTTGTTTTCTTTAGAGCAGGGTTTTCAGTATGTAATGCCAAATTAACAACTCTTTAATTACTCTATAGTAAGTCTGAAGTAGCATTGCACTAAAATATTGTGGGACTGTGTGTGTGTTCAATGAGACTTAGTTATCTCCTCACCTGTAAAAACTGCAGACTGAAGAATGTCTTATCGGTTTCTTGCAGCCCAGGGTACATAACAGTATTTTCCTTGTTTAAAATGAGGGAAGGGTTGAAGCATTAATGACCTAGACCTTAAAAAAAAAAAAAAAAAACAAAAAAACAAAACCAAACATGTTTGTCCTGTTGGGTAGTAAATGTTGTAGATGAGACACAAAGTGCAGGAGCACACAAGTGCTCATAAAAACAAAAACACAAACTCAAGTGCTTATAAATATAAAAGCAAGAGCACAAACTCCAGTTCAGCAGAACAAAGTTTCTATAAATATATTTATTTTCAGACTTTAAAAAAAGAAAGTATTAGAACTAAGGTTAAAAACTGTAATGTGGAATGATGTTTTTTGAAAATAAATTAAAAGTTGCAATATTGAGCTCTTTGAGAACTAGAAATTTTTTTTCTTATTTAGGATCAGAGAAAAATAAAAAGAACAATAATAATCTGTTATACCTGGTGTATACATATAAGAGGCTGCTGCAGTTAGTGTTGAAATATAAGAACAGTTTATTTTTTTCACCCATGAGATAGTTTCCATTACAAGATCAGCTCATACCTTAGGTTTGTATCACTGTGCATGGTGGTATATTTCTTAAAGGTAGTGTTGAACCAAAAGAGCAAGGAAGAGATACAGAAGTTTATAGCTCAGATTACAACTGGTATTTTTTTCCTAGCTTTATGTTCAGGCTGCTCATTACGGTGTCATCTCATCTTCTTCATAACGATGTTTTTCCATTTGTAAAATGGGAGTGATGTCATTTCTCATACACACTTAGCAGTCCAGAGGCACGCAGCCTTTCAAGGCTTTTCTAAACTTCAAGGTTAACTGTACTGCACCCTGGAGAAGATGGGAAAGTTGTTCTCTCCTCAGCAGGGCAGACTGTTGCCAGCTACCTGATTGGAGAGATCTTTGTCCATGTGAGGAGGCAGCTCCTGTTTGAACCTGGAACTTGATGGCAGCTGGGAGCTGTTTTCTTGTCCTCAGATACCACATCTGCCCTCAAAAGCATTGTCTCATGGCTCTGCTACTTACCAATCAATATCTAAAAGCCTTTTCACCCATGCCAAAGATCGTTGACCAAAGAAATATTTAGTATCGGAATCTCCTTGTACATCTATATTGGAAAAAACTGTAGGAGTTGCTTTCCTGCCTAGCCTGAGATCATATTTCCTACCTGGAGAATATTCATTTTCCCTGCCTTGTACTGTTTTCCCCATCCCCAAAATCATAAGCATGTAAGTTGGTTAATGCCAGCGTTTCCTATATAAAGTTAAGATACTGAATGTGGTTGTTATATGAAGACCGTATTTCAATCCACATCTAACTTCCATCTTCAGAAAACAAATGCTTTTTCATATCTGAGATTTTTAGATAAACTCAAATTATAAAAATCTGATTGTTTTGGAAAAAAAACCCTTGCATGATTCTGCAAATAGATGAAATATTTATTGATATAATGTAGGAGCTGTCTCTTCTAGCTGTTTTAATTTCTCCTTATTTGGGCTATACTTAGTCAGGATGACAGGTAATAACTTACTTCACTTATGCTATCAAACTACAGATTTTATAGATCTTAATTCAAAGAATAGCTTATAAGCTGTACCTCTGAGGGGATGTGTTTTCGTCTGCGGCATGTCGCATCTTTGCTATAGTGGTGATGAGGTTCCTCTGATTTTTCTGACTTGGACACTTTGCAAAACTCCATTTTTATCAGAGTTTGGCACTTTCCTCCTCTTCGATTTCAGCTCTAGAAATATAAATGTAGGACAAGGATGGAGACAGCAACACTGATATTGTTTGGAGAGTGGCTATATTTACATAAAGCTTGCTCAAAAATCTAAAAGATGTAAAAAATATGGTTTATGTCATGCCAAGTAGAAGTTGTATTGAATTCTTAAACAAGCAAAGAAATTTTTGCAAGGAAACAAAGCAGTGAGAATATCCCCTTGCTATGGAAAGGAGAAGGTTTGCTTCTAAATCTGATGAGAACAGGCCAAATAGAAAACTTTAGGTGCCAAGAGGTTATATTTGAGTATGTATAAACAAATCTCTGATTTACTTCTTGAAAAAGGCTTAAAGTAATGTCCTGTTTGCTGAAGTTGTTACATGCTTTTTCTTTGCAGCTCTAAAACAATAACCTCTGTGTTAGACAAACCAGAGGAAAGACCTATGAAGGCAGCAATCTCACCAGTAAAGGTATGATTGGTATTAAATATAGCAGAAGCTATCTTTTACATTTTGTGTGTTTCTTTGCTTCAGTGATAAAGATAATTAAAGATTTGAGGAAGAAAGAAAAGTTGGGAAAAAATGAGTGTTTTTTGGTTTGGAGCGAGATAATGGAAAACACTATAAGTTCAGTGCTAAAGTGCTGTTACAGCTATAATCAGTGGCTGTCTGTGCTTGACATTGTTTCCAATCTCTTCAGCCACTGAAAAGAATTGTCTTGCTGTGTTCCAATATCTCTAAAGTCACAGAAGTAGAGATAAAATTATTTAACTTGCAACAATTTGGGATTTTCAAGTGTCTAAGTGGTGGCTTATCTCTGTTGTTTGTGACTTCAGAAAGAACAGGATGAGGCTATCACTAGCACTTCTGATAGTTCCCTGGTTCATATTGTTTAGTTTTTTTGTCATGTATCCAATTTAAGAGGCATGCTTTCAGATTCTTTGCTGACAGAGTAGTGAGACAGAAGAAATCACTGCACTTTCATTTATTTTGTCAAGACTGTACTGATAGAACAGTTTGACTGCGATTATAATGTTAATTCCTCTTTTTAGCAAAGGAGAAATCCATTTAATTCCACTGCATCAGGTGATAACGTGAACAGTGGGGAATCAGAAAACAGACCAGCCACTCTACCTCAGCTATCAAAGAAGGGTAAATATACTTATTTAGCACATGACTGTGAATTTCTTGATGGTTTATGTGGAAATTATTTTTACTTTCATTGCTTCTTTTTGTAAGATATCAAAACCTGTTTTATCTTAACTACTTGGAGTTATCAACTAGTTCATTTCAAACCCCATGTAAAATGTGAATATACTCAGGAAATGGCTGTTTACATGAGTAAAAGGGTTTTGCTTCCTTTCTTTCACTCACAGTTCTAGTCAGTATTAAGCACTTCATCTGAGAGGGCTGTTTGTCCTGAATTGCTGTTAAGAGAACAGAGAAATTTCCTTGAATTTGGCATAGCTGTCTTTATGACCTTCCAGTCATTGTTGCTATTGGCTCAACAGAAGAAGCTGAACTCTTTGATCTTTATTTTTTTCCTTTGTTTTCTCAGTCCTATTTATTTTCGAATACTCCCTTTCCTGCAGTATTCTCTGCAAGCAAGTAGATGAGTGGTGATATATCACAATACAGGCATTTGAAGTTGTAATTTACAGGCTCATATGTGGAAATTACTCTCTTGTCTGTTATGAAGCTTACCAACAGGAAAAAGGAAGACTTGGACATTAGGAATAAAAAAAATTTCATCTCCCTACTGGGGGATCACTTCTGCATTTTACCTTGTTCCATATGAATGTGGGAATAGCCTGTTTCCACTTCCATAGGTTGCTGCTTATGTTCTGAACCTGAAAAGGTGTAAGCATATTCAAAAGCTGTCCTTTCCTGCAAAGTTTGTCCCTTGCAGGAATGACACTGAGCAAAAATTTGGTGTGCTCTCTATCTTTGGAATCATCAAATAGTAACTATTTCTAGAATAAGAAACAACTGCAGGATTTTAATCTGTTAAAACTTCCTGTTACATACAAATGAAATCAACACCTATGTTGAATTTCCTCCTGTGTTTTACTGCAGGTGTTTTTAATAAACCAATATAATCACTGCATTCTAGATCTGCACTGTCATACCCCTCTGTTTATGCAGATGAATATTATGTAAACTCATGATTTCTTCTCTATATGTGTCTTACAGAACTTCTGTCACTCTCAGAAGAGAGCCAGTCTAAACCAAACTTACAAAATGATGAAACAGAGAAACATAAGAAGCCTTCTGTAGAACCTACTGATGAATCGCAGAAGGGACTAGTTAAACGTCCTGTCCCAAAAGCTAGAAAATTAATTCACAAAGCAACAGATCCTGTGTTGCAAAGAGAAGACTTTGTTCCAAAACCAGCCAAACGGACTGAGAGGATGAATGGCATTGGTATACCACCCAGGGGCATTCTGAAGCGCAGTTCAAGTTCAAGTTCCACTGACTCAGAAGTTCGTGTTAGTCAGATGTTAGATGTTCAGAAAAAGAATGCTCTTCCTACTGCAACTATTTTTGAAGGAGAAGCTGAGAAGAACTCTCTTATGGAAGAAGTGGAAGACTCCACACAAATTTCACTGGAAAAACTAAAACAAGTGAGGTTCTCATCTAGCACAGGTAGAGGAGAACCTCTGCAAAGCCCACAGCTACACCATGGTAGAGAAAAAGGAGAGTTTGATTTGTTAGAATCTGATGAAATAAAGAGTAGTGGAAATGATGCTATTAGATCAGATTCATTTGGGAATAAGCAAATTTCTGCTGTAAAGCCTTTGGGAACCTATTCATCAGCTTTACAAGTAAAAACAATAGATGGCTTACAAGATGATACATCGGCATCCGGTCCTTGTGACACTAAGAGGTCAGTCTTCCTGGTTAATGAAGCCTTGCAGACAAAGACAGTTACTCCTAAGAAACTTGAAACTCCACAGAAGACCTCCAGCAATATCCTGCCAAATAGCAATAATGAACCGAGTGTTGATGAGACACGTGAATATAAAGCCAACCAGTTCTTGAGCCATGAATCAGTGTCACACAAAAACTCTACCGGTAAGAGACTAATACAAGTGAAGAACAGAATGCAATAGCATATAGCACGTATTCATTAATGAATAAATCACTTGTATCTAAGAATTAACAACTAGGAAATGGAAATAGTAGGAATGTGCTACGTACTGCAGAATTAAATTCTAAATCACTTTTTTTTGTATTTTAATGCTTTAATGTAGCCAATATTTTTTTAGATTATATTCTATTGGGTATTCTTAAGAATTAACAATCAGATCAGAGCCTGGATAGGCACCTTTATTGAGGATGATGAAGGTGAAGTGATGGCATTTGGATTAAATTCCTGCCATAAGGCCTGGTAGATCTGTTTGTTTGCATGGGAACAGAAGAATTTTTGGTGTACTGCTGTCAACTGTCCTTGATACTAATCCAATTGTGACTTGGGGATTTGCTCATGGGACTAAACACAAATATGCTGGGTTGTGCCCCGCCCCTGCCCAGCCCCCCCTTCGATGTAGCCATTTCCTTTAGAATGGAGATAACCAATCTTACCTGCTCGCACCCTCAAGAGTAATATGATTAATCTTCCAGTAGGATATCTCAGTGCAGGAGTTTATTTTTCACTCTATTGCCTGCAGTATGGTTCTCTCCAAAAACAGAAGGACAGAGAACTCTCTTCTCTGCTAACAGTTTAAAAAAACCAAACAACCCCCCCCCAAAAAACTTGAGAGTTTTTTCAAAATAGATTGAACATTTGTAGAGTCCTGTGTCTGATTCCTAACTCTGATAAGTTTGTTTACATCGTAGACGCACATCAGCTTTCTGCTAAGACAGAAGCACATGAGGTGTCAAATACCAATTCTGCAAGTCTTCAACAAGGTAAGCCTGATCCTGTTGAGGAGCGAGATGCTAAAACCACTTTCAAGCCTGACAAACATGCTGATGAACTCATGAAAGTGGCCGATGAATCTGTATCAAAAGTTTTAGATTGGTTTAAAAGAAGTTCTGGTTCTGAAGATAGGAAACGTGTATCAGCTAGTTCCCAAGGCAGGGAACCCAAAGAGGAAGTGGACATCTCAACCAGAACAGCAGTTCTTCCTGCAGAACACAGTGGGCCTAGCATGGATGGAAAAACGGAAATTAGAGAAGAGTTACCGTTTAGAAAGATTAAACAACGGAACAGTATTTCACCTACATCATTTATTTCAAAAGATACACAGCTGTTAAAAGAGAGGATGAAACCTAAGAAAGGGGAAAAGAATGAAGAGCAAAATGACAAATTGCTAACTGAATTTGACTGTACAAGAGTTGAAGAAAAAGAACGTGGTCAAGAAATCAAGCAACAAAATCAAAAATCAAATCTCTTGGAACATCAAGAACACAAGCTACCAGCTCAGAAATGTGAATCGGAGAAGGCAATACAAGAAAAAAGAAAAATAAGGAAGATCAGAGTATTCTGGGAAAGGGATAAAACTATCCCCAGTCGTGGAGAGAAAGAAGTTAGTATCAATACTGATGCATCAGGTGGCAGTGCATTGAAAGGTCTCAGAGAAAGTGATAAAATAAAACCAACTGTGGTATACCCACCTAATGGATTGGATGATCACAGCAAGAATATGTTAAGAAGTGCTGAACTAAGTTGTACAAGCCAGGCTTCAAGAAATGAATATCAAAACTCAAAAGAGTTTGGACTGGGCCATGCAGTTGAAAAGCCAGAAAGAACACTTCCATCTGATGGTGAAGTTCATGACTATACAGAATCGCCAAAAGCCAGTAACTTGCAGCCAAGTGTTGGTGCCACTTCAGCTTCCCCAGAAAGCAAAGACAAAGATGAGAAAGAAACACTTAAAGGAGAAGTTGCTGCTTGTTCCCAACAGAAGCCCAGCTTCCAGGTTTTGTCTTTAAAAGAAAAAATGAATGAAAAGTCCAAGAATCAAAATTCAGATCCTTTACAATTCCAGAGTTTGAGAAAATTCTGGGATAACAGAGTTAAATTACAGAGTAGCATTGATAGGGGGCATGTTTTTTTGAGAAATAATGGTAGTTCAATAACCTATCAAAGAAAATCAGAGGAAGATAAAGGCAGAAATAATGTGAGCAAGCAAGAGTTAATTCAACAACAAACCCAAACATCTGAGAGAGAAAAACCACAGAAACTAGGTTCTGTGGCATGTGAACTCCCTCTAGGATCTCCTACCCTGAAAGGTCTGAATGTGACACACACAAAAAATACAGACTCTGTCCAGCTGGACAGAAAACCAGTTATCTCAAAACTCCAGGGAAAGATGAGTCTTCCAGAGCAAGAAGCTAAAGAACGTGTAGAAAAAAGTGATGTTTCATCAAAAGAACATCATGCTTCCTTGCAGTTGCTCCAATCACCTGGTGATAAAGATGCTTTAAAGGATACAGCAGTAGATGACTGGCTATGTTTACCTATAGAAAAAGTGGAGAACAAGACTACTCCATTAAGTATCAATCTTTTTAAAGAGGAAGCTGAGCTTAATGTATTTAAATTAGGCCTAAAGAGGTTAGAAAAGGAAGCCTCTGAGATGTCATCTAGCTTGAACCTGAAAGAAAAGATTTTGAAAGGGACAACTTTTCACTCAAATCAGTGCAAGGTCTTTGAAAAAACAGTAGAACAGAGCCATGACATTTCTCCTGCTGATCAAAAAGAAGAAATTGGCAAAAGCACAGGAAAAGTGAATGTGCCATCCACAGATGAGCATGAAAACAAAAAAAGCCTCAGGAAACTGTTTAGGGAATTTGAACCTTTCTGTCTACGACATCAGGCAGCAGACAAGGATGATACTCTTGAGGGTTCTCATAAGGCTCAAGCTGGTTTGCAGAACCTGCTCAGAGAAACCTTTGCATTTCAACCTTCTGAATATAGAAGGGTGGGAATGAAAACATCCAATGATATGAATAGTATATCACTAACTAATTGTAGTGTAGAATCAACATGCCAAGAAGATACAGGTCAGCCTGAAGAGGTCAATGAGACCACAGAAAAATCTGTTGCCCCATCCAAGGTCAGTGGCTTGAGTTCTGCTTTAGAGAAGCTGCTGAAGGAGGCCTCTGAAACACCACCTCCTAAACCAAAACGTGCCGACCGCACAGTATGGGGGACTGCTGACGTGGAAGTTAAAAGCACGACCTATGAGCATGATGGAGAGTTGCCGCAGGAAATCAGTGAGACCATAGAAAAGTCTGTTGCCCCATCCAAGGACGGTGGCTTGAGTTCTGCTTTAGAGAAGCTGCTGAAGGAGGCCTCTGAAACACCACCTCCTAAACCAAAACGTGCCGACCGCACAGTATGGGGGACTGCTGACGTGGAAGTTAAAAGCACGACCTATGAGCATGATGGAGAGTTGCCGCAGGAAATCAGTGAGACCATAGAAAAGTCTGTTGCCCCATCCAAGGTCGGTGGCTTGAGTTCTGCTTTAGAGAAGCTGCTGAAGGAGGCCTCTGAAACACCACCTCCTAAACCAAAACGTGCCGACCGCACAGTATGGGGGACTGCTGACGTGGAAGTTAAAAGCACGACCTATGAGCATGATGGAGAGTTGCCGCAGGAAATCAGTGAGACCATAGAAAAGTCTGTTGCCCCATCCAAGGTCAGTGGCTTGAGTTCTGCTTTAGAGAAGCTGCTGAAGGAGGCCTCTGAAACACCACCTCCTAAACCAAAACGTGCCGACCGCACAGTATGGGGGACTGCTGACGTGGAAGTTAAAAGCACGACCTATGAGCATGATGGAGAGTTGCCGCAGGAAATCAGTGAGACCATAGAAAGATCTGCACTGTCCAAGGCTGAATATGGAGTATTTGATGTTAATTTGCAGAAGCTACTGAAAGAGGTGTCTGAAACACCAGCTTCTGTGCTGGAAAATATGGATAAGAAAATGCAAGGTAAAATACAGACTAGTCAAAGTATGAATGCTTCACATCAACGAGAGAGAGATCATCCTCAAGAAATACAAGAAACAATAGAAAAAACTTCTGTTTCAAATATTGCAAAATTCAGTGAATTCAGTTGCTCTTTAGAAAAACTTCTTCAAGAAGCATCTGAAGTTTCATGTCCAATATCCAAAGAGTTACATAAACAAGGAAAGTTTGGGGATCATATGTTTCCATCACAAAAAGAGACTCTATTCATGACAATGTCACAGCCACATAATGCTTTAAGTAGCTATCATACACAGATGAAGATAGCTATGAAAGGGGGAGCTCCAGAACAAAATATCAAAGCTTCAGTAAATGATCTTGCAGTAAGTGAAATTGAAGCTTCTGATCTTCCTAAAAGAAATGGAGCTATTAATAAAATAGAAGAGAGAAATATGGCTCCAGTTGATTCTCCTCCCTTAGAAAGAGACACCAATATGATTGCAATCAAGCCATTCAAGATAAACGAAAAAGGAAGGAGAGACGAAAGCACATCCTTGGATGCCTCTGAAAAGAATTCAGAATCTAAAGCACTGTCAAAATTCGGAAGAGCAAGCACGCCACTTAAAGATGAGAGCAACTCCCCCCAGCCAGAAGGAGCTCAGCTCTGCCTAATGCCTCAGCATGAGGATAATGATGAAGAAGGGAACAGCTCAAATTTGGGATCCAAATTTTCAGATGAAAACTCTGATTCCCACTCTGGAACCGGAAGTTCAACTCGTGAGCCGATTGATTTCTAAAATTCATGGTGCTGGGTTGTTAAACATGGCTACAATTTTTTCTTGTAGCCGACTTGTAATATGTTAACCGAAAGTCTGTGATACTTATTTCTTAATTGAATGCTTTGGATATTTGGGAAGGATGGGAAGAAGTAATTAAGTCCTTTAATTGGAAAGTGTTTGACAAACACGTGCTACATTTGGGTAAGCCTTTTTAGTAAGGGGAGTTTAGCAGCATGAATCAATCACATCAGTCTTCATGATTTACCCTTTTCTTCCTCCCTGTGACATCGTCTTCAAATTAATAACATTGTAACACTCAAAATCTGGTATTTCTTTTAAATATACTGGATTAAAAGAGGAAAAAAAAAATAGCAGTGGCTGACTGAGTTCATTCTTTAGTTTGACCAGCTAGTCTTCAAAGGTAAATACTTATCAGTGGAATGGCTGGATATAAAGACAATACCAATACTCTGTGCTATTTCATTTAGTATTGCTGCCTGTTGCACTAGAAAGTGGCCATATAAATGAAGTGTAAGGCCTGGTTGGTTGCCTGATGGGGAAGAAAGCGAGGTAGGGAGAGGAGAGAGGGTCTTAAAGGTTTCTGAAGGAGCGAGGTCTGTCTTGATTCTGCCCTTGAAGACAACTGCATAATTTCAGGGATCCAAATATCTCCACAGCTAGGTTTTTTTGTGGTTGTTACTCAAGTATTGAAACAAAATTACTTTCTATGTGGAGTAAATATAATGGACAAATTTACACAGAGGGAAAAACTAAAGCTATTAAATTTTTTGTGCTGATTCATAACAAGATGGTTACAAAATGGCTAAAGTCTGAGTTTATCCTATATTGTTCTTATAGACAATTAAGTGCCATAATTGCCCCAAACCCCCTTATTAGTCGGTACAGAGAGAAATACCTACACAGGGCAAATCAACCAACCTGTCTCTCTCTACTGATGGCTGAGAGAATTTAGAGAGAGTGAATGGACACAAAATTAGACATTTATTTTGTTTATTTTGGATTTATTTTGTATTTTCATTGAATGTTCACTGTCTTTGCTAACAGTCAAAATAGATTCTCATGAGAAATCCATGGTTGATTTTTTTAGTGACTTGCTTAAAATGGCATGTCTGCGTGTGCAGTGTTCATGTGTTTTGTCTCATAACAGGTTCAGAAGAAGAATTAAACCCTGTTTTGATGGCTTTGAAAAGGAGTGCAGATAGGAAAATGCCTTCCAAAAGTCTAGAGGACATTCCATCAGCCACCTCAAGTGAGCACAAAGCTTGTGTGTGTCTCCCATGACCCCTAGTTTGGCTTAAACATGTTCATGCTGGTCTTCCATACAGCTTTGCCAAGTAGTAGTTTTTGTCTTTGTTTCTCAATAAGCCGTATGGAGCTTGTACTGCAGAGCTGAATTCTTTTCTCATACGGTTTAGTTTTCAGTGCTTTGTGTTAATTTTGAAACAACACTGGTCTATGAAGCAGACATCTATCAAAAATGCACTGTGTTAATCAGTGATGAACTGTTTCTTGGATAGATTTTCAATAGTGAAAGTATTGGCAACTACCCAAATTGGTAATGAGCAATAACTGCCATTGTCCCCTGGCTGCTTGCTTGGGTCAAATTAGTAGACGGTGGAAGTACGAAAAAATCATCTTAGTTTAGTAGTGTTTCACCTGTGTATTCTAGCAGTTAACATACCAAACTCACTTTAAGAGAATACAGTGAGACAAGACTGTACTTAAAATTCACTCCTGACTTCCCTCAGTAGCCTCCCAGGATTTTTTTTTTTAAATTATTATTCCTGTCTTCCTTCAACCTGCCCCTGAGTGTTTTCATGCTTATCCCATGTCTAATGGGGAAGACATAAGCTGAACTTACATTTGTAAACTGAAGTGTGGAGGTGTAGATTTTGAAAGATGTTGGCTATTGTTGGCAAATTACTCTTCTAATACTACTTATGCTATTGCTTGCTTCTAACTAGTTTCTAGGTTTTAGGTATGCACTAACATTGTTGCAACAGCACACTGATAGAAACTGAGTCAACATGAGACTGCTGCTTGGATGTAGGCTTGAAGCAGTGTGTGAAGTAGAAAGCATCTCTTGAATTTAACCATTCCCACGGCTCCGCTGGTTTGTTTGGGTTTTTTGTCCTCATTACTCTTAATTCTGTGATTACCACTGCCATCCATTTTATCGAACTGAACAGCAAAATTTCTAACTACGTGTTACTTTTTTCCTGCACAGATAAAGGAAAAATAAATAATCCAAAGGAAGAATTAGCTCTTAGTGCTGAAGATGGTAAATATCTTTTGTGTCTGCATGGAAGTTTACTGTTTTTTTAATGGCCTCTTGTTTGCTAGTGAAGGAGTTTTGAAACCAAGAATTGTGTTGCACTTTTAGATTTGATTAACTTCAGCATGACTTAAATGCTTTTGCAGAATTTTGTTGTGTTGTTTTTTTCTTAAGGAATATACTTATGTTATATCCTGCTATATCTGTAGAAACTCTGCACCACCTACCAGTGTATTATTTTAGCCTTTGGTCACTCAGCCTATGAAACAGTTACTGAAATAATTGAGAGCTTTGAGCATTAGCTCAGTTGAAAGACTTGGCCGAAGTAGACATTGAATTTGTTTGTTCATCTGTTGCATTATAAGATGTAAGATTACTTTTGCTCATGCAAAACACCCTTTAGAAGACATCAGTTGCAAAGGAACCTCTCATAATCCCTGTCTCAGTCCAGCAAAGTAGAATTACTCTAAGCAATAGATGAACCGCTAGGTCAGCTGCTGTTGATATCATCAATCCATTAGTGCATTACAGATGCCTTACTGTTAAATTTTTCTGTATGCCTTTAGAAATTCCAAATCTAAGCAAAATAAAAGCAAACCTGATCCAAGAACATGTGAAGATGAACACAATAGAAAACCATCAAATAACACTGAATATGGTGGAATATAACACACAAATCTTTATTTACTGCATTAAAAAACCAGTTGTGCACAGTTGCATTTATTGTCATGTTTTAGATGCTTTAAAGCGTTCTGCATGTTAGTGGCCTATAGTATAACAGGTTGACCGTAACATAATAGGGTGCATACAATGTCCAGTAAGTTAACAAGACTTAAGTAGCGTACTATGTTTTGCTTTCAAATGGAGACCCTGTACTGAAAGCATGTTATATATTCAATATGGAATGTGTAGACATGTAGGGGTTTTGAGTTAAATTTAAGAGTGAAGTTTTGAAAAAACGACAGTCTCAGCTAAATTGATAGCTGTACAGACAGCTGTACAGAATAAGGCAAGTTCTCTTGAAAATACTATTCATATTTTTGCTTTGCTTAACTTGTACACTCATGTTACTTTTGTTATGATCATGTTGCTTTTGTTATGATCCAGCTCCTCAAAGGAGGACAGCAACGCAAAACATAGAAACATATGGGGTCTGGGGAAGTCAAAAACTCCCCACATGTGAAATATATTGATGTTGTTTATAACATTGCAAAGCTGTTTGTGCTACTGAATGACTGTTGTCAATACTGCACTGAGCAGGTCTGAAACCTGATCAGCATCAAGAGAGGAATGAAAATGCAGCAGGAAGTGAGTAATAGGATTCTTCCAGCAGACAATGGAGAGACTTCTCCACCGATATTTAAACTAATACATTAAAAATCCTTTTTTATTTAACAACTAACAAGTTATACATCTGGACTGGATACTTGCTCAATGGGAAAACTGCATCTAACTACATACTGACAATAACTGATACGTTGAGCACTATTTGAGCTTCAACAGCAAAAGCTTTGGAAAAGCCTAACTCGCGCCTTGCAAACAATCCCATCATGTGTGCAGTGTTTCGTTTTATGCAATAGATACATGCCCCTGTAGCTGGCTGTTTGTTGCTAAATAATTCTCTGTCATATGATATTCAGTATTGGTGCATTTCACAATATGTATCCAGTCCAAAGACATAGAGCTTTAGTGCATTATTAAATATAAGTGGTGTTAGAGCATGGAAAAATCTGAGAATCGTGGGCTTACTGCAAACTGGATTTTTGCAAGGCTAGTTTGTGCAATTAAGCTTTGTACAGTGAAAGAACATGGAAGTGAAGTTCAGTAGAGGTATACAAAAGTTGAAGAGATGGTCTGCAAAAAACCCTGCATCATTAATGAAATATGCATCTTATAATTCACTAGGAATACTTGAAACTTCCGAGTTCAGGCCTAAAAATTGCTTGGTTTACACAAATGTTCCTATTGCCATTAGTCTGAGTAAATAAAAGAACAGAGTTTGGCTTGTACATTAACTTCTTACCAAGAACCTCATGATGACTCTAATGTCAATGATGGTGTGGTTAGTGCATGAGTGCACTTATCCTTGTTCTAGGAAGAAAATCTAGAAGGTAAACTGAAAATGTTTTTCTTCATCACATTTGATGAGAATTTGCTTGCAGCACTCAGGCTTGTACATCACGTCAAGCAATGTGAACATTTCTGCTCCTACCAAAGTTCTTTGGTCAGTGTTATATGAGATGTCAAACGATGACAGCTAATGATAGCTTCTCCGAGTCCAGGGTGGGGGGAGTCTTGCATCCGAGTTGTAAACTGGTTGTGCATGTGCATGTATTTCATCTGAAGTTGTTTGTTTCTAACTGTGTCCCGTTACGAAATCGCACTGCTTTGATGTGCAAACTTCTTGAAACGTTTTGAATTGCTGCTCTTCAGTTTCCACAGTGCCTTCAAAGCCTAATAAGCTGTTTTCCAATCCTGAAAAACTCAAAGGACTGAGCAAGTCAGTACCATCATTCCTACAGGAAGAGGTAAGTTCCATCTCTGAAATATTGTGACTAAAACTTTTGATTACTGTGGCATTATGCATTTGTCAAATAGTGCTTTCCAGGGTCTGCCAAGTCAGTTTACTATTGGACCGTGGCATGGAGTTGAGCTTGTGGTGTAACAAGCAGGAGCTGATCCTAAACGACCTGTGGCTGATTAACCTTTCAAAAGCTTTAGTCCAGTATGTACAGCTAAACATACAGAGCATGTTTTATCTAGGAGATTGAAGCATAGCGAACGCTTGCTGTTATTCCCAAAGGCAATCTCTATCCTTAAGCTAACAGGGCTTTTTTTTTTTTTTTCTTCAGAACACACATATGTGCATACATTTATTTTCTTCAGAGCCTAAAATCTCAAATGGGCGTGTAAGACCATAAGAAATTCACCATCTGGTAACCTTTCTCAGAGGGCTATTAGCTTGGTGTTCTGCTTAGGGATGTAGGTTCAGGTACCAGGCACCAGGCTGTTAACTCTGTGTAAGTGAAATTTCAGAATTTACAGTAACATACTGTGCCTCTGTAAGTCTATTATTATTATCATCATCATCATCATCATCATCATCATCATCATCATCATGGTGTGGGCCTTCGAATAAGCTCTGAGGCCATATTCAAATCTCCTAAAATGACACCGAAGTTTGAAAGTGGTTTGAACTGCCTGGGCTATGACTTCCCAAACAGTCAGTAAAGAGAGGAGTGGAGACCAAGCACAGATGTCCTACTATAAATGCCTAAATGAGGTAGTTCCATGGGTCACAGGGAACAGGAAGCTCTGAGGAATAGGAAATACCTCGTCATTATTGAACTTGGACAATACCATAGATTCTTCTTTTTTCTTTTTTCTTTTTTTTTTTCCCTTGAGTGCCATAGTATGAATGTGAATTTGTATGGCAAATGTGTGTGCAAACCTCCCCCTCGCCCAAGCTGTTAGCAAATCAAAGTTACTGATGCTGTCTTCCAGGTCTCCCAAATGGTGGTACAAACACCTGAGTCCTGTCAATGAGGCATGTGGATTAGTGGACACAGGCTTAAATGGGACACAGGAATTTGGGGCATAGATACCACAAATATACCTGTGTCTGTACTACAAAATGAGGAATCGCTGCTTACCCCAGCCCTTATCACTGTAACTGCAGCATAAGCATCGATATTTTGGATTCTTTTTTTAAAAACATGTCTAAAAGGACTGAAGGGTCAGAATCAGGAATATACTGTGCCCTGTCTTACCCTACTCCCTCCTAAAGTCTGAAATAACCAAAATGTGTTGTTACAGGTTTGATTAATCTTACCTTAAGTGCAGAACTTAAAAACATACAGTGTCTATGAATTACACCTCTTTAGTTAAAGATTCTCTAAAATTACACCATCCTAATGCCCCTTCTGCTGAGAAGAATGCACAGGAAACTTTTCTAAGGCTATTAACATTGTACTGTGGATGGACCAAAAGATGAGCATTTCAAAGTATTAGAGGTGGGATACCAAACAAGTCTGAAATGAGTATCTGGCATCTAAAAACAACCAGTTACAGCCTCTGTAAGAAGCCAATTAAAAAGCTTACTCAATGGGTTTTGAATGAAACAGTCTGATGAATAACTCGAAAGCCAAAGGACTATATATAATCAATCTGGTCATGGTAGAAAGGGTTTGGGGATGGTTCATATTGATATTCTAAGGAATTGTCAGCAGCCAAATCTGTTTATTCTGCCCCCCAAATTTATCTTTAAAATTGTGATTAGTCCCAACCCTGTCTTGAGTTGTCAAGCTCACAGTGCAGGATGTCTTAAAATACATACACGTGCACACACACATATATATGTGTGCATGTATATATATATATAAAAAAATAGAGTGTATATCTATAAAAATAGCATGTATGTATACCATGTGCTGGTTCTGCCTTGGAGTTTATCATCACTGAAGTACCATCTGGCCAATACGAAGCACAAAACTAATGAATGCATAACATAAATTTGGTAGAAATAACAGGTTAGAAATAAGCATTGTAGACACCATGTAGTCACGGTATTATTAACACTCATTTGTATGTGCTACTTCAGTTCTGGAATTATTTTTAAAATAATGAATTCTGATAATAGCATACTTCCTAATTA
This sequence comes from Aptenodytes forsteri, assembly GCF_000699145.1. NCBI lineage: Eukaryota > Metazoa > Chordata > Aves > Sphenisciformes > Spheniscidae > Aptenodytes > Aptenodytes forsteri. Next base: position 1,595,848 of record NW_008795486.1, on the reverse strand, counting down.
AAGAAGAAATACAAAGAAATCTATCCCTTAGAGTACCAGTGTCTTTTCCTTCTGCTTAAAAGAGATAACAGCCTAAAAAATTAAGGGTTCTCTACTTGTGAATAGCAACAATGTCCTTATTTAACCTTTTGAATTAACTTAAAAAAAAAAAAAAAATCACATATGTAATGCATTCTGGAGGCATGCAGTCACCCACTCCAGTGCTTAATAATTCCTTGTCTCTGAAGTTCTAGACGTTCCACAAACCTCCACAAGAGCAGCTTTGACTGTTCCTCTCCAGAGAGCAGGCTTTGCTCAGTAAATTAAGGACAGGGTTGAAAGTAAGCAGAACTGGGTTCAGTCCTGCATTTCTTCTGCTGACCCGCTGTGTGGACAGCAGCTAAAATGGTCTTAGGCAAACCATATAGCCTTCCTCTACAAGAGGGCTTAGGATTTTCCTGTCTTTCAAAAAGCCCATGTAACGGGACTGATTTATTCACACCGCTTAACTGTTACTTCGCTCCCTGGATTTATTTTGGACAGTCCTAAAGAGCTCTCTCCAAAACAATTTTTCTCCCAAGGAGCCTTGCCCTAGGTAGGATGGACATTAGTCGGGCCTTAGCTTTGGCCTCTGAACTGGGGAACAATCCTGGCCTGCTTTTACTTAGCAGTATAGATACAGCCAGAGAAGCTACAATCAACGGATCTTTATAAAGACCTACTGAAAATGTTTATACGCTAGATATTTGTTTCTATAAATACTCATTTTCTTAATGTGTGTAGAAATTGTTGTTTACTAATCTTGCATCTGTTAGTAGATCTATGACAGCAGTTCAAAACTGTATAAAGGAGGGGGGAAGCCTTGTAAATCGTTCATGGATGGAATACAACAGGGAGATGATGGTTTCTGTAACAGCTTGCATAGGAAGATGCCAAAGCACACGTGGGAAGTAAAGCATCAATTACAGTGATAGCACAGAGACAGAATGGGGTTGTAAGCATGTAACCTGATAATGACCAAGTAAACCAAAACTGCAGTTCCCTGATGCAAAAGCAGGGCCCTGCTTGCCCTCTTGCAAGAAAGGCTTTTTGCAAAAGCCAGCTGTATCCAGTGCTGTTCTACTGTGCCTGTTACCTGCCAGCTAACTGCCTTAAAGATAGAGGCTACAGAATTGATGGTATCTGCTATATAACAGAAAGGGACTGGTAAAAGACCTGAGCATTATCACTTGCATAAGTTTATGCATGAGACAGTTAAGTAGAGAAGTTGAGTTTAATTGTTCCAATAAAGTTAACTTTGTACTTTTTCATTGCTATTTGAGATTTAAAACCAAACAAAAAGCAGTAATACAACCAGGTTTTAAAAAACTTTCAGTGTAGGCTTTCCGTCAGAAAAATTCCCTTTCAGCTCTTTTTTAAATGCATGGCCTAATTTAAGAACTATTAATTACTCATGTTGGCACTACAAGGGGATTTAAATTCAGGTTTTCACTGAGTCCCAATCTGCATTAAAATTCTGTTTGGTTTTTTTTTTTAATGTTCCTTGTGACTATAAAGAACCTACACAGACTTTCTTTCTGTGATGTTTTTGTAGAGTGATGACAGAGAGACAGATACAGCATCAGAAAGCAGTTATTCCCTTGGCAGAATCAAGAAGAGTCCCAGCTCTCTAACCAATCTTAGCAGCTCTTCTGGCATGGCCTCCTTATCCTCTGTATGTAAACCAAAACCTTGTTTTAATGGCACTTTGCTTTTGCTAATCTCTTCAGTATTCTTTCGTCTCCCTTCTTACTCCTCTTATCTTTCTTCCCTTGGCATCTCTGCCTCCTTCCGTTCCTCTCTGTTATGTGAACCCTTGCATGGAATTGCCTAAAAAAAAAAAAAAAAAAAAAAAAAAAAAAAAAAAAAAAAAAAAAAAAAAAAAAAAAAAAAAAAAAAAAAAAAAAAAAAAATTGGTTTTGCTTTTCTTGTTTTCTAGTAATATATTGGAGCCTGTTCAGGACTCCATTGTGCAGCATACTCTATAAACACTGAACAAAGAGATGGCTTTTACCCTGAGAGCTCACATTTGTAGCTGAAAGTAGGGATCAATTTATATAGAGCAAACATTTAGAAAAGGAGAAGCGGGGGTGGGGGAGAAATAAGTGAAAGAAAGACAGTATTGGTATGTGGGGTGCATAATTAAGTCAGTGAACTAACTAACCAAAAGTCATTAACTTATGCAGACTTTATTGGAAAAAGGAGAATTTTGGGGAAGGATGTTGAGATTTAAAAAAAAAAATTGTACATCCTTCTCTTTCTACCTGTGTAGGGTCTAATTTTCAAGTATGTTTTGTTTAGGCATCTAATTCAGCCACAGACTTTATCACTAACCTTTTTGTCGGTATTTTCAGAAGGCCTGTTGTCCTAAACTCAGGCTCTGCGTTCTGCAAGGAAGATCAGCTGAAGAGATACATAAGTAATATTTCAAGGATCTGATCACAGGCAACCTCCAGATCTACAGCATCCTATCACTTTATTTCTTCTATCTCAATGCAATAAACACATCCAAGTTTCTTGTAGAAAACTTGGCCTAACACCGTTGATTTACAAATAACTTTCTTTTGTTAATCTGCTTGCTGAGAAGCTTGTGTAACAGTGTCCATTACACTTCGTTATTACATCTAAAGGGGACACCGTTGTTTTCTTCACTGTCTGAATTCTGAGCATAACTTCTACCCTACTCTTGAAGTATCTGGTGAAATGCAGTGCCTGGAAAATTTTTCTCTTCTTGTATGATACAGGTAAGCGGAAGTCTAATGAGCATCTACAGTGCAGACTTTGGCAATGTTGATGTGAAGGGGAGCATTCAGTTTACTATTGACTATGTAGAACAGCTGAACGAGCTCCACATTTTTATTTGCCAATGTAAAGACTTGGCAGTGGCAGATGTTAAGCGACAGCGTTCAGACCCGTAAGTATAAACAGAGTAATTTTTTTTCCTAATGGAAGTTCTTCTTTTAATGTATAAATGAAAACTGATTTTTTTTTTCCAATCACTATAACCGATTGGAGTAAACAACCAAATAAATAAATAAATGAAAAGCTATAACGTGCTTTACATGGTTTTCCACTCTGAACTGAACATAGAATTGCCACTATAAAATGGTATATATATTAACATGGGAAGATGAAACTTTTAAGAATGTGAAACTTTTTTTTTTAAATTCAACTTTCCAGATGGTAAATCCTGCTTTGATAGGTTTTCAATAGGATTAGAGCCTATAAATATGATATCTAGGCATACTCTATAGTTAAATATTCTGTATTTGTATGTGTGTTGAGGAGACATTTGAACAGATTACCCCCGGAAGAAGGAGATTAATGTTCCACTTTGGAAACTATTGTTATACTTCACTATATTCCATTTCTTAAATGTAACAAGCTTAACAAAATAATGGCTAGTTAATTGGATTTCTTTTACTTTATAAGAAAATACTTGTGTATTTTGGAAGGGGAAGTTGGAAAGGGTGGGGTGTTTTGCTCTTCTAACCAGCCTGTCTAAATTTTAGGTATGTAAAGACCTACCTGCTTCCAGAGAAATACAAGCTGGGCAAACGGAAGACCTCTGTGAAAAAGAAAACACTTAATCCAGTCTATAATGAAATACTGCGGGTATTCATCAAATTATTACTAGACATGAAATACTGCATGCATGAAGTATGAGGAACCTTAACTTTTAGGCACAGGTCCAGATGCTCTCAGAAAAGACGTCTATGTTAGGATGAGATGGATTGCTCCATAGAAGTACCTATGTCCTTCCATTCATAGGTTAACTCTGCAGTGTACTCTGGATACAGCATTGAGAACACTGATTGCTTGTTGTATACTTCTTGCGAACAAACACAAGTAAAGTATGAGCTCAAGATGCTTGAAATAAAAAGTAAAACATGAAGAGAGTTTTGTTCTGAAATGAAGTGAGCAGTTACAGATGTATAAACCAGGACACATTTTTCTCTAACCTTGCCGCTTTCAGACACATCATTGATGAAAATCCAGCTTGTTTTAACTTTTTTTCTCATTTCTTCCTCCTGGCAGTATAAAATTGAGAAGGGTCTCCTGAAGAACCAAAGCCTTAATATCTCTGTCTGGCACAATGATACCTTTGGGAGGAATAGCTTCCTTGGTGAAGTGGAGCTGGATTTAGGAACTTGGGACTGGAATGATAAATCCAACAAGCAGATCAACTGGTTTCCACTCAAGCCGAGGGTAGGTTACTAAGGGTGGGTTAGCTGTTTTGTATTTTCCGCTGTGTAAGTGCAAAACCAAGTCATTTATTTAGGCCTGGTCTTGTGTGTTTGGTGTTTTTTTGTGCTGGTTATAATCATAAATACCTCTTTACTGGTGAACGGAACATACAGTTCTGAGTTTTCTATTAGTCTAGTAAGTACTAGCTATTATAGTAGGAAAAACTTTCTCATAATCTAAGGAGTAGGAATTTCAAGGTATTTTTCACTTACGTCATGTTGCTGCAACAGATACCTGAAGACACTTGTTCCCTGAGTATGAAGTAAACCTACTGAGAATACGAAGTGCAGCAACATTTTAATATCAGATGTAATGATGACTTCCGTGTCTATGTGCCTCTTGTTTGTTAATGGGTTTCAGCCAATATCTAAACTTTTAGTTAAGCCACTGCCAGAGGTTCTGGTTTCTTTTGTTTGTTTGTTTTTTCCCTTGAGTTTACTTCATTAGTTCATCCCAAAATTAGCTCAATCCAGTTTTATAATTTGTAGAACAAAACAGGAATGTCATGGTAGTCTTTAGCACTAGTTTAATTTGACTGATTTTAAAACCGCTCTGGGTAGATAAATGTAACCAAATGTTAACAGGTGCCATGTTCCATCTACAGATGGTCCATGACTCTCTATGAAGAAGTGACATATTCTTGTGACTTCTTGCAAGAGAACTCTTGTTGAGGCTGGTTTTTAGATCAAAACATTCCTACAGATATGAGTTTATTAAAGTACACTTTCTGTTGCACAGAGTAAGTTTCCTCATTGAAAGAGCATATGTACTAGTTTTAAATAAGAGCACAACAGTGGAAAAGATGTGCCATCAAAACCTTTTGGCCTCTCCTGGGTCTTGTTTTCTGCTTTAGTGGAAGAGCTATATATCTGAGGCACTGTCAAGTGGTTAAACATGCCCTAAAATTTCTCATGCCTTGTAAACTGAGGGAAGACTAATGCATAAGGAAAAAAGGGGAAAAAAACTTGCCTCATGTAGAAATCAAGCTTGTTCCAGTGGAAACCTTTGCATGGTAAACTCTGTGCGTGAACTGCAAGATTTGAGATTTGTGAGTTTTTTCCTTAAATTTCAGACTTCAACAATGGCTCTTGAACTAGAAAACAGAGGGGAGATGAAACTAGCCCTCCAGTATGTCCCACACCCTGTTGGAGGTATGCATTGCTTCTTTGCTTGGGCTTGTCAGGCCTTTGGGGCTTTTGTTCTCTTTTTTTTTTTTTTTTTTAGAAAAAAAAGCTGTTTAATGTTTTTCAGCCAATTCAGACATCTTGTTTTAACATAAAAGTAGAAATATTTTTTTTCCTAGAGGATTAAGTCACCCTGGTCATGAATTCATTTTAGGATCTGAAGATCACTTTAGGATCTTTTGTTGTTTTTAATGTTACTACAGAAGAAATTACCTTATTGTTATAATCTTAGATTTGTAATGCAGTCTGTATGTGTAACAAAATTCTGTTTTCTCACAAATAATTTTAGAGATTATAAATCATCAGGCAGGTACTGTGATATGCTAAATAAACAGTGATATGCTAAATAAACAATGACAACACACTAAATTCAAGCAATATTAGAAGTAGAAAATAGCAATAAGTATTTAGAATGCAGAAATTTATAGCAGTATGATCTGTTTGGTTTAATCTTGTCTGGCAACTGATAACTGGCTGATCTGACAGTGAAGTCAGGTCTTTAATCCAGCCGGCCAGGCAGTCAGTAAGAATCAAATACATTAAGAGCACAAAGGAGCTTATCTGAAAGAACAAGCGGCAATAAATGCTAACATCACATAGACTGAAGACAAGCTGATCTCTTTATCTAGGAGGCTTGGAAAGAGAAGACCAGCAGCATGTATTTGTTTAGTTGTAACAGAAGAAAAGTCATTGTAGGAATACAGACATGATGTGATCTTGCAGTACTTTGATGGGATGAAGATTGCAGCTTCAAGAGTAGAGAGGGAGGTTGAATTAAGATGTGAGATAATGAGAGTCTAGGCTGAATATCACCTCTACAAATGGGCAGGAACTGCTGCATCATAGAAATTACCTTTAAAAGGGATCTACAAGGCTTAATCAGATGTTTTCTTTCATTTTTACAGGAAAGAAGACTCTATCTACTGGTGAGGTCCACATCTGGGTGAAGGAATGCCATGACCTTCCTCTTCTGAGAGGCAACAGGCTCAACTCTTTTATTAAGTGGTAAGAACTGTGGTTGAAGTCATCAGACATGGTGGCCTAATAATGCTACTGTTGTGCTTTCTAATCTTATCTTCATTTTTCTACATTCAAATTAAAAAACACCTAATTACTTTCTGATTCTCCGTTACTGTAATGCAAACTGTCCTGCAGGGCTTACAACTTCAACATACTAAGTATATACCACCAAGTAAAATATACTGGGAGAACTTCCTGCGTAATCGCTCCTCTTTCATTTTGTTTGCTCAGTTACTTGGTGAAAGGGCTAGTGTGTCAAAATTGTGCCTGCTTTTATTTGCATTTAAACAAAGCTTGTTTGTGCAAGAGTATGGTTTAGCTTAGCAAATCATGGGAGGAGACAGAAATGAGAAGCATAGTTGTATTTCTTCCTCCTTCCTTTCTACATACAGACTGGAAATGTAAAGAGACAAGAATAACAAGATGGTTGGGAAATCTCTGGCAGCAACAAAAAGGTTTCAGCATCATTAGTTGATAATACAGCAAATAAACTCACTTGTGCTCTTCCCCACCTGACTCCCCCTTCCCTTCCATCCTCTGAAGCACAAGGCTGGATACATGCTGCCAGTATTTCTTGGAAGGGACTGAGAATATGACCTTTCACTTCATCTCCATGATGCTAAAGCGTCTTACCTTCAGGCACATTCTAACATGCAAAGGACAGCGTGAATCAGTAGTTTTTGTCTGTTCGGTATGTTTAATGCAGGCTATGCTGTGCAAGTGCAAACTGACAATGCTTTTTCTTTCTGAAGTACCATTCTTCCAGACACTAGCAGAAAAAGTCGCCAGAAAACAAGAACAGTGGCAAAAACTACAAACCCAGTATTCAACCACACCATGGTCTATGATGGCTTTAGACCAGAAGATTTGAAAGAAGCCTGCATAGAACTCACAGTCTGGGATCACAACAAACTAGCCAACCACTTTCTGGGAGGTCTCAGGATAGGCCTTGGAACAGGTACTGGACAACCAACACAGTAATCCTTAACTTACAAAACACAGTTTTTCCTTTTTTCCTCTTCCTTTCCATTTCTTCTCTTTTTGCAAAGATCACCTAACAGCCTTTCAGTTATTTATTTACTGAAGAGTTTCATTCAGTAACTTACCTATTCTTCAGCACAGGTCCTGAAATGTAAACACTAGTAGCGTTATGAGGGTTAGGATGACTGCCAGGTAAGGAGAAATATTAGAAATAAACCTTTGTCTGGCCATACATTGTATCTGGTACTGTTTGAAGTACAAGAATATGCTATTCCTGCACCCAAAATCTTAATGTCTTACCTAGTTTTTGCATGCATAAGCTTGTATGTGATGTAAAGACAGTATTGGGTGGAGATAAAAGGTTAGATCGGGAATGCATGATAAGATTTGAAGACATTGGATAGGAAAACTTATAAAAGCAAACAAGTTTTTAGCATAAGGGTAATATAAGATGCGCAGATAGAAGAATTGTATTTTCACTGTCCTCTCTGGTCTGAGGTGAGGATGTGTTTGGAGTCTTTTCAAGCAAATACGAGAAAAAATTACTTTTCCCAAATTAACTTCTTGCATGGTTCACCAGAATAACCTAAAATACAAATTAAGATAGTAAATCTCAGTTTGAATTCGTACCCAAGGTTGTATTTCAGCACAAAATCAGTGTCCTGTTTTATTCTTAAACCCTCTCAGATGATAATCGCCCATACATCTTTCTCCTTGGGATTGTGACAAAAAGACTAAGGATTACAAGGAAAAAAAGCCTGGAGAAAGATGACAAGGTTTCTGTGTGAAACTGTCGTTAATTGTATTTGACAGAATTGTTCAAGTGTAAAAATGTAGAACTGGATCTTCAAAGTATTAGGTCAGCTACCCGAGGAGGTGAAACCGTTTTAGAAGACAGGCAAACTTGATTGTCTGCTGTCAACTCTGCAGCACATTCAGCAACGTTTCTCTTAAAACTGACATTTTTCTAGGCAAAAGCTATGGAACTACAGTAGACTGGATGGATTCTACTTCAGATGAAACTGCCCTTTGGGAGAAGATGATGAACTCGCCGAACACATGGATCGAAGATACACTGCCTCTCAGGATGCTAATGGTTGCAAAATTGACAAAATAAGGTGGCTTTTTAATTGCTAGTGTCAAAAAGAAACCTTGGGAATGAAATTAAAGGTGTGGGGGTGAAACTTGGAAGAGGAACACAGTAGCTGTTTTGACAGTCTCTGCTCTGTTGCTGTTCTGGTTTTGTGCTGTCAAATGTCACTTCGTATTTCAAATTAAACTTCTGCCTGCAGATTATTATGTAAATTTAAGGGATTCTTTTATTTCTTACTCACTGAAAATTACTTCAAGAAAGAAGGGACTTACAGAATTCAGTGGTAGAGGTAGCTGTGATACCTGGATGCTTGTGTTGCCTAACTGAAGCGTTGCCAATTCCTTAAATAATCTAAATTACCACCCAAAAAAAAAAAGGCAAGTCAACTCTCTCTGTACGCTTCTAGGATTGTTCATGAAGTGTTATTAATAAGATAGCAACAGGTTGCATTTTGTTCATGCTCATTAGTATGTGTCTGTATCCTCATTATGCCACGTCAGATCTCTCCAGCGAGGAATATGAGCATGAAGAATTTTTTTTTTGAAAGTTCCTTTATCTGTAGTTGTACATTTCTAGGATATGAAAGTCGCTTCTATAATGAAAGAAGCATTACATGAAGTGGTACTGTTGATGTCCTGTTCTGCAAGGTGCAGAGGACTGTTCACGCCAATGTACTATCAAAAATCAGGGTTATAAAAAGTTTTCTTATCCATGCGTTAATTGTCTTGCTAGTATACAAACCTTACTCTTAAATGCTGAAGGCATAGAGGTCAAACTTTTTTTTATTCAATGCTACTCTAAAGGATCTGAACGTGCCAATTCTAGTGACGACAAATATGTTGGGTATTTATTCTGTAAAGTGTACTCGTCTGTACCTCTATCAGCTTGTTTTTTGCAAAAAGTAATTTATCTGTGCTTCAGCGCCACCGTTAGGAGAATGCTGGGATTATGGTGGCCTTGGTTTAGATAGCTTTGCAGCATAGGAAATAGGACTGGAATTTGTAACTTGTAGAAATGCATGCTACTAAAGAAAGACAAATGGATAAAATACACAATGTATTACTTTTTTTTTAATAAAAGCAGCCTATTAAAGCTAACTAGGAATTAAATGTTTATTAAAACCCAATGTTTTATGTTAGCAATTCAGCATGCAATGTAACAAAATGCAGACAAAATATTTCTGAAAATAAATGCACATTTATTTGCTCCAACTATGTTGGTCTAAAAGCTGGTAAAATCTTGCACCTCAGTTAGAGCAGGGAGTGGAAGGGGGCTCTTCACAGCTCCAGCTCAATTGCTTAATTGAATCATAGACATTTAAATGCTACTTGGTATTTATTGTAGACTATGAATGGAAAAAAGGAAAGGTGCTATTCAACCTGCCGGGGAGCCCACTTTCTCTCTCATCAGCCAGGCAGTCTGTGGAGTTTACAAATGCCAAAAGTAGTTGTCAGTCTTGGTATCTTACTGCTTCAGGTGTTTTGGATGAGACTGGTAGCTGGTACAGATTCCACGTTGCCAGATACAAACAAAACATGGTTCTTGTATGACTAGGGAACACCGTGCGTACGACGCTTCAGAACAACGTATTTGTACTTAAGTGGTACAGCAGCTACTTTGCTTCTGTATTCTTAAATAGCCATTCCTGAAAGGGTGGCAATTCTGGAAAAGCAGAGGCACCTAGTTTATTTGTATTCACTGCCTATATGAATTCATTTTCACCTGGAAAAAGTAGGTTGCTGTGAACATGACCTACAATTTCACAGCATTAAAGCTTTTGCTGCTGTTGCGTTTCCTGTGAAGCTTAAATGCATTGCTATGTCAAAATAGCTTTGGGGCTTCAGCTGTAGGGATGGAGTCCTGAGGCTCTAGACTTGCAGCCAAGTGTCATGTAATCTGCTGTGTTCTATCCTGTACAAAATTTTGATAGGTAAACTTGACTGCCAGCAAAATAAAATGTTTGGTTTGTGACAGTATCAATCTCCTTGTCTCTTGGTCAAGTAGAACATCTTCTGTCTCGCTATTCTTGAACCACCCTAGAGACAGACACAGCATTTTGTCATTATCTCAAAAGATGCTGCTTACCACCACACTAAATAGATCAAACCTCAGTTTAAATTTCAAAAAGCTACCTGAATGTGAACATAAGATTTACTTGTGCACTGCACTTGTAATTAATTAGTGTGATTAACTAATGACACAGCAGTATTACATACTACCTAGATGAATCGAGAAACTGAGCCAAGTAACAAAAACAGGCCCTTTAGTACAAAAATTCAGTTCTCCTCCCCAGTTTTTAATACCTTTTTTTCAGCATGTGCAGAAAATGGAGACCATTATAGGTAAACCTATAAGGATAGCTGTCACCACACAGAAAAGTCAGTCTTCCTTGTGCCTCCAAATTTACAGGAGGTCAGCAGGGGCAGTCGCAGCAGTGCCTTTGAAAAGTATAGTAGTGCTTAACAATGCTAGATACTTTAAAGTTATTGTTATCCTTGTTAGTCTGCCATGGAGTCTGCACCACGCTATAGCTCTTTAACTTAAAGATTTTCAGCAGAGCTTTAGCACCCGTGCTTGTCACCTTCTTACTGTTTTACTGTTGTCATACACAAGAAAAGGCAAAGCTGTCCTGGTGAGATGAACTTCAGTGGAAGGGAAGATTACAAACCAAGCTGCTTTATCGGTGGAAAAAGTACTTCGATTACCCTATGCATGCTGTAGGATTTAATTGTAAGAGTAGAAATGGTACAATGCCACCTTCTGCTAAAGGACAGTATGTTGATTTATTAAAAGGTGCTTGAAGGTAATGGCTACATCTAATCATGTAAACCAGCAGGAATTCTGTATTGAAAATATCTAACTGAAGTCATGCAAAATATACTTTTTTAAAAAGATTATTGGTATTTTTTGACATTCTTCTCAAAGTGGTTCTCACAATAAATACAGCTTTCTGCCAAATTCATACTCATTCCTAACTACAGTAGTATGTTCCAGATCGATGATACGCTGATAGAGAAATGCAAGTTTATGAAGCCGATTAGGACAAAAAGTTTCAAGAAACTAGTTTCTTTGCTCTACAGTCAAAAGGAAAGGTTTTAGTCATCCATAACCAGAACTTTAAAGGTGTGTAGTTAGTTACTCACTAAAGGGCAGGTTGATTGATTAATAGCTATGCTTTGATTCTTAATTCCAGTTCACCTTTATGACAAGGCAGCCATACTCCTGGAATGTCTCTGCATATATCCATCCTTGCCCAGAGAAACAAATGGGAGGAACACAACACTTTTTTTTTTTTCTCCTTTTTTTTTTTCCTTCACTTTACAAGCTCATCTTTGCTTTAGCCCAGAATGGGTTGGGTTTTTTGGTACACGCATATGTACGTGTGTGTGTGCGTTCTAAATTACACCATCTTTACGTCCTATAAACCAGGCTTCAAAGTCCCAGCTCTCCTTTCATGCTCTGTGTTCAGAAACCTCCCATTCTGCAAGTAAGCCTGCAAACCTTAGTTGGTGCGGCAACCCGCATCACTTTGGTTTTACCCACTTTGAAAGATCTGCTACTGTGCCCTCCTTGTCTTGCTTGCTTCATATCCTTTACCCACATCGCTCGCTCCTCTTTGCTTCGTATCCTTTTCCAGTGGAGTCAGCAAAACCTGTACCTGGCTTTTTCCTTCCAGCTGCATTTTTTTTTTCCCCTTCCCTATCCTATCTGCCAGATTTTTCATTAACTGCTGAATAAAGTTTCAAGTTGTTTAAGGCAAGGGCTGTGTCTTTACTTACCACGGACCTTCGGCATGTTCTGAGAAGGTCAGAGCCTGCTATTCTGATCTCCTCCAGCACAGGCAGGGCGCAAGCTGAGAGAGAGTCTCCTCCAGCACAGGCAGGGCGCAAGCTGCGAGAGAGTTCTTCAGACTTGCAGAAATCCTCTTCCCTTTACCAAATCTGAGTGCTTTCCAGAGTGTCGGCAGCATTTGTTTGCTAAGAAGCACTCGTGGGGCTGGCCCAGGTCCAGCCAGCCCAGCTGAAGGCATGAGCTCTGGGGTGACTGGATCTCCATGGAGACAGAAACCCTGCAGCACGAGTGGCAACAAAGGGTCAGGGGAAAGAAAACACATGGTAAGAAAACATTTTTCTCCTCTTAAACCCTGCTCTTCATTGTGTTTCCACTGGATGGCCTAAACCTGTTAGTCCTTCCCCCTCTCCTCCGTTATTTCCAAACGTTTTGGCAGGATCCAAGGTAGTGACAGCTGTAGGGGAGCGCAGGACGAGGGTGTAGGCGGAGACAGAGGTGACACCCCTACCGACGGCCGCCACTCTGCAGCTCTGAAACTGCCCGTGCTTCACGGGCTTGAATTCAGTTTTGCTGTACGTTATTTTCCGTCCTTCCTTGAAGCTGGCTCCTTCCCACGTCCTATCTTTACCTCCAGTCAAAGCCCAGGAATTCACAAAACCTGATTATCAGCACACTGTTGCATGTGCTGTGTAGTTTCAGGTCTGCGTCTGAATGAAAAACTCGTTGATCGGTTTTAGGCTGGCTTTTCATATGTCTGGGTAGCATGCTGTACAATCAGGTACCAATAATTATTTTGGTGCCAATGTAATATAAATATTTCCCTTATTTTTACATGAGGAACCAGCCATTACATGCCTAAAATAATCCAGCAAATCAGTGTCAAAACTCAAATGATGAACCATTTCTCCAGGCACAAAGCCTTTGTATCACAGAGCATTCAGTAATTATTAGCATCGTATAAATGCTTTATTTTATTCATAAATCTCTAAGCACGGGATAAGGCTATTCAGTTATTTTTAATGAGCAATATACTATTAAAATCTTATAAATCAATTAGAAGTTTGATGTAACCCTCCGTGTTTTACTTGCATTTATAATACCAGATCTGTAGGAGAAAATAAAGGCAGAGGAAAAGGATTGCTTAAGGAATTATTTACAGCTTTATCACTTACAAGCTTTTTACCTAAATATAATAGTACTTCTCGTAGCTACAACAACAGCGCTTTGAGAAGGAATAATTAGCAAAGCTAGTAACGAGCAAATGAGTAGGCTTGCATAAATACTAAGCCTACATTCTTTGGTTTTGCATTCTTTGGACTTCCAGAGGAACTCCACCGGCTTATCGCAGTGGTGTTGGCCGCGTAGCCATTGGGTACTGTTTAATTACGCTGAATGTCACTAAGAGAAGCGGTCGCTATAAAATTTTGTCTCATCTTTGTGTGAGACAGGGGCTCCATGGCTCAGGATGAGAGGGAGGCAGGGATGGCCAACTCCACAAGTGATCCAAAGACGGGCAGAGACGTGGAAGATCTGACACAAGGTCTGGAGGAACTCTGTGAGAGCCCTGAAAAGGAGAAGAGTGAGAAGGCTCTGCTGCACTCACGCCTAGAACAACAGCATCGCCTTATCTGTATACTGAAGAAAAATGCAGACGATGCACGCAAACACTGCAAAGGCCTGGAGCAGCTCAACATGGAGCTGGAGAAACTGAGGACAGAGGATGCTGTGAAAATGAAAGCCCAGACCCAACGGATTCAGCATTTAGAGGGGCGCTTCATGGATCTGGCCAGCAACCATGAAAAAATGATCCAGTTCAAGGATGAACACAGGAAACGGCATATGCAGCTGTGGGAGGAGAATAAGCTCCTGCGGCAGGAGAACGAGATGCTCTTCAGCCAGACTGTGAGGGAGAAGGAAGCTGAAGTGCTCCAGCTCGCTGCCCAGGCCAGAAAGCTCTCGCAGCAGTTAGCCTCCTTACAGGAGAAATGTGCTTATGAGAGTCGCAGAGCCCAGGAGCGAGAAAAGGAACTGCTAGAAGCTCAGAGCCAGCAAGCAAGTGCCTATGCCTGGGAAGTCGATTCACTAAAAAACCAGCTGCAACGCCTACAGGAGAAGCACCAACAGATTGTTGCACAGGTAGAGCGCACAGAAAGTCAGCAGAGGGCTCAGGGCAGCGAGCTGCAGGCCAAGCTGGAGAGGGCAAATGAGGAGAAAGAGCGACTACTGAACCTGGCCGTGGAGAGGGACAAAGCTCTGCAAGAGAAGCAACGGGAAATCCAGCAGCTGGGGAAGAAGCTGGAGACTGCAGAAAAAGCCAGGCAGAGAGCAGGGAAGCGCCTTGTGAAAGAGGCGGCAGCAGTGGACAATGATCTGAAGGTCCGAGAGCTCCAACGACAGCTCGAAAGCAGCGAGCAGGCATACAACGAGCTCTCGCTGCAGTTTGATGCTTACAGAAAGCACAGTACGGATTTACTGACTAAAGAAAAAGCGCTGAATGTCAAACTCCGTCATTTTATTGCGTAACTGCAGCTTTCTCCTCTGTTCTCGTCTCGGCAGGCGCCTCTGTTGTAACACACCACTGCATTTTGTTCCCTTCCACGAGACCATCTTCCTATTTCTCTGTAGTGTACTTACCAGCTTAAATCCCCCTAAAAGGACTGTTCTGTAGCCCTGTTTTTTTGTTACACTTTGACATAAGTAAGAGCTCTACACTGTTAAATCTGAACAGGGATTGTTGAACTAGTCAAACCTGTGACATGAAAGATTAGGGTGGAAAACGTACAATATGAATTTGATTTATTTGGTCCTAACCTCTGCTGTATGACAGATTTTCATTTTTTACAGTTAAAAGCACATTATTTTCCAAGGTGGACCAAAGCTCACACCCTTAGCCTTTTGCATTTGATTCTCCCTTGAAGTTCAACAGGGGTTGGGCATGTTAAGAGGTAACTTTGAGGCTCCAAGAAAGAAATTCCACCTTGCAACGTCTACATCATAAACAGTCACGATTCAACAACTTAACGGGTCAAAACATGTATGATATGTAATATCATACAATACCTGATGCTCAAGCAAATTATTGCGTATAGTTGTCTAGTAGTCTTACAGGGTTCTGTGGTTGTCTTAGTCTTATTTAATGTCATAGCGTTATTTATATCCCTGTTCAGCTCAAAATAAATTGACAGGTCTTTGGGTGATTTCAATAGTCTTTGAAACAGGTTGAGGTTCTAGATGTTCTGCCAGTTTAAGCGTTTTCCAGGTTTTAGGTGTTTTCTGTAGAGAAAATAGTAGTGATGCACAAAATAGGAAGGCTGTATGTCTGGCAATTTTTTACAAAAAAATCTTTCCCTTTCCTGTCAGCACTGTGGGATACAGAAGCATCCCACTCTCTCTTGCCTCTCTCCTAGCCACGGAGGAGGTTTTTGGCTGCCGAGTTTCAGCTCCTGCTCTTTAACTCTCCAACAAAACAACCCATGACGGGCCAAATGGCATCCCCTGCCTGGGCTGTAGGCAGCTGCCCCGAGAGCTCTCCACGTCCTTTCCCACGTATGTATACCTTGGGGTAACTCAACGTTTTAGCTAGTTGTTTGGGTAGCTCTTGGTCCTGAGCATCTACAAAGCAGCAGCACCGTGTCAAGCTTGGTATCAGTTGAGCTCAGTGTTCAGAAGTGGCCAGAAGCAGAAGGCCTGGAGATCCTCCAGCTTGTCACCGGTTCATCTCAAGGACTTACTGAACCAGATTTGGTTTCTAAGTAAGTAGTAGCTGTCAACAGACTTGTCTTCTGAACTTCTCTGGACTCTCCTTGAACCCACGCAAAGCCAGGTGAGACGTATTGCTCCACTACCTGCTGCACAACGAACCACAGCCTTTCGTTTTGATCCTGGCTCCTACAAGTGCCATTCCACACCTGTTTTATGGACCACATCCTCCTACTTTTCAACCACCTTTTTCCCCCTGATGTGCCCACTCTGCACGCACATTTAATTAATCTAAATGCAGGCATCTACAGTGTAAACGCCAACTGACCCAGGCTAAAAAACTAGGCCCATGGTCTGAGAGGAAGGAACACAGTAGGACTTGACTCGGCGGCTCTGTTTTAATTAGTTGATACGCAGCGAGGAGTGCCCATTTCCCTCTGGTGACTGCAAGAGAGCCTAAAACCAGGTACCTAAATAGTCTAAATCTGGGCAGGGGACACTCACTCGCTGTGTGACAGAACGGCCCCACATGCCTCTGGCCCAGACCCTGCCACGGTCCGGTGGGAAAGCCCCCAAAACCCCTCCGCTCCCGGGGGACGTGCCCCTTCCCTCCCCTCTGCGGTGTCTGTGGGTGAGAGACCCCCACACGCACCCCTCTCCCGCACGCACCCCTCCCAC
>NW_008795486.1:1564619-1578278 GCF_000699145.1 Aptenodytes forsteri | reverse complement strand
GGGCCCGCAGCCGCGGCCTGAGCCGTCGCCTGCGAGAGCTGGAGCGGGAGAGCAGCTACCTGCGGGCCGTGCTGGCTAACCAGAGCGCTCTAGGGCAGCTCCTGAGCCGCTTAGCCGGGATCCGCGCCGGCGGGCTGCAGCTCAGCACCAGCCTCTTCAGGGACACGGGCAGCCCCCGCCGCCATCACCACCACCTCCAGCCTGCCGGCGAGAGCAGCGACCACGACTACGCCCTGCCCAGCTCCCGGCCCCCCAGCCTGGAGGAGGCGGCGGTGGTGACGGAGACGGAGGAGGAGTGGGCGGCCCCCGGCGGGATCTGCCTCCACGTGGACCGGGATCAGGTGTCGGTGGAGTTCTGCTCCATCTGCGCTCGGCGAGCAGCGGCCTCCTTCAAAATGTAGGGTCAAGTACCTGCTGCAAGTACTCGTGGGGTTCTCGCCCCTAGGGGCCTCGCGTCGTGGCGGAGGAAGCAGGCGATGGTGCGGAGGAAAAGAATAAATACAGTGGTGATGGGGTGGTATTGGGGGAGATGCAGAGGAGGGGAACCTGGCACGTAAATGGCCAGGATAACAAAAAAAAAATCTCTTGAACGGCACATTGGGAGCCAGATGGTGGCCTTGGTTAAAGGTCATGTAGATCTGGCGTGCGGACGGTAGTGGTCTGAGCCTGTTTGGCGTAAGAGTCGTGCAAAGCTGTGTACAGCAGTGCGATAATTGTCGTGCAAACTGACGCGCATACACACGCAGAGGTGCCGCCAGAGCCCGTTTGCAGCACTTGGGTGAAAAGATCATGCCGACCTGACGCATGAAGGTGTGCTCGGTTCCACTTCGCAGTTGCCAGTAAAGATAACACTGACTACCCGGTCTTGAGTCAGATAATGTCTAGCCTGCTTATCCCGAGGAGCCGAAAATGCTTGCTTAGAAAACCAAACCAAAAACTTCCTTAAGACATCGTCACTGGACAGACTTAAGAAAATAGTAATGATCGGCAAAAGAAAGCATGCATATAAAATTGTACTGCATCTCAGTTATACATTACTATTAAAACCTCTCTGACAGTTTCTCTTTTAGGTGCTTGCCCTGCCAGGCTCCGTTGTGTAGGGGTTAAAGAACAGTCGTTTTCCACCTCGCAACCTGGTAAGGATCAATATATTCCCATAATGCGGTATCAGACAGCTTGCTTTGCTTATGCCAGTCTCTTGTAATGACTGGTTCAGGAAATGATTTCTCTGGTCCTTGGCCTACTCTGCCAAAATGTTTCTAGCTCTGGATGATAACTAATAGTGAAAATTACAATCACGTCATTCTAATTAGCTGTTTTCCTCTTTTCCTTTTTTAAATGAGTATGCATATAGTAGCCAATACATGAGCTACGTTTGAATTAAAAAATAAACACTTAGGCCATTTGAAATAAGAATTTTCTATTAAACTAAGTATCTGATGAGCTGAAAAGGGAAAATATGCTAATAAGGGGGATGTGACATTTACAGCCTTTTATCATAGGGGACTGTCCCAAACGTGCAAGTAAACTGCTTTTTAAATGGAAAAAAAAAAGAATTTGTGACCTTTTGGTTTAAAATACTGTCTAGTGTTTGGGATGCACGGTACCTTTAAAAAGTCCTTCTCTAGCTTACTCTAATTCATGATGCGGAGTTTTGCCCGATTAAGCAGAACCTGAACACTGGTTATATCTGTACAGTGGAATCCTAATGTAGAGGAGTCACTTTTTTGCATGGACCTCTAACAAGAATTGCGGTTTGAAGAATGCAGTGCATCGAAGTAACTCGTTACTTTAGCTTCCCATAAGTAAATCTCTGTGCCCGTGCACACTGAAACTCCTATGTTACTTCAAAGTAGCTTTAAATTTTAAAGATATTGCATGTATATGCATGTGCTTAATTTTACTGTAGAGTTCTTAATTTAGCCTCTTACAGTATCCAGAAATCTATAACTTTATATAATTAAGCACAGTTTGGAGATGAGCAAGTATGTATCTTGAGGCTAATGATTTGAAAAATGCTCCGTAATTAACTGAGATAGGAGGAAAAATAGTTTGACAAACAGTAGCGTGTGTTTTCTTGTACTAGTCAGTGTTTCTCCCTATCACAAAAGATGAGTGGGTTGTTTTTTCAGTTGTATTATAATGTTTAGGTTGTTTATATGTATGTCAGTTGGGGGAAGAAGGATTGTGAAAATGATAATATGTAAAGTGAGGTTTCACAAAGAATAGACTTTCCTAAAACAGTTTCATTTATTAACTTCTTTAAAAAAAGATTCTGTTTAGTGTTTCTGAAGTCTTGTTTCTTAAAGCCTTAAATTTTGTGTTTAAGGCTAAGTAGAAGGTGAAAGTGTTTTCCCCCAGTCATTTGCTTTATTGGTGCTAGACCCTATCAAGTGTTCATCAGTATAAAAGGAGTTTGATTTTTCTTTGTGAAACATCACTGTGTGATAAAGTATATGTGTATTTAGCATCCTTGTTTTTCTTTATGCTAAAGTGGATTCAGCTGTGTTGGGGCAGAAGAGACGGGACCAGCTGCTGGCCACATTTCCTGCTTTATTTTAAAAGGTAGTATAAGAAATGAGAATAAAGAGGTAACAGGGCTTTTGCTGTCTTTGGTTAAAAAAAGAAAAAAAGAAAAAGGTTGAATGCTGGGATCATTTACTGTCATCCAAGATGTTTTTTTTAAAAGACAATATCCTATTGAACAGGTTTTATTCCAGTGTATGCAGAATTCCATCTGTTCAGGGCATATTGCCAGCACAAAAGAGACTTAGTGGGATATGTGTTACCTTACACCTCTGTGGTGGCATCTGCAGGACTGTTCAAAGTTTCAGTCTTAAATTGTGTAACCCTGCTGTAATTGACGGGTTATACCAGTGCCACAGGAATCGGAGTTAACCATCAAGACCCGTGCCGACTGATACGCAAAATGGAAATAATTGAGTTAGATTCAACCTAGGCTCAATCTGCCTAGCCCAGACTTCATGAACATGCTTTATTTTGAAGTTTAACATGCTTGATGAAAAGAGAAACACTAATGTAGCAAGTATGGGATGTTACAATGGCATTTTTACAGTTACTTCAGCGTAGAAGTGTTTTTTAAGTTAACTTAAATATGCATTCTTTCTTTTTGCATCACTGCTACATGGTAGAGGTCAGGGACTTAGTTCTGGTCTCTGTTGTGAACCTGCACATCACTCTAGTCATGAAACTACCTGTGAGCTGTGTCTGAGAGTAGCTGATTTTCTGACATGCAAAATGATGTATACCAGTACAAGAACAAGGTCAAGTCCCAAGAAAGTAAGTGGCTGCAGGCATTTCTAGTGCCTACTGAATCATATTTAAACCAAATAGAGGGGAGGAAGTTATTTGAAATTCTAACCGACTGTACTATCTGTATGGTGTATTATTAATGTAGCTTTTTGAAGTGAAAGCCTTGAAATGACATAACTTAATACTTGAAAATATATTGTAAATGTTTCTTTGTAATTATGTGCCATCCAGATAAGAATACAATATCATAATAAAATCAGACTTGTTGATCTTTCAGTTTATGGGCTCAAATGTTTCTTCATCTTTTTCTTCTCATTAATGCCTTGCTTTAATTGAGGGGTTCGTTACACAAAATGGGAAAGCAGAAAGGGGAAGATGCTGTTGCTGCTATCCGTGTGGGTCATCTGTTGGAAAACAAGATAAAGTGGAGCAGGGTGTCCAGGAGAAATATGGTTACTCATCTGTCCTTCAAGTTAAGTTTGTGGTGAGGACAAAATGAAGGCTTTATTCCTTGAACTGAAGATAGAGTTATGCTTCTGAGAATCGCCACTCCTTGTATTTTACAGTTGTTTTTCTTTCTTACTGTTTTATTAATGTGGCTATGTTTGATCGATAAACCATGGAGTAGTAGAACACTTACATAAACGCTTCCATGGTCTGTTGGCACCTTCCTCCTTTCTGTCCCCTTTTTAGGTTCTGAAGTTTGATGACAGTTAAAAATACGCTGTTAAACCATAATCTTTCATCGGATTGTTACTTCCACGCTAAACACTGGAGTGACTAACAAAGGTTTGAGGGTGCGGAAAGGACAGAACATTTTTAAAGCTCCAGGGTGAGCCATGCACTGTACTGTTTGATTTCTGTTAATCTTAAATGCTTTATTTGTAGAGGGCAGTTTAAAAGAGCGTGCTGGCTTTCTAGCATCCAGGCATTCTAGGGAAAGTAGTCTGCAGCTTGATAAAAAGGAACATTTCACAAAAAACATTGCTTAAAAATTTAATAGCATACTGGCATGCTCTGCCTTTTTTGGCCTCCAGTTGTAGAAAATACCCTGTTCAGCGTTGAAATTTGTGTTTGTTAAACTGTACATAGCACAGAACCATCAGTGTTAAGCTGCCATGGGACCTTCATTTTCTAGATTTCTCCACCCCACAGCCGCTCGAAGACTATTTAGCATTTAAATAAGAAATAATTTCATGCTCAGTTCTTGGTTCGTTCTTTACAGTTTGATTCCGGTACTGTGACTCTTAGTAGCATTCTAAATTAGCTTCTCTCTCTTTCCTCTGAAGAGCTTAGCAGCATCAGGGAGGAAAAAACAAATTGGTGTTTCTGCAATCTCCAGCTGCCTGGAGAGGTGACAGCAAAGTAAACGTAGGGAACGGTATTCCAGATTGTCAGATTTCTCATGCCACTTGTCCAAACGGTCATCAGTTTTCCCTGTGAAACACAGAGATCTTTTGCAAAACGCAAAGGCCTTTTGTAAATTTACTGATTTTTAAGAACTTGGGTTCTCTAGAGCTTGTAGTTAAAGAGGTTTTCTGCTAGAAGCAACATACTGTGTTTATAGGGTTGTATTTGCTTAATAGCAAATATTAGTTAGTTAGGCTGTAAATGTCTCGGGGATATATTGGGTATGGGGGTTGTTCAAATGGGCTTTGTGTTTAAAGAACACCCTGTGTAACATCACACATTGACAGTAGCTGATTCTACAGTTTTTCACCCAGTTTAAGTGGGATATGCAGATCTGGAGAAATAATTCTGCCTCTGCTCATTAGCAGGAGGATGCCAGGAGCTGGACTAGGGCGGGTACAGGGGAGAGGAGGGTATCATTTGCAGGGGGCTGTGGAATAGATTGTAATGTTGAGATTCAGCATCAAAAATGGTACATATAGAAGATAAAATTAGTGCTTTTTTAGTATTTCTGTTGATTCCTACCTGTAGCCAGCCTCTCGGCATTCTTTTGGCAGTAGTTCAGACTTGGAGTAGCCAGAAGTCCATCAGCATAGGTTATCTGTCCGTTAGACACAGGCATTCTTCTGAGAAGGCAGCAAAAGCTATTGCTGCGATACGTAGTCTGCAGCTGGCTTGTTTCTAGTAAAACGGTAGAAGAAAGGAAACAACCCAAACCTGTTCTAACTCAGATTTTCAAACAGGGAGGCAGTGTTCGCAAGGAGTTTGTTACAGTTGGTAGGAGGCCAAGAACCGGTAAAAGCTCGTCCTTTGACTTCTCGAGTTGTACAAGGTATGTTGTACCCCGCGTATGAAATGGAGAGTGGAGGGAGCGTTTCCAGATTTCCGTGAGGGCACTCCTTCACACACGTACACGCTGGAGCTTACTGACAGCATCTTGGTGTCCCGCTGAATTTTGAAACGGTTTCAGTCTTCATTCTTTAACTTACTTTTGAGAACTTTTTTCCCCCCCAGTTGTTTAAGAAATACACAGGTTACAATTGAAAAGTTTCCTTTTTTGTAAGCACGCCACCTTTCTTGCCTAAGGAGTATATAGCTGACCTCTGACATGACCAATGCGGAACACTTAAAATACATATTTGCAATTTGTGTATTCATCAGTTATGCTGGAAACAAATACTGGTCTTTGCAACTTATTAAAAAAAACATTGAAGAATGTGGTTTTTTCCTTGTTTCATAGAATCTTTACCTTTCACCCTAAGAAATTAATATCTAAAAAAATGGGGGTTTGTCCAAATCAGATCATTAAATATCAGAGCATGCACTTTGATTACTCAGAGAAAAATTATCACTTGATACCAAAATGAAAATAGTACATGGAACAGAAGATGGTTTTGAATCTCACGCTTTCAAAAGCGCTAGGATCTGTTTTACAGTATCTTAAAGACATCTTGTTAAACACTCTCAATAACAATCACTGAGCCATTCATTTTTGTTCGTAAAGATACTATTGCAAAGTAATAGCTTTGCATTATGTTTTTGTTGTCACAGGTAAGTGGTTCTGTTGGTTGAAGTCCGGTGACTTCTGGAGATACCATAACTCACTGTCTTGTAAAATACTTGCTCCGTGACAATCTCTGAAGTGGGGTGATTAAGGTAAGGCCAAGATGGCTGTTTAGGCGTAGGCCAGTATTGGAACACCACACCATACAGCAAGACTTTGAATTAAGGAAAACTAAACTAACTTTACGTAACGTATGGCCTCAAGTTGCGGCAGGGGAGGTTTAGATTGGATGTAAGGAAAAATTTCTTTACTGAAAGAGTGGTGAAACATTGGAACAGGCTGCCCAGGGAAGTGGTGGAGTCCCCATCCCTGGAGGTATTTAAAAGACGTGTAGATGAGGCACTTAGGGACATGGTTTAGTGGACATGGTGGTGTTGGGTCGACGGTTGGACTCGATGATCTTAGAGGTCTTTTCCAACCTCAATGATTCTATGATTCTATGACCGTTGCGGAGGTAGTCTGTCTTTGCTGCTTCCCCGTGCAAGTCAGGCTGCTACTCCTGGTTAGAGAGAAATAGAGTGCATGATTTTCCTGCTGCAACAACAAATCTGTTAGGAAAAGGTAGATGAGTGTGATGAAACTCCTTTAATACATTTTTCAGCAGTGCTAGAGCATAAATTTTAAACCAATTCAACTAAAGGTCTCAATGCTGAATTCTTAATTCTCATTAATCTCATAATTCTCCATGTGCATCTGGGGATACTAGAATTTTATTGAAGCGTAGATCTTGCTGACCAGCAATTGTATGCGTTTCACAGTTAAGACACACATCAGATTGAGATGATTGCTTCTCTAGAAAAAAAATTCTGATTTAGTTCCCAAACTGCAGAACACACTAAAGATCTCATGCAGTAGGAAAATTAGCAATTTATACTGCTCCAGAACATAGAGTGGCCAATGTGAAGACAAGCCTGACACGTAAGTGAATGACTCCAGACCACTGATCTTGAAACTCGAGGCAGCTGAGATACTGCAGTAACAGCACCAGCCTTTTGAGGCCTCTCAACACAGTTCCTTGCTTCAGGGAAAGACTAATTTCAAGGCAAACTGGTTGCAAGGACAAAGTTTGTTCTGACTAGGCTTTTTTTTTGGTCACTTGATATATATGCTGGGAAGTCTGACAGGAGTATCACTCCTGATTGTTCTGTGGTAATAGCGTTCTCTACGGTGTATAGAGTGACCCTTGTAACAGCCTAAACGGGCTAATCTTGCGGCAGAAATTCCGTGCTAGCAGAACGGAGGAAAGTTCAGGGAGAAAAAAAAACTCAGATTTTGAGGAATCTCTAGGAAAAAAAAAAACAAAACCAAAAAACTTTCCTTGATCCCCCCCCCCTTTTTTTTTATATAATATACTGTGGTTTGCATTATGAAGAAAAAAAACCCTTTTCAATAACTCATACAGCTTCTACAAGACGTAGCATCACCTTAGAGCCAAACACTAAGCAGCCAATATAAATGCTTTTTTTCCCCCATTTCCAAAGAAAAAACACCTGTCCTTATAAAGCTGTTATTCAGGTGTATATACTAAGCTGGACATAATGAAAAACTTCACTTGCATTTTAAATTCATAACTGAAAAGAATGCCAGTGCAGAGTCTTAACTTTGTTTTTCTACTAAAAAAGACAGCCAGCAAAAATTTCTTTCTTTGTTTATTATGGTTACTTATCCAAGGCAATTGAAAAGTTGCTTAACTTCATGCTTGTAACTCTTCCGGATCCCTGCTAGTGTTCATCTGCTGCAGTATTTTGACATATATTCCGTGATGTTTAGTGGCAAGATATAATCCAGTTAGAACCTGTATAAGTACACCCAAACTCATCTTCCTAAAGACAGGCTGAGCAGTTGTGAGCCAGAAGCGCAATAGGTTTTCCTTCCCCGGCAAGGGAGATGAAGAATACCTAAACAACATAAACAGTGGTAGAAACTTGCTTTTTTTTTCCCCATCCAATTTAAGCGTCAATATTTAACATTAAAGTCATTAAAAATACTTAGGTAGATATTCATTCTCCCCTTGCTCTCCTAAGTTAAATTCACCCGGTGGTCCTGGGCTCTCCGGATAAATGCTATATGCCATCCTGACCACGTTGCTGACGCCCCGCCGAGTCTCACCATCCCCTCACTGTGTTCCGACCCAATCCACAGAACTACACCTGCCAGGGAGCCTGGCAGCTGGGCACTGCCCAGGATCGGCAAGGTCTCTCAGCCGTCCAGCCGAACAGCACTAAGCAGCAAGCTTCGCCGCTTGGCAGGACGGCAGCCACAATTTCACGTACCCAGGCACATCATGGGTAGCTTGCAAGGTTCCAGCTAGAGACAAGTTCTTTACAACCTATCAGTTTGCGGATCTTGTTTCACTTTGGAGGCTTGGCATAGCTCTTACTAACTTTGCCTTGTAATGAGATGACCTTAATGTACATCTCCTTCCATGTACTAAAAGCCTACAAAAAGATAGGTGTGCACAGACTAAAAATCCACGGAATTTAAACTGAGAACTGAAGATCTGACCAACAAATACATTTCACTCACTGCAGGTTAATAAGACATACCTGGCTGCAAGGCTTGCGTTCACGGGGAGAGCCAGGAGAACAGGATAGAGACCACCCACAACAGCCCCTATCAATCCTCCTCTGACCACAGCGCAGACCTCACAGTTTAGGTCACCTGCATGACAAACAGTATTTCACTGTCAATATCCACATAGCACCACCACATCAATTTATAAGCTGCGTGCAACAACATGGCAACAGGCGCTTGACAGAAATGGCCAAGCTGTGCAGGTACGCAAGAAATTTTGAAAGAAGGACTCTTCCTTTTGCAAAAAAAAAAAAAAAAAAAAAATCATTCCAACCCAGGAAGAATTTATCACTCTAAAGTTGACCTTCAGATGAAATCGTACAGATGGGGGAAACTGAACTGCTTTGTTGCAGTCACTTTTACATGACTTTGAGTGAAAGATGCTAAAAAATCAGTGATGCGTAACGGGAAGTTTTTTTATAAACATATATAAACATATATATATATCTCCTTTCCTGCTCAACTGCAACACCTCAGTGCTGCCCAAGGCATTAGACAATCTGTTTTTCAAACCCTGCTTTGCAAACTGAGGTTTTTCAAGACCACAACCGTTCAAGACCACTGTTCTGCAGAGAGGAAAAGCTCCTCTAGTGTTACATTGTGTACCGAAAGCAAAGCCCTTTCGAAAACAAGGAGTAATGAGGTTTTTACCTGAAAATAAAGGCTCACGCACAAAAACTTCATAAACCGCTGCTGTTGAAAGAAACGGAATAACAGCCATTGGCAAAGCAGACACCAAGGAAGCCTTTCTGACGTGTAGGATGTTCCTGAAGAAGTTATTTGCCGCCAAGCCGCATAAGCTTGCATTTGCTGCAAGGAAGTATGAGCCATGATTACAAAGGTTCCTGTGAAAGAAGGAAAGTCGCTTCAGCAATTGAGAACTGTAAAGAAGTTTGGTTTACTCAGTGCTACAATTCACTTCTGAACATCCTACAATAAGAGGTAAGAGATCTAAATCTCTCGCTGGTGCAAAATGGAGAGTAACTACTCTCAAAAGCAACCGGTACAGCATCCTTCACTACATGCCCGAGTTCACACACACCTCAAGAATGAAGTGACAGAAAGGCTGAGGAGCCTTTTCTACAATTTTTTTTTTTGTATTATGGCGAATGGAAACGTCATGAAATTGGCTCTCCTAATCAGCATGTTTCTAAAGGAGAATGTTTTCTCACAATAAATAAAAAAAAAAAAAAAAAAAAAAGATATATAATCACAGCTGGCTCCTGTAATCAGCCTTGTTTCTAGCCTGCTTACCCAGAAGTATAGATTTAGTTTCAACATAAGAGCTTACAGAACAGATCAGGTGGGACAACCAGGGCAACTAGGATCTTGCAATAACGATCTCAGCAGCTGCTGGCAGATCATTTGTAGTGATTCTGTAGGCCGAAGGCCTGTAAGCCTTCCTTGTGTGCATGGAACACGCGAATTTAAGGTCCTACCTTGCTAGGAGGTTACGCTAGTCAAAGGTTGCATACTGGTTTACAGAACTGGAGCTTCTATTTTTCCCTTGATAACAGGGAGTGGACTCTGTTATCTACCATGTTTTTAACAGACGGTTTAGAGCAGCTACTCCTGTTGCAATCTGTGACATGTTGAAGGCAGAATAGAACAAAGTCTGGCCAGAGATAGTCAGCATTTATTATCTGGACAAACAGTTCCCATTTGAGTACGCTCCATCACAGCAGGTAACGCAAGAGGGAATGGGAAAGCACGCCAGTTTTACAAGCCTGATGAGCAGTTTGTTATTTATTTCTTTTGACTCGCGGAAGGAAGTTATGCATTAATTTTAGCATTAGACCTGGCACAGTCAGTCGATTAGTGGAAACAACTCTTTGCTTTAGGTTTCCACAAATCTAAAATTCCCGGACTGACAACTATTGCCAGGCAAAGCAATTCACCGGAAGGCACTCCGATGCTGAGGCTGTGCCAATATTATTATGTTAAAAGTGTATTTTTAAAATGTGTCATAATTGGATTTATCGCTAAAGCCCCAAAGAAAATAAAATGCTTAACCGATCACAAAATTTATGCTAGGCCAAATGTCATATTTATTTGCAAAATTATCAAATGTGACAATCTCTAAACCATTTAGCAATTAAAATACATGATTTTTACAAATCCACCTACTTAAAATTATTCTACATTGTAATGCTTAGAGTAACATTAAGCACTGACAAATCATACAAAAAAGACTTCAGAGATGTAGGTGCTAACCTTGCAAAACCTAAACATTAAAAACATCCGACATCAATGACACCAACTATTTCTCATTTTGAATAGGAAAATACTTTCATGCTTGGTACATACCAGATTTTCAAACATGAAAATAAGCTACTAACAATTCAATCCTGATGCTATATAGCAAAAGAACTTTACCGGTCAGATATCCCTCTTGCCCTTATTTAGGAGCTATGTTTCTTTTTTTGTGTTTTGTTTTAAAAAGAAATTTGCTTTTCAAATCACCGTTCTCCCAATACCGGATGCCATTCACAGAATGTCCCCAGAGCGCAGTTTCTGCAAACCAGCCATTTCATTTTGTTGGTACGTTTACAGTCGCAGGCAGTGAAATGCATGCGTGCAGATACATAAATGTGGAGGACCGAGATTAAAATTTAGCAGCGTATTTAAGAATCCAAAACCGAGCAAATTAATGTACCTAGGACCAGCAGAATCTACTCAGGCTTACTGACGTACAGAACTGCTACACTGCACAAAAGGAAAGACAGGGAGGATGGAAGGGTTGGGGTTTGGTATTTTTGTTTGTTTGTTTTAAATACTAGCTCCCTAGTGTTAAAAACGAGCTTTGGTGAACAGGAACTCTCTCAGCCTGACAGCAGCATGCTTCCTCTTCCCTTCCAGCCATTAGTGACCTCCCCTCTGGATATACAAACTTCAGGTCCTGCACACGCCCCCGCAGCTATTTCTTTCCAAGGCCCAGCAGTCCCTAAGTACCACAGCTTCTATCAAGACGTTACCACATCACCACTGAGGTATCTGCCTCCCCCTTAGCTCCCCAGCTCTTCTGGGGAAGGAGAAGTGGCGTAAATTGAATGTGAGGGAGGGCAGCAGATCCTACACAAAGCTGCACCACTAACTGTAATGGGAGGGATAAAGCCTTGGTGTTGTTCCTTCTCACCTGTGTGGGGAGGTCCTGTGTTACTACCGGCAGTTTGTTTAGCCAGCAATTTAGTTCTATTAAATTAAAAAAAAAAAAAAGCTTCCCATTACTCTTACGTATACAGAATTTATCCAAGATGATACACACGTGCAAACAGCTCCTTATTACAGAACCAGCTCAGGTTCAGTAAGGTTTTGCAGTGAAACGCAATATCACAAAACACAAAAAGGTTGTTTGTGAGGCCCAGAAGGCATTTAGCTGGTTTTGTGCTGCACAGAACCCTGCTGGTGAGCCAGCACGACTCTGGCTGACTCGTCCACCACCACCACCTGGATACCTCAGTCTCACCTTCCTGAAACGGGGAGCAGGGCAGAATGAAATGCAGGAACTAGCAGGTTGATGCTCACTCAGTTCTGGCCCCAGGCCAGCCCTGCGGGACACAAGATGACTCCTGCAGAATCACAAGAGTCTCTGCCTTATGCTCTCCAACATTTCAGTTTCCTAGAAAATTGATTAGCTCTAGCACAGGACTGTATGAATGCTCAGAGCCAGTCGGGGCTGATCAGCCACCCCAGAACCTGAAGCATCGGGGAGCATATGCCAGAAACCGGCTAGGCAGGACCAGAGATAAGAGTGAACTAACCATATTTAAAAAACACAAAACAAGTTTTCTGTTCTGGACAATAATAAGCATCTTTACAATTAAATATTTTTGCAACTGCAAGGAAGATTTGCAATAGAAGAGTAAGGGAAAAGAAAAGCCTCCAAAAGACTTGAAATGTTTGATGCACTTATCTTCATTTATTTTACCAGCACTTACTGATCTGCTTTAGGAAGCTCATTGAGTATCTTTTGTATGACTTCCACCCGCTTAAATCTTTCCAAATATAGTCTTCGCTGCGGAGAATCTAGTTCAAGAAACTCTCTTCCTGTCATCTTGAAGTCCTGGATCATAAGAAACAGGCAAACAAGTGTAATCAAAGTTACACAGCCCCAATATGTATCAAATAAACTTCTGGACTCTTTTGGCACTATGCAATCACAAATGCATTTCCTATTTTTCATGGCAGAGTTTTCAGACACAAAGGCCACTATCCAGCTACAGAAGTCTATGATATTTATGACTACATGAACCCTAACAAACTGCTTTCTTTAGTGACATTGCAGCTGTGGTTTGACAGTTGCTCTAAGCCAACTTAAGTACTCAGTGGGATGAGGATGGACTGTCTCACCCTCCAGATACTCCTGCCCCAGCACCTCCAACCCTGGGGCCGTACAGCAGCTTGGATCAGGAAACACACAGATGAAAACTGCTCAGAGGAACAATGAGCAGCGTACTTGTTTTTTCCAGCTGGATCACCTTCTAACACAATGATCCCTAATGGCAGCAGCGCAAAGGAAGATGCTAACGGGACCACGGAATTTGGCAACACTCCAGGTTTAAATTGACTTAACTGTCAAACAGAACCGTAAGGAAAAACCCCAAATAAATCCATTCTTTGAAAAGACTTAAAGAAATCATGAAGACATCTACTCTGCTTTTATATTCCACAACTAAGGACTTTTTTGTAATTGGTACTCTTAGTCAGAGACATGTATCAAGTCAGAAAGCGTAAGTTGTATTTGGTTTACATGGCAAGGTTTTGGTAGCGGGGGAGGGGGGCTGCAGGGGTGGCTTCTGTCAGAAGATGCCAGAAGCTGCCCCCCTGTCCGCCAGAGC
>NW_008795486.1:1563370-1564321 GCF_000699145.1 Aptenodytes forsteri | reverse complement strand
ATGGGACGGAGCCCATGGTGCAGAAGGGGAAGAGTATAAGGAAGAAGGAGTGGCAGAGACAACATGTGATGAACTGACCACAACCCCCATTCCCTGTTCCCCTGCGCCGCTCGGGGGGGAGGAGGTAGAAAAAATCAGGAGTGAAGTTTAGCCTGGGAAAAAGGGAGGGGTGGGGGGGAAGGTGCGTTTAGAGTTGTTCTTATTTCTCATTATCCTATTCTGTTTAATTGGCAATAAATGAAATTAATTTCCCCAAAGTCTAGTCTGTTTTGTCCACACTGGTAATTGGTGAGTGATCTCCCTGTCCTTATCTCAACCCATGAGCTTTTCATCGTACCTTCTCCCTATCGTGTTGATGGAAGGGGAGTGAGAGAGCGGCTTGGTGGGCACCTGACAGCCAGCCGAGGTCAACCCACCACAACAGCTTTTGATTAAATCTGGTATTTAGTGATTCAAATGCTTTTTATATATGTTTCTCCTCAGAGGAAAGTTTCCCAGACTTACTTGGCTAGTCATACTTACCGTAAGTTTCTTTTGTAATTTGAAGCCTGTGTCCCACAGCCCGTCTACAGGATTGTGCTTGCTTCAGTTCAGGCCTGGCGGGATGCAGGAGCGGAGTAAGCAGGGACAAGCAGCAGGGGCTCACCCGGGATCAGCGGGGCCGGTGTCAGCCTTGAGGTCTCTCGCTTCCACCCCGCCTAGGAGGTGGGTCTCCAAACCTGTTCTTTAGGTAAACCAGACATTACGTCATTACCCGTGACATACATACGACCCTCCCTGTCCCCCTGTACGCCGCTGTAAGGTGGCTGGAGGTCGCCAAGCCCCCCGGAGCCCGGTTCAGGGCAGAAGCCCTTACACCGGGAGGCTGCGGCTCACCCCCGGGCTTTAAACCCCACCGAAAGTCGTTAACCCCCTCGGCGCCGCCCCCGCACCGCCTTCACCCTCACGGCC
>NW_008795486.1:1539688-1562683 GCF_000699145.1 Aptenodytes forsteri | reverse complement strand
TCCCCGTCCCGTCCCCATCCAGCCCCCCTCGCCCCGGTTGCCTCTCGCTTCGCCCCACCTCCGTCCGCTCCCTCATCCCCCTCGGCTCCCGCCTCTTGCCCGTCCCTCTGCAACCCGGGGGAAATCGTCCTCTTCCTTAAACCTAGCCCGGCTCCCCCAGTTCACCTGCACGCCATCCCAGCCCTCCACCGACCAAGCCAGCCCTCTCTGCCTTGTCCCCTTTTGGACCGGGAGAGGCCGGGGGGAGGGGAGAGTCCCTGCTTGGAGGGAAGCGGGGACAAACGGATCCCAGTCGTGAACGTTAAAGAGCAAAACAGAGCCGCCCCCTTCACAAATACAGTTTCCACCTCCTAAAGAAGACGATGCAAAGCAGAGCCCTGTCATGTGCATCGCAGCTCCTCGTGCGGGGAAGGGAAGCGTTTGGAGCTTGTCCACCTTTTTCATACTTTTTCTTAACGAGCTAGATGAGGAAAATCTATCCCGCTTCTGTTTCTCTCTTTTTGTTTTTCCAGAAAAGGGAGAGAGAGAGAGGCTCATATTGAAGCCAACCAGCTGCGCTTCTGAGTGGGAAACTCTGGACTGATCTCATGGCTTGCTTTTTATTTCATTAATACTTCATTATCTCTGAAAATGAACCATTTGTGAAGCTCTTCTCCTAACTCTCCTTATTCCTCTTTCACGAGGTGGCTGCTGTGCAAAGGAAGAAATGGCATGAAGTAAATGACTCCAGTATAAAGCAATCTGCTTTGCCAAAGTGCCCAGTGAGCAGCACTGTCACTTTAATAATTCCAGGTCAAGGGATTGCTTTCCTCGTCTTCAATCCTCTCTTTTAATACATGGGAGGATCAGAGGGACGTTAAAGACCGTAAGGCTGGGTGGCTTGCAGATAATAAAAATGAAAGTGACTGGCCAGTGACTTCTGTTGGGTTAGAGGGTGATGAGTGAAGGCTGTTGTCCGGTGAGGAAAAAGGGACCTTTTCAGTCTGCTGTGTAGTCACCTAACACATAGCTAGCAAAATTCATTCAAGAAGTGAAAGAACTTAAAGAGTCACTTTGGATTGTTTTTGTCTTCCTCCTTATTTGGACTATTTGGGCGTTTTTGTCCTGCAAATAATATGTTTTTGAGCACGTACAGGTGGAGTATTAAGACAGCTGCCTAGAGATGGACTGTGCCTTAATTGTATTACATAAAATCTTTTAATTTTCAAACTTTGCTGCCAGAAGAGGAGTTATAATAAGGTTTTATATTGCCAAGGAGCATTTTCTCTTGTATTTTTATAGATTCAAATATATTTTAAAGAAATTGAAAACATCTCTTAAAAAAAAAATCCCAAAGCTGCTTTTTTTCCCTTTTTTTTCTTATTTGTGGGAAGCATCGGAAGTCCAGTACAAGAAAGCAGCAAGTATTGATAGAAATGAAGATTGAAGCTGCATTTCCTAACTGAACTGTAAAAGTGTTTTGCAATAGATAGCCAGTTCCTGACCTCGCAAAGTGTTCCAGTAGTGCATCGTTAATACCTGTAAATAAGTGCTTGCAACCAGATTCAGAAGTAGGAAGAAGAATGCCAGTCAAGAAGAAAGGTGGGCTATGAAGCTTCATATCTCATATTGTGTCTTCATTTTGTTAGATTGTTGATTTCTAGTACTGACAATTTCAAATTAAAAGTGTTTTGATGGGGGATTGAAATTGTTTTTCTTTTGCGCTGAAAATGGGAGAAAAATCTGTGCACTTGCAATAATAATTTTTAAAAGTATCTTTATGCTGTATTTTAAGACTTGTCTTGTCAAATTTGGCCTCAAATAGTTATTTTGTAAAGATCAGCCATCAGAGATCTTGAACAGACACCAAGAGAAAAGCTTGGCATTTAATTTTGTGAGAAGCCTCTCTTACAAATGCGAATGAATTTTAAAATCATAGGTTTAGTCTATTATCTATTCTTTACATGTACGGTGGATAAACATCAGCCATCAGTAGCAGCATAAATAAATAACAAAGTTTCAAGGCTAATTTTAAATAAAAGTTACGAGAGTTGTGTTTTGAAGGCAATTTGAACGTGTTTTTTTTAAATGTGATTTTAACTAACTTTGATTTCCATGCTTTAATACAGTACAAAAGTACTATCTTTGTGACTGTAGTGTGGCAGCATTTAAGAAAAGATGACCAGCCTTACGTTTTGCCCCTTCTCTCCTAAAGTTTGTGATTACAGCAAGTATAGAAGCAGCTTTGGAAAACGTGGTTTCCGGTGTTCAAACAAGAATTGGGAAATATGTGAGGGCAAATTCTTACTCTGGAAACACTTGTAGACCTTAGGTTATTTCTGGTTCCTTGCAAATACGACACCGATTTAAAATTTCAGAATATTCTGATAGAATAAATGGCATGTGCACCTTTTCTATTCAGCTCATCCATCCAGGTGTCCCTGGATCTGATATATCCCTGGATCTGACAATACCAAAACGTGGGGGAAGGAGCAAAAAGTGAATGTTACACAACAGAAATGGGGTTATAGTCAATGTGACTATGGATTCTTTTCCTTGTAGGAATAACCCTTCAGTATTAGTTATGAGTTAACATTTACTATGTAAATAATGATAAAAACACGCAGATTGCTAGAATTATTTTCATACAAAAAACAATAAATGGGATTTTGTGATTATTTTAACAGATGACAGTGTAGAAATGAATTTTCAAAACTGAAATATTTTAGCAAATCATATTGTCATTCATGTAATTACTTACAATTATATGTTGTAAAGATGGGAACGTGTATGAAGGAGCAAAAAGTGAATGTTACACAACAGAAATGGGGTTATAGTCAATGTGACTATGGATTCTTTTCCTTGTAGGAATAACCCTTCAGTATTAGTTATGAGTTAACATTTACTATGTAAATAATGATAAAAACACGCAGATTGCTAGAATTATTTTCATACAAAAAACAATAAATGGGATTTTGTGATTATTTTAACAGATGACAGTGTAGAAATCAAAACTCAAAACTGAAATATTTTAGCAAATCATATTGTCATTCATGTAATTACTTAATGTTGTAAATAATGATAAAAACACGCAGATTGCTAGAATTATTTTCATACAAAAAACAATAAAGATTTTGTGATTATTTTAACAGATGACAGTGTAGAAATGAATTTTCAAAACTGAATATTTTAGTATGAGTTAACATTTACTATGTAAATAATGATAAAAACACGCAGATTGCTAGAATTATTTTCATACAAAAAACAATAAATGGGATTTTGTGATTATTTTAACAGATGACAGTGTAGAAATGAATTTTCAAAACTGAAATATTTTAGCAAATCATATTGTCATTCATGTAATTACTTACAATTATATGTTGTAAAGATGGGAACGTGTATGGAGGAGTACCGTCCCTTAATAATTCATCCTGCTGTGCTGTAAACGTGTCACCCTGATGTACTGATGAGGCTTGCGTACTCTACCTGTTTACAGAAGGAAAATTAAGACTGCCTTTTCATATTTTAAGTCTTAATCCTGAATTAGGTCGTTTACACTAAGGATATTTCTGTGCCGGATGTTTAGCTGTAATTCAGTTTCAAAATACTTGCTGCAGGATTTTTTGGGTGAACTCTTATGGGCTCCTTTGTGCAGGAAGTTAGATTGGCAATCATAGCGGTCTCTTCTGGCCTTAAAAATCTGTGGATTTCCTGTTTGTTTCAAGACAGTCTGGGTCAGTTTTAATGTACATCAAGGCTTTAATTTCTTCTTCTCTCTTATGAGGATATGTATTTTGACAATTTAAAAATATGAACTCAAGAGACCCAAATATCCTCCTTGAAATACTTTAAACTGTCACATCAGTCAGTGTACTGAAGTTGGCCAGTGTGAATGCATTTGAGTATTAAAAGGATATTGTTAAAAATGTATTTCAACATGTAAATTGCAGGATTAAAAATGTTAGCGAATCAGCAACTTTATTATTATTTTGAATGACTTAATTTGTCTAGTTCATGCAATAGACTTTAACTTTCTAAATGTAATTAAAAGCATGCTGGCAACTTGAAACACGCTACCATTTAAAAAAAAAATCTGCTATTGTTACAGGTAATCCCTATTACTCCTATGAATATTAGGGAGATTGAGGGGATTTTTCTCTGTTTTTTTTTTTTCCCCCATTTAGTTGCTTTATGCTTTTGACAGCACTTTGTGTCTAACTAGTTTCATATTTCTGTTGATGATTTATTTTCCCTTTCTGGTCTTACGTATGTGGGAGTTCATGTCTACTGCCTTGCCCGCCCATGCCATCTGTAGAAATCTCGGTGGGGTACTCTCGTCTAGGCTGTGCAAAAGTATGTATTTCAGTAGCAGCATTAAGGACAGGATTATCCCTCTCCCTTTCAGCACTTCTTTATGTGTTGCTATTTCGGATTTGATCAAAATAGTCTCCTAAAATCAATCTCGAGACAGAGAAACCTGTAAAAACAAGTTTTAAAATATCCTGATATTTATCACTGGAAGTTGTTACCATACACTGCTTACTTTGGCATTGACCGGTTCTGGGTCTTTCTAAAGAACAGTGAATGCCTTTTGAGAATTTGCCTTTGAAAGAGCTCTCACATCCAGTACTGGTCTTCAAATTTCACATAGCTTTGGACCTAATTTACACTTTACCTTACTGCTTGATGTCTGCCATCTTGCTTTTAAAAGTCTAGGCCCTTTTAGTCAGGAAAAAAATAGTTTACTTAATAGTAAAAAACATATAACTTAGAGGAAGCATTGATTTCTTATGGATGTGGAAAAAAAGGCTTGCTCCTGGTTCTGGTCATGTTTGTGTCAGTATGTGATTGCCCTTGCCTGATGTGCTGGAGTGAAAGGATTTTGTTTTCTCACTTCATTCTGGAGGGAAATAAGGCTCCACATTCCCGAGAATATTCACAGAGTTGGCATGCTTGCTGTCAGTCTCAGCAAAAAAAAAAAAGAGCAAGGCTGGAAGGGGAGAACGGAGTACCCTGCAGGGGTTGAACGTGCTCCCTTTAGATAAGGGGCGAGACATTGTATGGATTATTGCACTAGTGCTGCGTGATTCAACTAATGGCCATTCTCTTTGGCTTTTTTTTGCTCATCTTTCGCTTAAGTACACTTAAAATTTTAAATCAAAAGAGACATTTGATTTTAGTTACAAACTTATTTGTTGGACAGTGCCATTTAAGGACGATAGGGGATGAACAAATTTGAGAAATAAATTAATTATTTTTGCTTATTTTTTACTTTACTTTCACAAACAAAATAGGATATGTTTGAATACAACTATTCATAACAAATTGATGGAACTTCTTGGGGAAAGCTTCGCTTCAAAGTAAAATAATACTGCCATACAGAAGAAGTGAAGTCAGTTTACTAAGTGAAGTCAGTTTTTTGTGTGTTTTTAGATGTCTTCTCTCCCTCCCTCCCTGAGTTACTTAGCTGAGTTGATTTCTGTTAACTGTAAGGGACTATATTTAGATCTGTAATTGCATATATTTTGGATTCATCTGTGGAATAGTTAAGAGCATAAAATGTTACTGTAATTCAGTCATGTCTTTCACAGTGACAGAAAGAACTAATTAGATCCATGCTCCTCTGTGATGGAGACCAGATTCCAGTTTTGGAACCCTGCTTGTGATTCACACAGAGACGGCAGGAACCCCCACATCTAGATGCCTGGCTGCACATGTGCTTCTAGACTAACCCTGTCATCGTCTTTATACATCTAGCTACGTCTAGGCAGTAAGAGATACTTGAATGTTGGGATTTATACTGCCCTCATCCCGCTTTCTGTCTCTGAGAGTGAGAGGAATGGTATCTTTAGCCAGGTGAAACCTGTGGGCTGCTATTAATATCATCTTGACTCAGTCCACCTTGTAGCCAGTTTATAAAGGCATGCTGATTCTGTTTGCCATGGAATACCTTTTTCCATCTTACATAAAGAAATGGTTTCAAGGACGTGTTTTATTAAGCACATCAATGTCAAGAATTAAAAAGTCTCAATCTGATCCCATGTGGACTAATTCTGTGCCATTTAGAAGAATCTGATAGATATGCTTTATGAAATGCTAAATTTTGTACTGGTATTGCTAGCTTTATGTGGCTGGTCTGTTGAAAGGAAGGGGTCTAAAAACAACTCGGCAGGAACTTTTAAAGCAAAGTTCATAAAGGACCAGACAAAGCTAGCTCCCATTAATGCATTGGAGTTTTTCATACCCTAAATCTCTTTAAACTGGCAACTTCTTTTTAGATAATAAAATTTAGATTTAGGATCATAACTTTTTGTGCTCAAAAATCTTAGTGAATGTAGTTGTAGTCTCCTTACAGCTTGCAGCAGGAAATCCAGCACGTGTTAGAGATTTTTGTTTCCCTTTTACTTCTAGTAAGTCATTGGTATTACAGGCTTTTTGTCCTTTCAGTTGCTGAAAAAGTATTCTCAAATAAGTACATGGCTAAAAGGCCACATTTTTCACTCCAAGTTCTGTTCAGCTACCTCTCAGTTTTTACAGTGAATTGACTGGGAGCAGTGCAAAGTTGCAGGTTATGTTTACAGACTGTGGAAAGAACAATTTTCGTTTTCCCAGAGTTAAACAAACAAGTGGCAGAAAATTGCTATCTAAACTTTGCCAACTTTCACCATAAAGCTTTGATTTAAAGATGTATCTGCTTTTATGGCAGTTATCTTTTTCCAGCCAGACATTGTTTCCTCTGTGAGAAACAGTGACATGTTTTGCACACAAAAGGACTATAGGAGCAGGCATAATACAGAACAAGTCTTTGTTATATAAATGCGGGCTGCAAAGCTAAGTGGACTCTGGACTGGGAATAGTGAAATTTATATTCTTTTTCCAGCTCTACCATTGTTCTGGTATTTGTCGGATGTTTAATGCAGATCCATCCTGTTTTTGTTGCCTCATCTGTGTAGGGTGCCCAGCTTGTTGTCCTGGAGGGCTGCTTTGGTCAGCAGAGAGAGAGATCCACCTTCAAAGGGCATTTTAACCTGCCTAAGATTTGAATTGTCTTCTTGACAATTGTCATCTTCTCTCTCTCCATAGACCGTAGAGGGAGCACAGGGTAACCACACTAAGTCACTTGCCTCAGTTAGACGATGTCTCAGTCTTTCATATAAATTTTAGTGGAAAACCCATCTCCGTAGCGGACATACTTACAAGAGCCGACGTTGTGTGTTCTGAGTGCTGTAAATTAACACTATTCATTATTTTTGTGGGGAAAAAAGTGTTATAATTTATTGTACTGTTAGTCACTAGAATTGGAGGCAACCATAGTGTTGATACAGACACAAGAGGCAGCTGTGCATCCTCTCCTCCATTCCTGTTAAATGCATATTGCACTCAGTAGAAGTAATGGTGTCTTGCATTATAAACATATTTTTTTCCTTCTCATCCTCTCTTCTTTCCTCCTGAGTTTGTTCCAGATGGCCAAGTTGTATGTCAGAGGGTGACCATGGAGAAAAAGCTGAATTTGTAACTAGTGGCCAGATGTGATAAAAGATGATTTTGCAGTCCCTGCTTCAGCAAAATGAGAAAAATCTGCCTTACTCAGATTTGCTTATTTTGGTCAGGTCATACCAGGTTCTTGCTTCTTACAAGTATTTGAGGTCTGTTTCACTATGGTATCTTCTCGTATTTACTGTAGATTAAAACAGTGCCAAACAACATCTTTATAAAAATAAAGATCATGTTTTGTCTTGCCATATTCATCCCAGAAATAGCCAGCAAAGCTACCTTGACATGATAGGTGATGACAGTAGTAACCAACATACAAAATATGTGAAGAAACCATTTGCTTTTTAATGGCTGTGGTCCAGAGGAGCTTTTGGTGGCGTTGAACTCTCTTCGTCAGGACAAGTTAGTGCAAATGTCCTTAAGTCTGTCTTCACTTTTGGGGTGAAGAGGTCAATGCTTCCTTCAACACACATTTATCAGGGAATTGAATCATGTAGAGTTTCCTGGAAAGAGGGAATCTGGACAATTTGTGGTTTTACAAACAGAAACCAATGCTTCATGTTTTACAATGCTCTTCTCTCCCCTGGCTGTATGGCATATATCGCGTTATGCTGTGGTGGAATAATTCAAGTCACCTTCCAATTCGGTCCTAGGTGTCGTGCACTACAATAATACTGCCTTGCAGATGGATGCCTGCTGAGCCGTGCTTTTAACAAAAAGAACCCCAAACCACCACAAACAAACCCCAAACCAAACTTTGCAGATCTACAGATTCAGTTGTTCAATGTCCAAAATGTAGAATTCATTTTCTGTTGTTGCCTGGAGGCATGTGTTTTGTTTATCAACTCAGAGACTCTAGCCTAGTACAAAGGTTCTTAAATGAAAAGTTCCAAAGTGAATGTGAGAAAATGTAAGACCATAATGCATATTTTGGTAATAAATAAAGGCAGTTTAATCTCATTCCATTTTATTTTTTTACATCTCTAGAAAGATGTCAGTGTTACTGAATTAGGTCTGAATTTTCTTAATTCCACATTTTTTTCCTTCCATGTGAAATAATACTTCTTTTGTATGAGTTTTGAAGTTATTTATTCCAGACCAGACATCTTTTTGTTAGCTTTCTGTCTCATTCCAATTTTCACATTTAGGATAAATTTTGACATTGAAACTTCTCTTAAAGCAAAAAAAAAAAAACACAGCAGCTCTAATAAGTGTATAACTTCTGGCTTTTACTCTTGTAACTATACATCAAGTTCCACTAGTTTTGTGTATTACATACAGTTAGATTGTAAGCTCTTCAAAGCAGGGCTCTTCAATAATTTTACACTGTTAAGATGTCAGTTTACATTTATTCTGCGTAAATAAGAGGTTTTCATTTGATGCTACATAATCTTGGGGATTTGTGGCTTCGTTTTTCACTCTGTCTTCATATTTGCATTGTTGATTTAATATTAGCATTTGTACACCTAGATTTTGACATTGTGACACTTGAAAGGCAGAAACAAGACGTTCAGGTGAAGCTACTTACATTTGCAGGTTTTCTGTAGTTTTAGGAGGCGTCTCAGGGCCCCAGAATCTGTTCGCTCTAGTGTCTGAGACACGAACAGTCTGTGTAGCCAGGTCCAGAAATCTGAGAAAGGATCACTAACGAGCAGGCCCCACACTACCTT
The DNA here is from genome assembly GCF_000699145.1 of Aptenodytes forsteri. Taxonomy (NCBI): domain Eukaryota; kingdom Metazoa; phylum Chordata; class Aves; order Sphenisciformes; family Spheniscidae; genus Aptenodytes; species Aptenodytes forsteri. The sequence continues at coordinate 1,553,540 of NW_008795486.1, read as the reverse complement.
CAGCGTGGCTGGGAAAAAAGAGCTCACTGAAAAAAAGGAATGGCCCCGGTGGGATTAGCAGCTGATATCAGCAGTTGCTAAAGCCCTTCTGTGGTCCCTGAAGAGTAGTGATGTGGTAGGAAGAACCCAGGTCCCAGAGTGAGCCACTGATAACAAAGAAATAAGTGGACTCTTCTTTATTATGGTAGAGCATGACACATGAGAAGGACAGATTATACACTAGGTGCTAAGTATTTTTTCAAGATTTAATTGTTGTTTACAGGAAGGGGTGGGTAGAGGAGGGATATCTGTGGGATTGTGGGGGTCAGATATTCCCCTCTGGGGGCACCGAAGCAGGGATGCCGCTTGGTTTTCAAGCTGCTTTCTGACAAGCAGAAATGCTGGAGAAAAGTTTGTGATTTTATGCTGAGCCAGTCACTAACTGATCTTTATATAGTTATCCTATTCCTTGGGTGAGTAGAGTTAGTCACGTTTAAAGGAATATATTTAAAAATAAAAAATAAGTAAAAGTAGCAGCTTAACAGAATAGGTGTATGGTTACATGTTGTAAAATCAAGCGTGAAGATACTTAACACTGCAGCTAGTCATCATTTATGTTGAAATTTTTCTTAAGGAGCCAGTTTTCCTTATAATAAATTAGACAAAAAAGTCTGATTCTTAACAAACAAGCAAAAAAAGAACCCAAGCACTCATTATTATTGTTGCTTCCCTGGTCATTTGTATGTGTGACGTTTCATAAAGCTGACACTACTTCTGTCCAGCTTCATGCACCAGTCTGTATTCTACGGCATTACTGGGTCTTCAGCCGTGGTTTAGAGATTGTGCTTCAAGATAAATTTAATTCCAGAAAAGAAAATAAGAGGCTTTGGAAATGTAAATTGTGGACAAAAATTGCAGGGGCTGGAACTGTTTAGCCTGGGAAAAAGGAGACTGAGCGGGGGAGGGACATGACAAGTCACACAATATGTAAGAGGCTATAAAGGGAATAATGGTGGCTTGCTTTCCACATCAACATCTGGAGGACAAGAAGTAGTTGTCCTGATTTATAACAAAAAAGATGGAAATTATATAGTAGAAAAAAACACTAGAACCTTCAAGCACTGAAATCAGATGGTGAGGGATCTTGTGGACTTTGTAGGAGGTTACCAGTGCAGTTAGACAGGCATCTATGGGATGGAGGTAAGTCTGGGTCCTTCTGCACAGCAGGGAGGTAAAGTGAAAACCTAATAGGGCACCTCCAGGCTCTATGTGTCTGTAATTTCTGTTTCTCAGAGAATTCAGCTGACAGATAGTAGCGTAACTCATGCCCTTCAAAGCAATCTATCTGACTTCCAGAGCATGTTTGTTGCATCATCTGCACAAATCAATATTCTGTAACAGGAGGCTGCTGTGCAACTGCTGCCGTTTGATTGCTGCCTTTTGCACGGGCTATTTGTGCGACTGCATGTTAACACCATTCAGTGCAGAGCTGCCCGTCCTCCTCATGCTAGTCCAGTTTCCCTTGGCATTTGGATGCCTGGTTTCCCCTTAATATACCTGGGCATATACTATTGCCTTGTTCTGTGAGATTTGCTGTGGTACTTGCATAGCGGTTCTTCTCACAGAATATCTGGCCCATTTCTTGTCTGCTAACAGCATCAAGGTCTAGAATAACAGCACTTCACAACTAAACTGTTCCTAAATTTGTGTTTTGCAGGAAAGCAGTCTGTGCAGAGAATTCACCAAGGCTACGGTTAATTTGGGGAGGTTGCACTTCTTTTTATAGTTAACAGAGAGCGAGGGCAACTCAGAATGCAACCTTAACTTTAAATGTCATTCCTCGAAAGAGTGTCTCCACTGGCCTAAGGTTAATCTTCACAGAGCATGTGTCAATCTCCTCTGTATGCTGATCTGGTTCCTAAAAGCTGAAACCCCAGAAATAAGCCTGCCTGGTAGTCCCTTAAATGATTAACCCCCCCTTTTTCTGTGCACTTGTTTTCCCTAGCAGGAGAGAAGATGGGTTTACGTGTCATGCATACTCTCAGGAGCTGTTATTTTTAACCCTTTTGCTTGTTTGTGGTGAGTGCTCATCACACTGGGTGATAGTACTTGTCACATACGTAATGCCTTATGTTTCCTCAAGGTTGCATAACCCATATGTTGCCTTTTCTTGATAGTTCATTAAAGTCCTATTGCAGATATGAGGGGCCCGAGATGCTGAGAGCTTTCTGGTTTGTACAGGGCCACATATTCCCTTTCTGCTCTCCCTCTGTGCAATCTGCTAGATTAATTTGCGTCTCGTATTTATGTTTATATGTGTATATTTTATGATTGTCGTTTGTCTAATAGTTCTCAAGCCTTTTGAAGCATTGGAGCCTACAGCTTATGTTTTTCTCAACCATCTCAGTGTACTGTTTCTTGTGTTTCTTTCTAAAATTTAACTGGCTTACACCTCCAGTTTAGAAACTTCAGATTTTAAAATGCAGTCTCCTATAGGAGTTTTAAAGCCCAGGTGTGTGTACAGAGCATTGCATACTAACAGGATTTTTTTCTTTGTGTTTGCTGTTGTGCGTGAAGATTAAGAAAGGTAAATGAGTTGCTGATGGCTTCGGCTTCGATCAGTCCCAAGGCAGGTTGTCTGGAAATTTCTTATAAAATACTGCATCCCCTCCCGTTGATCTATAACAACTCATTTTAATTTTTTGAGCTTTCCAGAGCAGAGGATTAAATCAAGAGATCTTAAAATAATTGAGGCAGGGAACAGTGTTTGCTCTTTTGTCAATGATCGTCTAAATGAAGGTGTGAACTCTCCAAAAGTAAAAGCAGTTTTTGAGATCGTTTTCTTCTAAAGTTATCAAAGTTCACTGGGAAAACTTCCTCGCCCTCTTTCCCAGTGCTCTGATTGCGTTTCTCACTTCTATTTTGGCTGCTGTGTTTTTCCTCACCCATTCTTCATGCCTTTTCCAGCTTCAGTGCCCTACATTTTCCCGGTTCTGGTTCTCCAGAAGCTGGAAAGGGTCTCCTGAAATGTGTTGGCATGTTTTTCTTTTAAAAGTCACCTATGCCACAGACTTCGCAAGTCAGAAAATAATCAAAATCCATCTTAGGAAAGGGAGCAGATACAATTAGGAAAAAAAAGAGAAGTTGAAATAAAAAACCCCTTAGTGTTACCAACTCAGTTAGGGTTAGTGCTCAACTAATGTTAAACACTTGTCACTGATAAAACAATATTTTTCATTTATTTTAAGTCAACATTTTTCCATACTGTTGCACCCCAAAAGTCTTTTCGTTCACAAACTCTGATGCCAATGGGAAGAAAGAAATGCAAATATGATCCTAAACTTACCAACAGGCTATTGTAGGCTTCTGAGCAAATCTGGGGTTCCCTGAGAGGCAGTGGCTGCCTGATACTACATTGTGCTGGTGCAGGGCACTGTTAACCAGCCAACTGTGATTTCTTGCATGTGTAAGGCAGAAATTTCCAGCTCCTGATGAGTTTGGAATCGTATTTGCTTTTTTTCTCTCCATCTTCTGATCTACCTTGCTTCTTAGCAGGAGTTGGGTGACAGGATCATACCGCTATGGAAGGCAGCAGCAGCTCTCAGCAGACTTGCGGGTGTTCAAAGCATTGCATTTTGTCCACAAACCCAGTGTTTGGTCCTGGCCAGTATTGTATATAGGTCCATATAGAGTTCTGCCTATATGGCTTTATTGTAGCCAGAAGGAGCTCTAAGGGCTTGAAAATAGGTATATAACAGCATCTGCCTGAATTATGTGGTGCTTCCGTCACCTGTTTCTTTGTTTTGAGTCATAATCATTCAACATACCCTGGTTTGAGGAGTTTTGAAAATGGAGCTTCTTGGAGGCTGGTTTTGAATCAGTTTTATCTTTCTCATATAGTTTCAATCCCGTTAGTCAAATCTTTTCCAATTTAATTATTGAAATTCATAGATATTCCTAAATTATCTTCAGATCTAATATATTTAGTTCATCTAAAGGATAAATGGTTTGAATAACATCTGGAAGATATTTAGGAAAACTGTTTCCTGTATCCTATAGCTGTTCCCATAGACATGTTGTGTGAACTGCCGTGTGTGGGCATGGCTGTGTCATCCTCTGTCCCATATGAAGGCACAGTACGTATCAAAGACTTTTTAATCAACGCAACTGTCTCCATAACAGCAGAGCTGCAGTGCTTCAACTCTACTGGTACTATACTTCAAGTGCCGCACCAAGTATAGGTAGATGAACTCAAATGGCGTGTAAGTGAAGTCCAATACTGCTGCCTTCAAGCAAGCGCAACTCCCAGGGGTGTTTGCGTTTTGCTTAAGTAAATAGTTGAGCATTGGGTCTACAGGGTCAAACTAGTGTACAGGCATTTCAAAGGACACCATGGAGCTTGTTCCTCTGTAGTGCTGCAGCTGCGTAGTTGTTCAGACCAGTGTAAAGTGTACTTAAAATAATGACATTCTGATTTCACAGCATTTACGTGCTTTTCTTTACTCATTTGGCAGTTGTATGGGTGTCCTCAGAAGCACCGTGTGCCTGCACCATGTAAGCACGTAACTCAGTTTTTGTGTACATAACTCTCATAAGATTTCCAGTCACCTAAACATATTCAGGTAGTCAAAAGCAGAGTGCCCACCTGTTACACTTTTACTGAAAAAAACAAAGCTCAATTTTTTCTGTGTCTCCTTGCCTATATGGGGTTTCAGCGCTTCTAAATGTGCTTGCAAAAAATAAGAGCAAGACAAAGACCCAGAAATAAACCAGAAGAGGAAGGGAATCCTTCTGCTTTAAGGTACTGGTTAGTATTGCAAGTGGCATCCAGATCTTGGATATGGACCCTGAGAAGTAGCTAAGGTAGAATTGATTTTGTCATCATTTCAAAGTAGATGGTAAAACAAATTAATTGCATAATTTCCTTTCTTGCTTTTAAATATGTGTAATTATGACACTTAGTCTTTCATATGTTTAGCTTACATTTTAAGGACAATGCTTTAGGAAACAATTGATCATTGGTGAGAAGTTCATGTCTCCTGATAAATAATACACATTACACTGTACCTGCTTGTATGTATGGCTTCGTTTCTTGTTGACAGTATCCCTGGAAAACTTTTTCTCTGTAAGTTATACTGAAGCTACGTTTTGTTAAAATATAACTTGGGCTGTATTAACAATGCATTTTTGATATAATTTTATTGTTTGTTTCATCAGATGTATAAGCATTGCCCCAACAGATTTTTTGGCTCTGTAGTATAACTGTCTACTTATGGAGCTTTAAAAATCTGCATTACATAAAAGTGCGTCTATAAAGTGTGGGGACTATAAAGTGTGGATTATTCTCTAATGATCCCATCTAGAATAAACTCCAAGGAAAGGATTTGCCTTTTTTTGATTCTTATATAGATCAATACATTACATTAGGTGGAGACTCACTCTGTAGAAGAAAAATCAAATAATTTCTTGTGTGGTAAAACTTTAGATTGTTTGAGGGAGGAAAAAGTTTTCCAAAGAAATTCAATAAGTGAAGTTATTGATCTACAGTTTTCTTTCAGTATCACGTATTGCTGATTTGCTGTATTGTAGCAATTGCCTGTTCCTTGATCAGTAACATAAACCACAAACATCTATGAACTGGTTAAAAAATTACAGAGGGATAAAGCAATAAAACCTACAGAATTGTTAGTTAGCTTGGGTTAATTGATAATCTCTTAGACAAGATACTGTAGGACCATAAACTCTGTTTTATCCTTAAAGATAAAATTATTTCTTATTATTGTATTAAGATGTTTTGAGTATTACTTATTTAAACAAAACCGTAATGCACATACTGACTAGAATATATGTGAGTTTTTGTAGGACTGCATCTTCTGAATGGTTCTTGTCAAAGTCATCTTTCAAAGCCAATAGGATCAATTTAAAAATAGTGTCATAATATGCAAAGAAATGGTAAGAAAAACTAGACCTACATCCAGTAGACCTCATGGGGCACAGGTGATACTGACTTTTCAGTGGTCCTTTTTTAGCAGACAAAGGACCTACTCAGGATCAACACGGAGGCCCACAACTTGGAATATTAAACTGTCTGTTCAGTAGATTTGTGGTCTTGCTTGAATTTGGTTTTGGTGTAGGCACTGAAGAATAGTGCACCACAGAACAAAGATTTTTTGGTTGCATTTATGATACACTCTGACTGTAAGGTACAGGACTTATTTTGGCTGCTAAAAATGAATTGTATGCTCCAGTGGAAATTGTCATCCCATACATACAGTGATCCAGTCCTTCATGAAAACCACCAGTCTGCCATTCTTCTTGATGAGAAGAATGTGTGGAAATTCAGCTTCAGAAACTTTGGTTTTATTTGGGTGGCAGGGAATATGGTTCTTATTTGACTGTTGTGCTGAAGTCCAGGCAGTCAGTTCTTAACAGCAAAATATTATTTAAATTTTGTAGCTGTCAGACAGCCCCAAAAGGCAAAGTACTGGATGTTCTCATCTGCTTTTGGTATAACTGGGAGTTGAAGATGGTTATCGTCTTGGAGGGAGTACTTAGTATTCCTCAGATATGCCATATTATTGTATTATGTCATATATCTGATTGTTGTGCAGAGGTGTGCATGTTGCGTGGCAGTGCTGAAGAGGATTATGCCCCATCATGCTGAATACTGTACAAATCCATATGAAGATCTGGTCCCAAATAATTTGTAATCAGTAAAGTTCGACAAAAAGGCTGAAAGTTGCTTTTTGAAAGCCTAATCTAGTACCAAAATGACTGGATATTCGAATAGTCTCCATAAGCCCCTTGGTTTTTCAGGAGTGCTCCAGCAGCAGTGGTGACACAGCCCTCTCCCCGACATGCTAAAATACTCTTGGTCAAGATATGTTTCCAGTTGACACTAGAACATCAATGGTGGCTTTCAGCAAAAGCAGGGCAGCCGGAAGGTGACTGGGTCTCCCAGCACACGAAACACTTCACAGGTTATTTGGAAAACTAGATACACTGCTACCGAGCGCGATCGTGCGGGAGAAAGCTGCAACTCCATGCAAAAGCTTAGGGAGGGAGTAGGAATTAATGTATCCTATTAAAGCTAGAGAGGAAAATCAGGCAGGAAGATAATTACTTGATCTGGGTTTTAGCCAGGATTTAGCGTTAACACTAGAACTGTGCTGTTGCTGGTTGTTCAGTTTGTAGAGTTTAGGACTTGGTTTGGGGTCAACCAAAAGTAGGCTTTTTTCATCTTGATGAACTGAAAAACAATAATTTAAGTGAAAATAAAAACTCTGCTCATAACCCCAAAGGATGCTACTTTTTTGTAGCTGTTTTTCAAAAGAAGAACCGTACACTTTAGGGAAGGAATAATTAATGAAGGAGGGGATGTCAGCATGCTTCATCAAGTGACTAAGAAAGCAGGAGTGGTAGGGTGTCTCTTGTGTGGAGCCCAAAGGGAAGAAGGCATTCAAATCCCATTTTCCTGATTTGTCAGATAGTCCAATTCTGAAAAGTGTCCTCAGTACTGGATACTTTGCAGTGGTTTTCCACCGCTCTCTGCTGCTTCATTTTAATATAAATAATAATATATTTATTGCATATGCCTGTCTGTATTGGAGGGAAGGTGAATGCCTGATTCCATCCCATGCTAAGCTGTTATTCATTTTAATATAAATAATAATATATTCATTGCATATGCCTGTCTGTATTGGAGGGAAGGTGAATGCCTGATTCCATCCCATGCTTTAAGCTGTTAACTAATTATTTTGTAGAGGGGAGCCAGAAATCTCAGTATGTAAATGAAAGCACAGGTGTCACAGGTGGGTCAGACACAGTGATGAGGTCAGTGAAAGGTATGATGTGATTGCCGTTTTCAAGGCAGAAGAAGCTGAGATCACATGTAGAATTAGTTCTTTATTCCCAACCATTTATTGGGAATATCCCAACCATATCCCACTTGGACCCAGAACTTTGTTTCAAGGCTGTGCTTTTGGTTTGGGTGATCTGTGGTGGGAGCCCAGCCCAGGTGTTGTGACCTGGCCTTTAAAAGAGCTGATCTCTCTCTCTGTAGGTTATAAGTGGGTCCCAAGCGCGCTACCGGCTTTAGGTGAAAACAAGGCAGTTGCCTAACCCTCACCTGCCCCAGGGATAGCTCTCATAGAAAGAAGGGGTTCCTTGGAGACCCCCTCAAGGTGGGATTGCAGCAGAGAACTGTGAGCTCCTTCGTTGTATAAATGGCAACACTGCTATAAAATGCTCCCTAATCTTCATATATATGTGATATATACATATATTTTTATATATGTGTGTCCATATATATACTGACATGTTTAAATACCATTCCTTTTTATTCATTATGTTTTTCATTTCTCTTATAAAATGCTTGTCACCAGCCAGAATTTCTGGTAGGAGAAAGAAAAGAAATTGCATCTTCTTAAACTTTAATGATTGATTAAATATTTCCCCTTTTTAATTTGAGAATTTTATCAACTTACAGAATACAAGTCATGTCTCTGCCCCTACTGTGAACTTATCTAATTGTCACACCACAAGGCCCATGCTACAGGGATCACGTTCAAAATGCTTGGATGAACAAAGATGATCAATTTTTATATAGTGAAAAAGAAGTTTTCTTTCAGTTATTTAGAAAAAAGAATGATAAAAGCAGTCTGTTTTGCCTTTCCAAGCCTTTTTATAGTACTTTATTGAGTTTAATCTAACTAAAGAGCCTGAACCTCTCCTGGTAATGAAGCTTGCATTGAACTCTACTGTAAGAGATTTAGATTGAGGCACTTGTTTCACTGTAATTATTAATTTGTTTTTTTTTTTACTGTTTGGTAATCTCGCAAACTTGGTGGCAATACAATTACAAAAGCGTGTGCAGATAGCTCAGTGTCATATAGATACGTGCGTGGACATTTCTGTGAGCTAGTTAGGATGGGGAGAAGGAAAGGTGAAGTCTGATTCTTCATTTTCCTCTATTTTTTTATATGAAAGATGGTGATGTTTGGATTTCATACAATTTTATATGTCACTCATGCTCTTGGCAAATGACTACCCAAAGATAATAGCAGTAGGAGAAACAGAGAGCACTCTTTCTCTGGACTCTTACAGAAAGGCTGGATTGCTACATTTGAGCCAACACATGAATGGGTCTGCTCTCAAAGTCTCATTTTTACCAAAGAGGTAGATAGCAATTTTATGTAGTGAGGGAACAGAAAAAAACCCCAACCACCCTCTTGGACACCTGCCTTTCAGATACACATTTGCTATTCAGAGAACAGAGTGCTGCAGATGCCAAGCAAACACTTTCATGTCTTCTCTGAATATGTTTTAAGGCCAGTTTTCCTGCATGGGTATCCATAATGGTTATTGTCTATAATTTTGTAGCTTCTGCAAATTGTAATTTGGTCCAAACCCCATAGCTTCCAGCTGGTTTTGGGTAAATGAACGTTGAACACTTGTTGTAGATGCCATTCAAAGATCATTCTCCCTTTGCAGGGAGATCTCAGACATGCAGTAATCTTCCTGTTTTGGTGCTGGGTTAATCTCTCTGTTTTGCCTATGTTGCTCACGTCATACAGCTAACAACAGGATGCAACAACATTTGTTGTAAATGTTCCTTACATGTGTGAACAATGCCTTTAGAAATGTGGAGTTAATATTTGAGCATTTAAATACTTTCCAGAGCCAATAAAAGACTTTTTTTTTTGTACTTGTTCATTTTTAGATACTGACCGAGCTTTAGTGCTGCTGGAAGAATATTGTAAAAAACTAAGGAAACCAGAAGAGCAACAACTGAAAAAAGCCATCAGAAAGGTGATGGGCATCTTTAAGAGCAGCTTGTTTCAGGCACTTCTAGGTAGGTACTAATATCTAATGCTAGATGTATGCTCTTGAAGGCCAGAGCTAGGTCAGACCTAGTAACTTTCTTATTGGTCGCTATTTAATTTGTGTTTACAACGGAACAGCAGGTTGAGATGATCCTTCCAGGTTCTCTGTGGGGAAACTCATTGTCCTGATATTTCAAAGGTATTTTCTTATTTATAGTGAAAGAAAGAATAACAAAAAATTCATGCAAGATAAGGCATCGAATGGTTATACCTAAACCTTGCTGCTTTCCTTTGTTTAATGGAAGTTACTGAACCAGAGTAGGATATAACTGTTTATGCAAAGTTGAAGATGAAGCCATCTCCACACAGGTAAATGGCCAAAGTTTCATTGATTTCACTGGCACCAAGCAGCATCTAAAATCTTTGTCTTTTGCATTATGTTTTTGTGAAAAGTGTCAGCCAAAGAAACTCAGAAATGAGTCAAGAAAAATGCTCAAGGACACAGTGAAACTTCGGCAGAATGTGCCCATCCATGCGATGTCGCAGTGTTCAAATAGACACACTGGCGGATCGCTCGGTCTTTCTTCCATTTACTTGAAGGTCCACGTTTCACTTTGTAAATGATGGTATTTGTCAAAATCGAGCACTTGGTGTTTTGGAGCTTTACATAAAATAAGCTCCATATTATATATAATGTTTTCAAGGTCATGAACGTACCAGTGTGCTGTAGCATCTCTGTTGTCCCTGGTGCCGTGCCTGTGCTGCCAGTCATGGGAAGTGGTGACAGTAACCATGCATCACCCTTGCTCTACCTTCCTTTGCCCTCTTGCTCACATTGCACTGGCCCCTCGGTGTTTTATTCCTTCACAAACAGCTGTACATTTTGTGCAGAACTAGTCAGAAAGGCACATTTCTTAACACAAATTATGTTCGTGGAAGAACACGTACCTTCAAGTTATGGTTGGTTGAAGCCAGAGTATCAGTTATGCTCATTGCAGAGCTAGAATCAATAATGGAAAAAATTTAATTATACATCATAAAAGTAGAAGCCGATCAATACTGCACTATTACTGTGAAGACGATGGAGGTCCGGGAAGAGTTTCAGTAATTTCTGTAACATTTATGAAAAATGTATGTTACCAGTCTCTAGCATTTCCTGCAAATGAAAGTAATTAATGTCAATGCTATTTTACTTGTAATTTCTCTCAGCTTCTTTAAAGTGATTAGCTTTATTTTATAAATGCTACATAATTTTTAATTGCTCTGTATTCTTTAAAAAAGGAAATAGATTCATAATTGAATGGTATTTACCAAATAGTTACAAAATAGATTTGAACTAAAGAATGAAAAAGGATGGGACATTTCTATGTTATTTTTACGAAGATAACTATGGATATAGAAGTATGTGCTGAAGAAATACATGCGTCACAGAAGCGACATTAGCTGTACATTTACTTCTGCAGTACTTTGAAGTAATCCTTCGAAGTGTTCTAACAACATGAGTGCTTTGTGTGTGGCTACACTGCAATATTTGTTGATGTATTACATATGCCAGAAATGAAAAAGTGATTATAGCTACATTAAGGTTGAATCCAAAGCATAAATGAAAACTTTTGATTGCCACAGTGACAGACTGAGGAGCGTGGTGTTACGGAAGTTAGATAGCATTTTAATTTGTAGGCCTTTGGATGTCTTTTCCTTGTTCTTAAATGCTTCATTTTATAAAAGAGATTCGGGAATTGCAAGACGTGTTCGAAGTCTCTCATTATTACATTTGATTTGCTATTTGGTTGGTGTAGATTCTGGAATAATACAAAAGAGTGACCTCTCATCAGTATTTTAAGTGTGGTAGGTGATGTTAGTACACAATCAATAATGAGGTTCTTGCATAATCGGTATTTCAAAAAAACCCACTTCCATGACATCTGTTTTAGCTTCCCATCATAGTTCTACTATGTTCACCCACTTCCATTCACCTATAAATCAGACCACCATACAAAGAAATACCTAAGGCAGAGCTTCTGGTCTCTTTTTAAGTTCTCTATGGCTAATGTTCCTTTTGTCTTTTATATTTACAGAATGTCAAATGGTCTTGAAAGCATCCATTTTTGAGTGCCAAATCTTAATTAGACTTAGTTTTCAGAGTCTGAGTGTTCATCACTTTCCCAAACTTGATCTCATTTACAACTGTGAAACATTGGTTTTATCCAGAATTGATTAACTTTTTGAATATTTAGGCTGTAACTACTAATGAAAAATGTGATTTTTGTACAGAATCATTAACCTGGATGCAGAAGTGCACATTCCTACCAGGCATAAAGTTAACATAATTTTATGTGCCAAATTCAGGTTTTGTAGGTCCTATGGCTTCAGTAGAATTTGATTCCTTTATGAATAAATTCAGCTGTTGTAACCATCCCTGTCCTTTAAGTGTGTGTTCAATTCTCATTAACTTCCAAAATGCTTTAAAAATCTGTAGGATTTTTTTAAATTGAGTATTACTTGAACCAGTGAAGAAGAATAAACATAGTTAGAGGCACATTTCAAATCTGAGCACCTAAGTTTATGTGTTGTCTAGTTCCTTTTGTTCTCAAATTTATGCTTATGTGATTGTGGTTCAACCAGCCGTGTTTGAACTTGGGCTCTCAATGTGCGCGTGATTGTTTTTATCTTCAATGTGTTTCATAAATATTAACTGTTGACTACTGAACAAGGGAGTAATGTGAGAAAAATGAGGTTTCAATAGTTTTCATACATATATTCTACACATGCAAGAAGTGACTACAAATATTGAAGTAAAAGATCTAAGTGATTTACAGAAGGATTATTGGTGGATTGTCCTTTTACATTTTAATTCGGGTTCAAAAGCATCTCCTTCTCCCTTCGGGCTGTTCTTATTGCTGGACCTCTTGCTAGAGTCACTGTGTTCAGTTACGGCTGAGTTAGTTGCTAAGAGGCGCATTTTCAAAGCGACGTGGAGCTGCTGCCTCTGGAGTCCCATTTACACTCCAGCGGCCCAAACACAATGCTCTGAAAATCCAGCCCTAAGAGGAGGGAGGAAGAGAAACTCTTCAGAAGGAGCGTGCAAGGGGAAGAACTCATATTTAGATATTGACATTGCTCTTAAGTTAATTCCAAATTATTTTCACCAAAAGGATTGTACCAATCCTTCTATGCACGGTGAGGAGTTATGGTACTGTTACTATGAGCTCGTAAGGATTTTTGCTTTTTGTGGGGTCATCTGTAGCTAGATGATATTAAAATCACAGGGTCTTCTCAAATTGTAGCACATGTTGTTCTGATGTGAATGTTTATTTTTTTAAAACCCTGCAAGGAAGAGGAAGTGAAACCTGCGGGAATCCAAAGGCCTCGTTTGTTGGGATTGTCTCATAACGGGGCATCGTGGAGGCATTGTGCAGAGATAAAGAAGGAAAACCATGAAAAAGAGTAGTAATAGGCATCTGGATAGGTCAAAACGACCAAACATTTTTTTTTGCAGCTCAGCTCTTTATGAAACTTAATCAGTTTTTATAATGCAATACATAGTTTAGTACAATTTATTTCTAAAACCCTCTGCTATATATTTGTCTAGCCTTCGTTTCATTAAGAAAAATGCATGATTTTACAGCTTAGAAGGCCGTTCTGCGGAATGAGAATGGATGAGAGAGGTTTATGTCAGGGTTGTGTTTTTTTTTCTTTTGTAGATACATCTCTATAAAACATCATTTTGTTTCTAGCAGGAATTAAAGTGCCACAAATAGCTGTAATCGTCTTATGCAGTATTAGGTAAAAACTAATCTCAATAGGTTTTTCTAAAATTTGGATAAACCCAATCTGCAGTGGATGACGTATTTCCTGAGGACTTTGAAACCATGGCTTATGTTTTTTTCTCATGATTGCATAACTTTGCCTGAATTTTAAAATGGCATATTTTCAGCTAAAATCTGCATCACCTTTTTTTTTTTTTAGGGTATTGTACCATTTTTGTAAAATAATGTGGATGTTATAAAACCGCCGGTCTTAAAAATTGCTGTAGGAAACATTAATGT